>NC_088232.1:485000-797500 GCF_036934945.1 Oncorhynchus masou masou | reverse complement strand
CTGAGAGTCAACACGTCCATCCACCCCAGCCTCACTGAGAGTCAACACGTCCATCACACCCAGCCCCACTGAGAGTCAACACGTCCATCACACCCAGCCCCACTGAGAGTCAACACGTCCATCACACCCAGCCTCACTGAGAGTCAACACGTCCATCACACCCAGCCTCACTGAGAGTCAACACGTCCATCACACCCAGCCCCACTGAGAGTCAACACGTCCATCCACCCCAGCCTCACTGAGAGTCAACACGTCCATCCACCCCAGCCTCACTGAGAGTCAACACGTCCATCCACCCCAGCCCCACTGAGAGTCAACACGTCCATCCACCCCAGCCTCACTGAGAGTCAACACGTCCATCCACCCCAGCCTCACTGAGAGTCAACACGTCCATCCACCCCAGCCCCACTGAGAGTCAACACGTCCATCCACCCCAGCCTCACTGAGAGTCAACACGTCCATCCACCCCAGCCCCACTGAGAGTCAACACGTCCATCCACCCCAGCCTCACTGAGAGTCAACACGTCCATCCACCCCAGCCCCACTGAGAGTCAACACGTCCATCCACCCCAGCCCCACTGAGAGTCAACACGTCCATCCACCCCAGCCTCACTGAGAGTCAACACGTCCATCCACCCCAGCCTCACTGAGTGTCAACACGTCCATCCACCCCAGCCTCACTGAGTGTCAACACGTCCATCCACCCCAGCCCCACTGAGAGTCAACACGTCCATCCACCCCAGCCTCACTGAGAGTCAACACGTCCATCCACCCCAGCCCCACTGAGAGTCAACACGTCCATCCACCCCAGCCTCACTGAGAGTCAACACGTCCATCCACCCCAGCCCCACTGAGAGTCAACACGTCCATCCACCCCAGCCCCACTGAGAGTCAACACGTCCATCCACCCCAGCCTCACTGAGAGTCAACACGTCCATCCACCCCAGCCTCACTGAGTGTCAACACGTCCATCCACCCCAGCCTCACTGAGTGTCAACACGTCCATCCACCCCAGCCCCACTGAGAGTCAACACGTCCATCCACCCCAGCCTCACTGAGAGTCAACACGTCCATCCACCCCAGCCTCACTGAGAGTCAACACGTCCATCCACCCCAGCCTCACTGAGAGTCAACACGTCCATCCACCCCAGCCCCACTGAGAGTCAACACGTCCATCCACCCCAGCCTCACTGAGAGTCAACACGTCCATCCACCCCAGCCTCACTGAGAGTCAACACGTCCATCCACCCCAGCCTCACTGAGAGTCAACACGTCCATCCACCCCAGCCCCACTGAGAGTCAACACGTCCATCCACCCCAGCCTCACTGAGAGTCAACACGTCCATCCACCCCAGCCTCACTGAGAGTCAACACGTCCATCCACCCCAGCCTCACTGAGAGTCAACACGTCCATCCACCCCAGTCTCACTGAGAGTCAACACGTCCATCCACCCCAGCCCCACTGAGAGTCAACACGTCCATCCACCCCAGCCTCACTGAGAGTCAACACGTCCATCCACCCCAGCCTCACTGAGAGTCAACACGTCCATCCACCCCAGCCTCACTGAGAGTCAACACGTCCATCCACCCCAGCCTCACTGAGAGTCAACACGTCCATCCACCCCAGCCTCACTGAGAGTCAACACGTCCATCCACCCCAGCCCCACTGAGAGTCAACACGTCCATCCACCCCAGCCCCACTGAGAGTCAACACGTCCATCCACCCCAGCCTCACTGAGAGTCAACACGTCCATCCACCCCAGCCCCACTGAGAGTCAACACGTCCATCCACCCCAGCCTCACTGAGAGTCAACACGTCCATCCACCCCAGCCCCACTGAGAGTCAACACGTCCATCCACCCCAGCCCCACTGAGAGTCAACACGTCCATCCACCCCAGCCTCACTGAGAGTCAACACGTCCATCCACCCCAGCCTCACTGAGAGTCAACACGTCCATCCACCCCAGCCTCACTGAGAGTCAACACGTCCATCCACCCCAGCCCCACTGAGAGTCAACACGTCCATCCACCCCAGCCCCACTGAGAGTCAACACGTCCATCCACCCCAGCCTCACTGAGAGTCAACACGTCCATCCACCCCAGCCTCACTGAGAGTCAACACGTCCATCCACCCCAGCCCCACTGAGAGTCAACACGTCCATCCACCCCAGCCTCACTGAGAGTCAACACGTCCATCACACCCAGCCTCACTGAGAGTCAACACGTCCATCACTCCCAGCCTCACTGAGAGTCAACACGTCCATCACACCCAGCCTCACTGAGAGTCAACACGTCCATCCACCCCAGTCCCACTACTAACATTGGAGCCCTGGGGTCAAGCTGGCAGAGATGTGTGTGTGTGGGAGTGGAGGGTGTGTGTGTTGACCTCAGTGACACACCAGAGAGGGGTTAGCAGGTTGAAGAGTCAAGTCCACACCCTGACCACCTTAACAGGACAACGTCCCTCTGTGTATACTCTGTATCGTTCATTTCCCCTCAGAAAAGAAGCTCAAGGCATTGGTTGCCAGACGCAAAGAGCAAACCCTCCTCTTCTGCCTTCTTTTTTCCAAACACTCTGCCCGTCTCAAACATAATTGCTGTTCAGACAGTGGGTGACTAAGCTTGACTCTGCTCCAGAGCTCCCCGCCCGAAGAGAGCGGGAGAAAGAGGACAAAGTACAGGTGGAGTTCTATGCTACCAAAGATGTGGTTTTCCTTCTGTGTTCTGGCTGGCAGCTTGGCTGTATCACTGAAGGGGATCCAACGGCATCCATCATCCACCATCCATCTGTACTTTAGTCTGTCTGTCCCTCAGTCTGCACACGGGAACGTTACTCCTCTTCTCCTTGCATTACAATAGCAGTGGATCATAGGGATACTCTGTGGTTCTGACTGGTGATGTTTACAATCTAGCCCCATGTCATCCTCTGCGATGAAGCTAGAGTGTGGGGACGGTTTAGATATTTTTAAAAATGACAAAGTTTTTTTAAAGGCGTTCGTGAACTAAAACTCGCACCTGACTCTTTTCCCTTACTACCGTGTGTGCGTGTGTGCGTGTGTGTGTGTGTGTGGTGTTTATACTCAAAAACTCATTAACAACATTCCAGAAACAGAATATTCCAGGAAGAACCCTGTCACACACAGAGTCTCTCCGTACTCAAACATTCGTTATCCCTTCCAGACTCCTTTCCATCACATCAATGTTCTGTAAAGGCACATTCTGGTGGAGTCGTTTCCTCTTCCCTGTTGTGCATGGTACCACTGCTGCCTCCTCTATAGCTAAAGGAATAATCCTTGGTTACAGATGTAGCATCTCAATTTGAGCCAGTTAACTACAGCAGGAAAAATAATCCTGCAGCAACAGGAAATGTGAATTATTATATGGATTATAATACATTTTGTGTAGGGGTGGATACCTTTTTTATTAGGGCATATCAAGTCTGTCATCTAAACCTAGAATACACTGCAAGTTTGCATTTCCTGCTGTACAGGAAATCTCAGCGACAAAAGTGTGATCAAATAAAGATCCTACATCTGTAGGTACAGAAACAGTCTGTGTAGGTGTTGTGATGTGTTGTGTTGTGTGCATCTCTACCCTAATCTCTCCCAAAGCTCTGTGTCCAATGGCTGTTTTCTGTTCTATTCTCCCTGCTGTCCCCACAGTCTCTCTGTACACCATGTTCTTCCAGTCTGAATGAAGCCAAAAGACATCTGTGGCATGGTTGGAACATAGCGCAACCTGGTCTCAGAGCATTTTGTATTATTCTGTACGTAAATCCGAGACACACAATTTGGTATGATACTGTATGTACGTTTCGTATGGTATGTATTCATTTGTGAATGTCCATCATCCATTTTGTATGATATGTTATGAATTACAATTTGTATGATATGTTACAAATTCTAATTCTAATTCACAAAACATACAATATGTTACAAATGTATTAAATATATGATATGTTACAAATTCCATTTTGTTGTTCATGGATAAACCCACCAAGCACGCACACTGGAAGAGCATAAAAAGTCAAGCACTCAGAAGGTAAAATTAAAATTGCCCTGCATAAAAAAAACAGCTGGAAAAAAGCAAGCCAAGACAAACCACACTGAACAACAACAAAAACTGTCCTGCTTAAGAAAAGAGACAAAAGAAAGCACATTGAAGCAGAAGATTAAAATTCCTCCAACGAGGAAAACTTCTGCATTGTGTGCATGGAGCACTTTAACAAGTCCAAGTCCAAGGAGGTCTGGGAGCAGAACTGGGAATGCAAATTATGGGCCCACCAAGCCTGTACCCCAGGACAGCCATACCAATGTCACAACTGTGACTCTGATTATGTGACATCCAGTCACACACACAGACACGCATGCGCGCACATCACACACACCACAAATATTCAGTTGTTCAGTTTAGCCTAGTTGTTGTTTGGTTGAGAAGACCATTTATTATTTATTATTTACATTTATTATTATTTCTACCAAACGAAATGTTGAACATGGCAATGTTGCTGCCACGCCTTGGTCTTAGTATTTTGTGTTTTCGTTAATTAGTTGGTCAGGCCAGGGTGTGACATGGGTTTATGTTGTTGTATTTCGTATTGGGGTTTTGTAGTTATTGGGATTGCGGCTGAGTAGGGGTGTTGCATAGGCTTGGCTGCCTGAGGCGGTTCTCAATCAGAGTCAGGTGATTCTCGTTGTCTCTGATTGGGAACCGTATTTAGGTAGCCTGGGTTTCACTTTGTATTTCGTGGGTGATTGTTCCTGTCTCTGTGTAGTGTTCACCAGATAGGCTGTAATTAGTTTTCACGTTTCGTTTGTTGTTTTGTATTTATTTAATTTTTTTCATGTATCGCTATCTTCTACATTAAAGACATGAGTAACCACCACGCTGCATTTCGGTCCGACTCTCTTTCAACAAATGAAGAACGCTGTTACAGAATCACCCACCACACACGGACCGAGCAGCGTGTCAACGGGCAGGAGCCACAGGAGAAGCAACAAAGGCAGCAACAGCGATCACAGGACTTCTGGAATTGGGAGGAGAAATTGTTCGGAGAAGGACCCTGGAATCAGCCTGGAGAATATCGCCACCCCAAAGAAGAACTGGAGGCGGGGAGAGCTGAGGATGAGGAGGCAGCGCGGCGACGCGGATGGAAGCCCGAGAGTCAGCCCCAAACATTTCTTGGGGGGGGGACTCAGGGAGAGTGTGGCAGAGTCAGGAGTCAGACCTGAGCTCACTCTCCCTGTTTATCGTGAGGAGCCAAGGAGGAGACCAGAACCGGTGTTGGAGGTGAGCGAAGCAGAGACTGTGAAGGAGTTAATGGGGAAATTGGAGGAGAGAGAAATGAGGAGAGAGAAATGAGTTGCTGCCTTGGTGCTTTTTGCATGGAATTCGCCCGACGGAACGTGTCAGGGATTTAATGGCACCTGGGTCAGCGCTCCATACTCGTCCTGAGGTGCGTGTTAGTCGGCTGGTGAAGTTGGTGCCAGCCTCACACACCAGGCCTCCTGTGCACATCCCTAGCCTTGCACGTCCTGTGCCAACACTGCTCTCAAGATCTCCAGTGCGCCTTCACGGTCTAGCCCATCCTGTGCCACCTCCACACACCAGCCCTCCGGTGGCAGCTCCCCGCACCAGGCTTCCTGTGCGTGTCCTCGGCCCAGTACCACCAGTGCCAGCACCACGCATCAGGCTTACAGTGCGCCTCGCCTCTCCTGCGCTGCCGGAGCCTCCCGCCTGTTCAGCGCTGTCGAAGCCTTCCTCCTCTACAGCGCTGCTGGAGTCTCCCGCCTGTTTAGCGCTGCCGGAGCCTTCCTCCTCTCCTGCGCTGCCGGAGCCTCCCGCCTGTTTAGCGCTGCCAGAGCCTTCCGCCTCTACAGCGTTGACGGAGTCTCCTGCCCGTTTAGTGCAGCCAGAGCTGCCAGTCTGCATGGAGCAGCCAGAGCTACCAGTCTGCATGGAGCAGCCAGAGCTGCCAGTCTGCATGGAGCAGCCAGAGCTGCCAGTCTGCATGGAGCAGCTAGAGCTGCCAGTCTGCATGGAGCAGCCAGAGCTGGCAGTCTGCATGGAGCAGCTAGAGCTGCCAGTCTGCATGGAGCAGCCAGAGCTGCCAGTCTGCATGGAGCTGCCAGTCTGCATGGAGCTGCCAGTCTGCAAGGAGCTGCTAGTCTACAAGGAGCTGCCAGTCTGCAAGGAGCTGCCAGTCTGCAAGGAGCTGCCAGAGCTGTTAGTCTGCATGGAGCAGTCAGAGCTGTCAGTCTGCAAGAAGCCGCCAGAGCTGTCAATCTGCATGGAGCAGCCAGAGCCACCAGTCAGCATGAAGCAGCCAGAGCCGTCAGTCTGCCAGGATCCGCCAGTCAGCCAGACTCTTCCAGATCTGCCAGTCAGCCAGACTCTTCCAGATCTGCCAGTCAACCAGACTCTTCCAGATCTGCCAGTCAGCCAGACTCTTCCAGATCTGCCAGTCAGCCAGACACCTTCCAGATCTGCCAGTCAACCAGACTCTTCCAGATCTGCCAGTCAGCCAGACTCTTCCAGATCTGCCAGTCAGCCAGACTCTTCCAGATCTGCCAGTCAGCCAGACTCTTCCAGATCTGCCAGACAGCCAGACTCTTCCATATCTGCCAGTCAACCAAACTCTTCCAGATCTGCCAGTCAACCAGACTCTTCCAGATCTGCCAGTCAGCCAGACTCTTCCAGATCTGCCAGTCAGCCAGACTCTTCCAGATCTGCCAGTCAACCAAACCCTTCCAGATCTGCCAGTCAGCCAGTCTCTTTCAGATCTGCCAGTCAACCAGAATCTTCCAGATCTGCCAGTCAACCAGAATCTTCCAGATCCTCCAGCCAGCCAGGATCTACCGGAGCCTACTACCTGCCTGAGCTTCATCTCAGTACTGAGCTTCCTCTCAGTACTGGGCTTCCTCTCAGTACTGGGCTTCCTCTTAGTGCTGGGCTTTCTCTCAGTCCCGAGCTGCCCCTCAGTCCCGAGCTGCCCCTCAGTCCCGAGCTACCCCTCAGTCCTGAGCTTCCCCTCAGTCCCGAGCTTCCCCTCAGTCCCGAGCTGCCTCAGTCCCGAGCTGCCCCTCAGTCCCGAGCTGCCCCTCAGTCACGAGCTGCTCCTCAGTTCAGTGGGGTTCTGGGTGAGGACTATTAGGCCATGGTCGGCGGCGAGGGTGGATTATCCCAGGACGCGAAGGGGAGGAACTATGACATTTATGGAGTGGGGTCCACGTCCCGAGCCGGAACCGCCACCATGGACAGACGCCCACCCGGACCCTCCCTATGGTTTTGAGGTGAGTCCGGGAGTCCGCACCTTAGGGGGGGGGGGTTCTGTCACGCCTTGGTCGTAGTATTTTGTGTTTTCGTTAATTAGTTGGTCAGGCCAGGGTGTGACATGGGTTTATGTTGTTGTATTTCGTATTGGGGTTTTGTAGTTATTGGGATTGTGGCTGAGTAGGGGTGTTGCATAACCTGAGGCGGTTCTCAATCAGAGTCAGGTGATTCTCGTTGTCTCTGATTGGGAACCGTATTTAGGTAGCCTGGGTTTCACTTTGTATTTCGTGGGTGATTGTTCCTGTCTCTGTGTAGTGTTCACCAGATAGGCTGTAATTAGTTTTCACGTTCCGTTTGTTGTTTTGTATTTATTTAAGTTATTTCATGTATCGCTATCTTCTACATTAAAGACATGAGTAACCACCACGCTGCATTTCGGTCTGACTCTCTTTCAACAAATGAAGAACGCCGTTACAGTTGCTCTCATGATCTTAATAAAAGTGTACAATAATTAGTTGCGTGCCATGATTAATGCACTTTTCCATTCTGTTACAATTCACCCCAAGCACTGTTACAACTAACCCAGACTATGGGGTAAATTGTAACACTTCACTCCTTGTACTTAAGAAAACACCATGAATTTGCGGTTTGATTTACATATATAATAACCACACCAATTTGTAAAGGACAGGTGTAGGTTGTTTGTATCAAGTTTTGAATATACGACCATAAACGATCTCTGAGAAACTGACGAAAAGGTGTTCCAACCATCCCCAGACTCCCTACATTCAGCTTATCTTCTGTCTATAACATATACAGTACCAGTAAAAAGTTTGGACACACCTACTCATTCAAGGGTTTTTCTTTATTCATACTATTTTCTACATTGTAGAAACTAAGAAATAACAGATTATGGAATCGTGTACAGTTGAAGTCGGAAGTTTACATACACCTTAGCCAAATACATATAAACTCAGTTTTTCACAATTCCTGACATTTAATCCTAGTAAAAATTCCCTGTCTTAGGTCAGTTAGGATCATCACTTTATTTTAAGAATGTGAAATGTCAAAATAATAGTAGAGAGAATTATTTATTTCAGCTTTTATTTCTTTCATCACATCCCCAGTGGGTCAAAAGTTTACATACTCTCAATTAGCATTGGTAGCCATTAAATTGTTTAACTTGGGTCAAACGTTTCGGGTAGCCTTCCACAAGCTTCCCACAATAAGATGGTTGAATTTTGGCCCATTCCTCCTGACAGAGCTGGTGTAACAGTCAGTTTTGTAAGCCTCCTTGCTCGCACACGTTTTTTCATTTCCGCCCGCAAATGTTCTACAGGATTGAGGTCGGGGCTTTGTGATGGCCACTCCAATACCTTGACTTTGTTGTCCTTAAGCCATTTTGCCACAACTTTAGAAGTATGTCTAGGGTCATTGTAATTGAAACTGGCTCTCATGAGGACCGCCACAGGAAAGGAAGACCCAGAGTTACCTCTGCTGCAGAGAATAAGTTCATTAGAGTTACCAGCCTCAGAAGTTGCAGCCCAAATAAATCCTTCACAGAGTTCAAATAACTGACACATCTCAACCTCATCTGTTTAGAGGAGACTGCTTGAATCAGGCCTTCATGGTCAAACTGCTGCAAAGAAACCACTACTTAAGGACACCAATAATAAGAAGAGACTTGCTTGTGCCAAGAAACAGGCAATGGTCATTAGACCAGTGGAAATCTGTCCTTTGGTCTGAGGATTCCAAATGTGAGGTTTTTGGTTCCAACCGCCGTGTCTCTGTGAGACGCAGAGTAGTTGAATGGATGATCTCCACATGTGTGGTTCCCACCGTGAAGCATGGAGGAGGAGGTGTGATGGTGTCGGGGTGCTTTGCTGATGACATTGTCTGTGACTTATTTAGAATTCAAGGCACACTTAGCCAACATGGCTACCACAGAATTCTGCAGCGATACGCCATCCCATCTGGTTGGCGTTTCGTGGGACTATCATTTGTTTTTCAACAGGTCAATGACCCAACACACCACCAGGCTGTGTAAGAGCTATTTGACCAAGAAGAAGAGTGATGGAGTGCTGCATCAGATGACCTGGCCTCCACAATCACCCGACCTCAACCCAGTTGAGATGGTTTGGGATGAGTTGGACCGAGTGAAGGAAAAGCAGCCAACAAGTGCTTAGCATATGTGGGAAATCCTTCAAGACTGTTGGAAAATCATTCCAGGTGAAGCTGGTTGAGAGAATGCCAAGAGTGTGCAAAGCTGTCATCAAGGCAAAGGGTAGCTACTTTGAATCTAAAATCTATTTTGATTTTATATACATGTTTTGCTTACTACATGATTTCATATGTGTTATTTCATAGTTTTGATGTCTTCACTGTTATTCTACAATGTAGAAAATAGTACAAATAAAGAAAAACCCTAGAAAAAAACCTATATTTCCCTAAAATACTAAATGAACCCTTGCTCACCAGAATGATTCCATAAATCGATAGAATGACATCGGTTGACATCCGTAAAGTTTTCTCATCCATCCACGTTTTGGGAGAGTGGAGAAACTGCACAAGAAAAATAACATCTGAATGACATCAGTTTGACTGGTTGTAAGGAAATATAAAGCTGTGAAAACGACTCAACATGTTTCTGATCAGATTTCAGTTCAGCTTGGATGGGTATTCTATGTGGTTGAAATACTACCAAATCAAATCAAATTGTATTGGTCTCATACACGTTTTTAGCTGATTTTATTGCAGGTGTAGTGAAATATTTGCTGATCTCACCTCTACAGATGGTTTAGTATCTATCTGCGCATTCACATTCTCTGAAGATGCTAAAAATGTCTCTACTCCTGTTCCCAAGTCTAAATTTAGCCCACATATGGTGTATCATTTTTTTGGCAAGAAATACTTAATTCTGAGTTAATACTACGGCCATGTGAACCGTATTTTAAGTCCACATCTTGTGACGGTCTAATTTGTATATAGCCTCACAGCACAGCCGGCACTGATATCATGCTCTTTTACCACTTCACCAAAACTTTCCCAAACATTCATTTTCTGTCCCTCCCTTCTCTTAATTTCCAACTCTCCATTTTGTAACTTTCCTCTTATTGAATTAAACTCTGACATTGCCCTTTTTGCCTCAGTAGATCGAAGTTAACTTTTTCTGCCTGGTCTCATAAGAGTTTGGGGATTGGCTATAGGCTTTTAGGCGCTAATAAAGTTATGCCCTAAAGCTTAGGCTTATGCACTAATGCTAGATAGAAAAAAATAATAAAAGAACAAATAGAATGTAGCCTATAGATATAAAATGCACAAGAATGATACATTTATGGATTTAAAAAAAACTTGTGCATGTATGTATGTGTGTGACCTCAAGTATCTGTGTGCATCCGCCGGAAGGGAACTAAAGTTACCAACAGACTGGGTGAGTCAGAGTCAGTCGTTGAACCCACATCCAGTGACCAGACCACATAGTGATGGATGGAGTGATACTTCAGACTTCCTCCTCTTCCCAAACTCCTCCCATTTAGCTGGGGATCTGTCATTCATCCCAATTTGTCCCATGTCCCTCCCTTCCACCCTCCCTCCCTCCCTTCCTCCCTCCCTGCTGCTCTCATCAGGCCCTCGCAGGTGTCCCTCCCGTCTGGTGACCTGACCCTTGACCTATGCCCTCTTACACCTGGGAGACTCCTCCCACTGCAGCACGCCCCATGAACTCTGACCCCAGCCTGTTGTCACTCTGCCTGGCTACCTGCTAAATACATTAGGACCTAGTCCAGGAGCTGGTTGGTACCGGAACTTTCTCTGTGTTCTGAAATAAAGAGCCAGAGAGTTGATTCTGATTGGAATGTTGCTTAGTGTCTATTGGAGGTGGGTAGAGACCTAGGATTTGAAAGCAAGTTACTATTTTTAACTGCTGACTGGGCTCCTATTTATAAAGTGTCTCAGAGTAGGAGTGCTGATATAGGATCAGTGTTGCCTTCTAGATGATTATGCATAAGATTAAATGGACAGGGAAAACCTGATCCCAGATCAGCACTTCTACTCTAAGATGCTTTATGGGCCCTTGCCTATAGGAGACGGTGTGACAAGAAGAAAAAGGGGGTTGTCTATCTTCCTGAAGCAGACAGAAGGTGGCAGTCCTCCCTCACAACTCTGGTTGACCGAACCACACTGACACCCTTAGAACGACCTCACACTGTCACTACCATCACTGCTGTTTCAGGTGTGGGCTCCCGAATGGCGCAGCGCTCTAAGGCACTACATCTCAGTGCAAGAGGCGTCACTACAGACCTTGGTTCATTTCCAGGCTGTATCACAACTGGCTGTGATCGGGAGTCCCATAGGGCAGTGCACAATTGGCAAAGCGTCTTCTGGATTTGGCTGGGGTATGCTGTCATTGTAAATAAGAATTGTTTTTTAACTGACTGGCCTAGTTAAATTAAGTTTAAATAAAAACTAAATGGTTGGAGCATAATAATAATTTGGTGGGTGCTTATATTTGTCAGGTGTGTATTTATAAGCTTGTGTGAATTGGAAATGTGTTTCATGCATATCCTATCTCCCCCTGAGACATCCTGGGAGAGTGGGTTCTCCAACTCCCCCTGAGACATCCTGGGAGAGTGGGTTCTCCAACTCCCCCTGAGACATCCTGGGAGAGTGGGTTCTCCAACTCAAATACTGAATATGTGTGTTGTTCAGTCGCTATTCCAACAGTTTTGACTTGATTTTTTTCACATCAGATTCCACCACTGTTTGATGTTGTTTCAGCCTGTCTCGTGCCTGTTTTGACAGTTGCTGGTTTCTTCAACCCTGAAGACTTTGGTGCATCCGATAGAAGGGTTCAATAGTCTGTAAAAACTCTTCATTTGATCCAGTTGGGCAGCCCCACCTTTCCCTTTACATGTACCATGATGCCACTGATCTACTCAACTGTCTATTCCATACCTGGAGTCTGAGTTATGGAGAATTGTCTGTATGAAAGATCCACTCTAATGGAGAACTGTCGGTTTCTATACCTTGTGTCTGAGCCATGGTGTACTCTCTGTCTGTCTGTCTGTCTGTCTGTCTGTCTGTCTGTCTGTCTGTCTGTCTGTCTGTCCGTCCGTCCGTCCGTCCGTCCGTCCGTCCGTCCGTCCGTCCGTCCGTCCGTCCGTCCGTCTGTCTGATGCTGGCTGGCTGTATGGCTGATCTATTCTATTCTTTCTGTTTCTATACCTTATGTCTGAGCTAGGGTGCACTGTTTGGCTTTATGGCTGATCTACTCTGTATCTATACGCAGCGTCTGAGCAGTGGAGTTCCGTCTGTATGAGGCTGATCTACTCTGTCTGTATCTATACGCAGTGTCTAAGTGGTGGACTTCTGTCTGTATGAGACGGCCCCCCCAGGTTGAGGAGACAGACCACCACTGCACTGAATAGCTATGATGTGGTGGGAGAGGAGGACTTGATTTGGTGTACTTTGTGGAGCTGCAAATTAACCATTCCCACAAAAATTAATGTGGGCATAGTCGAGGGTAGAACAATCTCATCCAGTACATTACTGCACTTCAAGTACCCCAGGGCTTTTAAAGCAAACAGAGTGAGAGAGAGAGGGATGAAGAAGAGAGAGATGAGAGAGAGAATTATACCATACAGAAGAAAACCACAGAGCATCAGAGAGAAAGTGGGAAAAAGATAGAAAAAGAGCAAGAGAGAGAGCAAAGGGGAGCGATAGGGATAGTGAGAGAATGACAGGAAGAGCCGCAGCACTTGCCGCACATTGCGCTATCCACACACAGACTACCCTCCCTCTCTTCCTCTCCTCCTCCTGTTCACCATGGTCACCAACTACACTTCTCTTTTATTCTTCCCTTCTTTCGTTGTCAGGCAGGATTGTGTTTAATTGTATCATAATGACGAATGAGGTCTGAGGCTTGGCTGGGATTTTACTGGGTGGTTTCTTCTACCTCGCGTGGTGATGCGCAGCGGTGCACTTGACACTGTGCATGTGCGTTTCTCAAAAGAGCGCAGTCCACCCCTACCACCACCCCCGATGCCAAATGATTTAATCACTGTGATTGGTAAGATGTTGGAGGTTGGATGCCATGTGTGGCTGGGGATTTTTAAATGCCCCACATGTGTGTGCTCCGTGTACAGTGCGTGGTGGATGGTGGCTCTGCAGTATAACTCAGAGGAACCCTGAGGCTATCTATCTACCACAGTCATCTCATAATTAGCACAAGGGGGTTTGGAGGGCGCTGCCAAATATGTGCCATTTACAGTAAGTCTTCACTTGTTTTGGGGTCGGACAAATTGCAGTGTTGATTTGGAGCAGGGGAGCTTGTTCCCTCTCAGGATAAACAAGCGTGATGTAATACAGGCCTACATAGGGATGCAATCAGCTCAGTGTTTTGAAATAAATACATCTACCTTTCGCCTTTATCAGAGGAAGCAATAGGAAAATCATGACTTTGCATTGCCCATTGAAGTAATGCCCCAAAGCAATTCACAGCTTGTTTCCCTTTAACTGTCCTATATAGTGCCTGGTGTGATCACTATTTGTTTCATTCAGGCCACCATGCAGGCGATTAACCATGATTTCTGCCTCTCAGTCTAATGTAACTGATTGCTCACTGGTCATGCCTGGAAGTAGTTAACGGTTCAGCGTGTTACTTCTAATGCTTTGGTTCCGCCGTTGTCACTGGTGATTCTCGCGCTTTTTATCACAAAATGGGCCTATAAACTCTTATTCCCATAAAAAAGCACATGTTTCCTACATGATAGAGACAGACCATGGGTGAGACCTTTGGTCCAGAGTCAGTCACGTCCTCATGTGGGTTTAAGATTATAACTAAATTAGTGTGAATAGAAACTGAAATTGTCTCGCTATTTTCTGTCAGTGTATTTATTATTTAAATGTGATATTCAAAGTTGTCCATCTCTCTCTCTCTCTCTCTCTCGCTCTCTTTCTCTCTCTTTCTCGCCTGCCAGGTAACCTGTCCCACCTATTGGACAAAATTCCAAAAGTTCCAAGACACTCAATCATAAAATTAACTAGGAGGTGACCACGCCTTACTCCAGACTCACCGCAGGAGACATGCTGGCACAATAACGTGCCTCTGAAATGCGCTCACCACGAAATAAGGAAAATCATATGTAGCTGTTTTATGAGCTGACAATTACCTTCGTGATATGATGGTATTTACGGTTGTCAGCGCGCGTCCGGTGCGCCAGGGGTTGCTGGTTATCACCATGCGTTTTATTGCGTTCTCCATTGCTTTTCAACAGGACAGGAGCAGGTATGAAACAACTATAATTTGCAGTTGCCGCTAATTAAATGATATGTGCGGTAATGATGCAGGCTAAATCGCATTTATTTATCTACTGATCATGACTGTAGGTTATTCATCTCATGACACCTGACGATCCATGTTTAGAGACTTTTCTTTACTGTTCTGCTATTTACAGTTACTATATTCTAATGTCTGTGAATTGTTGGACCCACTTGGTTTGGGAGTAATCACTCAATAGTCTCATTTTCCTAGCCTTATTATATATCACTTTGGTGTGGAGGTATGCACCCCTCAAAATGACTGCCTCTGGCATTTTGGACTGACGATTGTAGGAAAGGTTTAACATAAGCTACACAGTAAATGGTATCAAATCTCCCCTGCAGTTTTGTTTATTTCCCTCTTTTTAATGAAACAGCAGTTATTGCCATTTGGAATACAGCATGTGTATGTTGAGGCTTCTCTCCACTGCATGTGAACCTAGAAGGTGTTTCATAAGTAGTTACAACAGCTCCAAAGGACTTCCAGTCATAGAAATAGAATGTGTGTTCCAGAGTTCTGCTGTATTTACGGCAATGCTTTGTAATAGTGACTCCTTATGAATATGTTGTTACCAATTGATTTTAGATCCTCTTCCACAAGCCTTAGAGAGCCTCTGCACTCTCAATTATACAGTAGGTTGTTCAAAATGTGGACTGGCACTGTGTGTATATACAATTCCAGTCCACATGTTGGACACACCTACCCACTGCAAGGTATTTCTTTATTTTTACTATTTTCTATATTGTAGAATAATAGTAAAGACATCAAAACTATGAAAAACCCCATATGGAATCATGTAGTAACCAAAAAGTGTAAACAAATCAAAATACATTTTATATTTGAGATTCTTCAAAGTAGCCACCCTTTGCCTTGATGACAGCTTTGCACACTCTTGGTATTCTCTCAACCAGCTCCATGAGGTAGTCACCTGGAATGGATTTCAATTAACAGGTGTGCCATGTTAAAAGTTAATTTGAGGAATTTATTTCCTTCTTAATGCGTTTGAGCCCATCAGTTGTGTTGTGACAAGGTAGGGGTGGTATACTTAATGCTTTTGAGACCATCAGTTGTGTTGTGACATGGTAGGGGGGGGTATACACAGAAGACAGCCCTATTTGGTAAAAGAGCAGGTCCATATTATGGCAAGAACAGCTCAAATAAGCAAAGAGAAAAGACAGTCCATCATTACTTTAAAGACATGATAGTCAGTCAATCCGGAAATTTCAAGAACTTTGAGAGTTTCAAGTGCAATCTCAAAAACCATCAAGCACTATGATGAAACTGGCTCTCATGAGAACCACCACAGGAAAGGAAGACCCAGAGTCACCTCTGCTGTAGAGAATAAGTTCATTAGTTACCAGCCTCAGAAATGGGCAATTAACTGCACCTCAGATTGCATCCCAAATAAATGCTTCACAGAGTTCAAGTAACAGACACATTTCAACATCAACTGTTCAGAGGAGACTACGTGAATCAGGACTTCATGGTTGAATTGCTGCAATTAAAACACTACTAAAGGACACCAATAAGAAGAAGAGACTGGCTTGGGCCAAGAAACACAAGCAAGGGAAATTAGACCAGTGGAAATCTGTCCTTTGGTCTGATGAGTCCAAATTTGAGATTTTTGGTTCCAACTGTTGTGTCTTTGTGAGATGCAGAGTAGATGAACGGATGATCTCTGCATGTGTGGTTCACACCGTGAAGCATGGAGGAGGTGTGATGGTGTGGGTTTGCTTTGCCGGTGACACTGTGATTTATTTAGATTTCAAGACACACTTAACCAACATGGCTACTACAGCATTCTGCAGCAATACGCCATCTCATCTGGTTTGCGCTAAGTGGGACTATCATTTGTTTTTCAACAGGACAATGACCCAACACACCTCCAGGCTGTGTAAGAGTTATTTGACCAAGAAGGAGAGTGATGGAGTGCTGCATCAGATGATCTGGCCACAATCTCCCGACCTCAACCCAATTGAGATGGTTTGGGATGAGTTGGACCTCAGAGTGAAGGAAAAGCAGCCCACAAGTGCTCAGCGTATGTGGGAACTCCTTCAAGACAGTTGAAAAAGCATTCCAGGTGAAGCTGGATGAGAGAATGCCCAGAGTGTGCAAAGCTGTCATCAAGGCAAAGGGTGGCTACTTTGAAGATTTAACTCTTTTTTTGGTTACTACATGATTCCAATTGTGTTATTCTATAGTTTTGATGTCTTCACTATTATTCTACAATGTAGAAAATGGTTAAAATAAAGAAAATCCCTTGAATGAGTAGGTGTGTTCAAACCTTTGCCTGGTACTGTGTGTATATATATATACAGTGCCTTGCGAAAGTATTCGGCCCCCTTGAACTTTGCAACCTTTTGCCACATTTCAGGCTTCAAACATAAAGATATAAAACTGTATTTTTTTGTGAAGAATCAACAACAAGTGGGACACAATCATGAAATGGAACGACATTTAACTTTTTTAACAAATCAAAAACTAAAAAATTGGGCGTGCAAAATTATTCAGCCCCTTTACTTTCAGTGCAGCAAACTCTCTCCAGAAGTTCAGTGAGGATCTCTGAATGATCCAATGTTGACCTAAATGACTAATGATGATAAATACAATCCACCTGTGTGTAATCAAGTCTCCGTATAAATGCACCTGCACTGTGATAGTCTCAGAGGTCCGTTAAAAGCGCAGAGAGCATCATGAAGAACAAGGAACACACCAGGCAGGTCCGAGATACTGTTGTGAAGAAGTTTAACGCCGGATTTGGATCCAAAAAGATTTCCCAAGCTTTAAACATCCCAAGGAGCACTGTGCAAGCGATAATATTGAAATGGAAGGAGTATTAGACCACTGCAAATCTACCAAGACATGGCCGTCCCTCTAAACTTTCAGCTCATACAAGGAGAAGACTGATCAGAGATGCAGCCAAGAGGCCCATGATCACTCTGGATGAACTGCAGAGATTTACAGCTGAGGTGGGAGACTCTGTCCATAGGACAACAATCAGTTGTATATTGCACAAATCTGGCCTTTATGGAAGAGTGGCAAGAAGAAAGCCATTTCTTAAAGATATCCATAAAAAGTGTCGTTTAAAGTTTGGCACAAGCCACCTGGGAGACACACCAAACATGTGGAAGAAGGTGCTCTGGTCAGATGAAACCAAAATTTAACTTTTTGGCAACAATGCAAAACGTTATGTTTGGCGTAAACGCAACACAGCTCATCACCCATCCCCACTGTCAAACATGGTGGTGGCAGCATCATGGTTTGGGCCTGCTTTTCTTCAGCAGGGACACTGAAGATGGTTAAAATTGATGGGAAGATGGATGGAGCCAAATACAGGACCATTCTGGAAGAAAACCTGATGGAGTCTGCAAAATACCTGAGACTGGGACGGAGATTTGTCTTCCAACAAGACAGTGATCCAAAACGTAAAGCAAAATCTACAATGGAATGGTTCAAAAATAAACATATCCAGGTGTTAGAATGGCCAAGTCAAAGTCCAGACCTGAATCCAATCGAGAATCTGTGGAAAGAACTGAAAACTGCTGTTCACAAATGCTCTCCATCCAACCTCACTGAGCTTGAGCTGTTTTGCAAGGAGGAATGGGAAAACATTTCAGTCTCTCGATGTGCAAAACTGATAGACATACCCCAAGCGATTTACAGCTGTAATCGCAGCAAAAGGTGGCGCTAAAAAGTATTAACTTAAGGGGGCTGAATAATTTTGCACGCCCAATTTTTCAGTTTTTGATTTGCTAAAAAAGTTTTAAATATCCAATAAATGTCGTTCCACTTCATGATTGTGTCCCACTTGTTGTTGATTCTTCACAAAAAAATACAGTGTTATATCTTTACGTTTGAAGCCTGAAATGTGGCAAAAGGTCGCAAAGTTCAAGGGGGCCGAATACTTTCGCAAGGCACTGTATATACAGTGGGTAGAACCAGTATTTGATACACTGCCGATTTTGCAGGTTTTCCTACTTACAAAGCATGTAGAGGTCTGTAATTTTTAACATAGGTACACTTCAACTCTGAGAGATGGAATCTAAAACGAAAATCCAGAAAATCACATTGTATGATTTTTAAGTAATTAATTTGCATTTTATTGCATGACATAAGTATTTGATACATCAGAAAAGCAGAACTTAATATTTGGTACAGAAACCTATGTTTGCAATTACAGAGATCATACGTTTCCTGTAGTTCTTGATCAGGTTTGCACACACTGCAGTAGGGATTTTGGCCCACTCCTCCATACAGACCTCCAGATCCTTCAGGTTTCGGGGCTGTCGCTGGGCAATACAGAATTTCAGCTCCCTCCAAAGATTTTCAATTGGGCTTAGGTCTGGAGATTGGCTAGGCCACTCCAGGACCTTGAGATGCTTCTTACGGAGCCACTCCTTAGTTGCCCTGGCTGTGTGTTTTGGGTCGTTGTCATGCTGGAAGACCCAGCCACGACCCAGCTTCAATGCTCTTACTGAGGGAAGGAGGTTGATGGCCAAGATCTCGCGATACATGGCCCCATCCATCCTCCCCTCAATACGGTGCAGTCGTCCTGTCCCCTTTGCAGAAAAGCATCCCCAAAGAATGATGTTACCACCCCCATGCTTCAAGGTTGGGATGGTGTTCTTGGGGTTGTACTCATCCTTCTTCTTCCTCCAAACACAGCGAGTGGAGTTTATTTTTTTGTCTCATCAGACCACATGATCTTCTCCCATTCCTCCTCTGGATCATCCAGATGGTCCTTGGCAAACTTCAGACGAGCCTGGACATGCGCTGGCTTGAGCAGGGGGACCTTGCGTGCGCTGCAGGATTTTAATCCAAGACGGCGTAGTGTGTTACTAATGGTTTTCTTTGAAACTGTGGTCCCAGCTCTCTTCAGGTCATTGACCAGGTCCTGCCGTGTCGTTCTGGGTTGATCCCTCACATTCCTCATGATCATTGATGCCCCACGAGGTGAGGTCTCGCATGGAGCCCAGGACCATCATCTTGAACTTCTTCCAATTTCTAATAATTGCGCCAACAGTTGTTACTTTCTCACCAAGCTCCTTGCCGATTGTCCTGTAGCCCATCCCAGCCTTGTGCAGGTCTACAATTTAATCCCTGATGTCCTTACACAGCTATCTGGTCTTGGGGATTGTGGAGAGGTTGGAGTCTGTTTGATTGAGTGTGTGGACAGGTGTCTTTTATACATGTAAGGAGTTCAAACAGGTGCAGTTAATACAGGTAATGAGTGAAGAACAGGAGGGTCTGTGAGAGCCGTAATTCTTACTGGTTGGTAGGTGATCAAATACTTATGTCATGCAATAAAATACAAATTAATTACTTAAAAATCATACAATGTTATTTTCTGGATTTTTGTTTTAAATTCCGTCTCTCACAGATGAAGTGTACCTATGATAAAAAAATTACAGACCTCTACATGCTTTGTAAGTAGGAAAACCTGCAAGATTGGCAGTGTATTAAATACTTGCTCTCCCCACTGCATATATACTGTATATATGTGTATGTTTAGTCATGTTGTTGAAGAGAGAAACAGTGTAGCAACACAAATAAGGCATTGATGACAACAACTATAGCCATGGTAGTGCAGAAACCTTGGGGACTTTCTTAATTGTGGCTGATTAACCATTAACTCTTCCTCTCCATCCACCCACCTTTCCATCTCCCTCCATCCACCCCTCCATCTATCTACCTATCCATCCATCCCCCCAGGACAGTGAAGGACTTGTCTGGGCGTCTCAGTGGGCCGTCGGGGTCCGTGGGGCTCTGCACCTTTGGCACGTCTACTGCCTGCTGTTTAGGCTGGAGGAATGTCATGGGTGTCTGCCAGCGTAAGTCAGCGGCCACTGGGCAAGTCCTCCAGAAACAACAACAATGCAACAATACACCAGTCGAGGTTATCATATGTGTTTACCTGCTCTCTCTGACCATCTAGCTGTGTGCAACAAGCCTGGCAGGAATGGAGTCTGTGTGGGTCCAGATAAGTGCTCCTGCTCTGTGGGATACAAGGGCCAGAAATGTGACCAAGGTGGCTATCTTTGACTCATGCATATGATTCATGCATGTTGATTTCAGATTCTGTATAATTCAAGCGTGTTGATTCCAGATACTGTGTGATTCATGCATGTTGATTCCTGGTTATTGATTCCAGATATTATGATTGATTCATGCATGCTGATCTTGATATGATTCCTGATCCTGGTTGTTGTTGGTTGTTGATTCTAGATGTGAATGAGTGTGGACTCCCAGAGCAACCGTGCTCCAACAGCTGTATGAACACCCAGGGTAGTTACCGGTGTTACTGCGACCCCGGATACAGATGGATCAACCTGCACCAGTACGTACCAGTTCAAACCGGTTTCTGCCCACTTTCCTGGAACATCATGTCCCAACCATTGATGGAATACCATGCCCGGGTAGAAGTCGCCCTCAGGCACTGATCTAGGATCAGCTCACCATCTCCTAAACTCTAACATTATACACTAGGGCATACAATGCAAAACCGATTGTAGATCAGTGTCTTGGGGGCAACTTCATCCTACTGTGAATACCACAGGGCTCAGTGTCAGGACTGCATATACTGGCGTGCTGATATGGGTCAAATGTTATTATAGACAAGGGGTCAAGTTTCAGTGGTCCTGGATCTTGATTGGTTGCTCAGCTTCCCCGTCAGCAGCATACCGACAGTCTAGATGATATATTACCCAGAACCCCCCTGTCGTCCACGGGCCAATAGGGTCAAGTCTTATTCACTTGATCTAGAGTGTGACATGTGTTGTATTGGGCACAGGGTTGGGTAGGTTACTGTATGGTACAGTCAGGGTTGGGTAGGTTACTGTATGGTACAGTCAGGGTTGGGTAGGTTACTGTATGGTACAGTCAGGGTTGGGTAGGTTACTGTATGGTATAGTCAGGGTTGGGTAGGTTACTGTATGGTACAGTCAGGGTTGGATAGGTTACTTTATGGTACAGTCAGGGTTGGATAGGTTACTGTATGGTACAGTCAGGGTTGGGTGGGTTACTGTATGGTACATTCAGGGTTGGGTAGGTTACTGTATGGTACAGTCAGGGTTGGGTAGGTTACTTTATGGTACAGTCAGGGTTGGGTAGGTTACTTTATAGTACAGTCAGGGTTGGGCAGGTTACTGTATGGTACAGTCAGGGTTGGGTAGGTTACTGTATGGTACAGTCAGGGTTGGGTGGGTTACGTTATGGTACAGTCAGGGTTGGGTGGGTTACTGTATGGTACAGTCAGGGTTGGGTAGGTTACTGTATGGTACAGTCAGGGTTGGGTGGGTTACGTTATGGTACAGTCAGGGTTGGGTGGGTTACTGTATGGTACAGTCAGGGTTGGGTAGGTTACTGTATGGTACAGTCAGGGTTGGGTGGGTTACGTTATGGTACAGTCAGGGTTGGGTAGGTTACGTTATGTTACAGTCAGGGTTGGGTGGGTTACTGTATGGTACAGTCAGGGTAGGGTAGGTTACTGTATGGTACAGTCAGGGTTGGGTAGGTTACTGTATGGTACAGTTAGGGTTGGGTGGGTTACGTTATGGTACAGTCAGGGTTGGGTGGGTTACTGTATGGTACAGTCAGGGTTGGGTGGGTTACGTTAAAGTACAGTCAGGGTTGGGTGGGTTACTGTATGGTACAGTCAGGGTTGGGTGGGTTACTGTATGGTACAGTCAGGGTTGGGTGGGTTACGTTATGGTACAGTCAGGGTTGGGTGGGTTACGTTATGGTACAGTCAGGGTTGGGTGGGTTACTTTATGAATGTCATCTGTTACAGTTACTGGTTACTTGTCCAAAATGGTTAATTCTTACATAACTTCTTACATAACAATATTGTTACTTTTATATTATCCAAACTCAGTAGGGTAACGTAAAAACATCCTTTCTGAATTTAAAAGTAATACTAGAAGTAATCTAGTTTTTCAAAAGTAGGCCTATCTGTAATCTGATTACAATATTTTTGTTGGTAATGTTAGTTTTTTTGTAATCCGTTACTCCCCAACCCTGTGGGGGCAATATAGAGGCGCAACTGTTAACTGGTGTAATCAATCGAAAGCAAGGAATATAATATGAGTATGACACAAGACCAAACCAAACTGGTTTCATATCACTGCTTGTGAGTCTAGTATTACAGTACAGCACATGGTTTGTGCGTAGTGGAATGTGTTCGTTCCAACCATCCATTTCTGCCTTGGCTCTCAGCCAGTTTATCCTGTGTTCTCTTCCAGAAGAGCATGAGTGTTCCTCCTCACGCTGCCATTTCGCTTGCCAGATCGACCGGGGGGAGAGGTGCGCTGTCTGTGTGCCCCCGGCCTCCACCTGGCCGCCAACAACAGGACCTGTGAAGGTGGGCTTCCTCGGCAACCCCATGGTAACCCCATTGCCATGGCAACCACCAAACTCCTCCCTCCCCTCTAGTTCTTTCAGTTCCAATGCCATGGGAAGAAGTAAGGGTGACTGGGATTGGGAAACAGCCCAGAGTTTGGTCCATTCCTTTGGCATTACTATGGGGTATACTGTATGCTAGCCATGATCGTAGTGTGACAGTGTGTAGCTACTAGTTCGGTCTCTGGCTGCCATTAGAGAGCAGGTGGAGAGACAGGTTCCCATATGTTCGCTACTAGAGGACATGTTAACGACCTCCACCTAGCTATTACTAACAGCGCCTACCCACTGAGTCTGTCCACAGAACGATAAACCCTGCAATTACCTCAAGTGTTAAGAAAACAGACCCCGGGTCCCAGTAGCTGTACTCTACTCTTTGCCCTCTCCTTAGAATAGCTAGCGCTCATTACTTTGAAGTCCCTTCGCTCGATAACTGTGGTGCGGTCGTAAAGTCCTCGCAGCAGACACCTTCTGTCCTGCTAACGAGGCCCAGCCTCCATGGTTGATCCTGAGAGCCATTGCCTCATTGCCTCTAGCCACAGGAGAGTAGCTGTAGGAACTAACCAACCAGGCCTGAGACCTCAGAGAAATCATAACAGTCATATATGGTAGGTAGTTACAGTGGAACATATTTTTTATTTATTTTGTATTCTTCCCTTCTAATCGGGAACTGATTTAGACCTGGGACACCAGGTGAATGCAATTAATTATCAAGTAGAACAGAAAAGCTGCAGTACTCCTGACCTCTTAGGGAAAGAGTTGAACACCCCTTCTCTAGATACTGTAGAGGCCTAGTCAGCTCTCTAACCCTGTTCCTGGAGAGCTACCCTCCAGTAGGTTTTCACTCTAAACCTGTTCCTGGAGAGATATCCTCCTGTAGGTTTTCATTCTAACCCTGTTCCTGGAGAGATATCCTCCTGTAGGTTTTCACTCTAACCCTGTTCCTGGAGAGCTACCCTCCAGTAGGTTTTCACTCTAAACCTGTTCCTGGAGAGATATCCTCCTGTAGGTTTTCACTCTAACCCTGTTCCTGGAGAGAAATCCTGTAGGTTTTCACTCTAATCCTCCTGTAGGTTTTCACTCTAACCCTGTTCCTGGAGAGAAACCCTCCTGTAGGTTTTCACTCTAATCCTGTTACTGGCGATATCCTCCTGTAGGTTTTCACTCTAACCCTGTTACTGGCGATATCCTCCTGTAGCTTTTCACTCTAATCCTCCTGTAGGTTTTCACTCCAACCCTGATTCAAATAATTAGATGGTTGATAAGCTGAATCAGGTTAGTTACAACAGGAGGGTTTCTCTCCAGGACATGGGCAGCTTAAACAGAACCATTAGAACAAAGACACAACCATAGCATCACATCATGACCGGTTCAATTCCCCTGTTATTCTGTACTTGGACCAACTCCTCAGTGTCTGAAGTGACATCATATTGTGGGATATACAGTATCACTCATTTGCCTTCATTTCAACCACATCTACATTTGAATAACATTAGAATTGTACTAGTTACAGAGAGAGAGAGAAGCACCTGAAAAGTATCACATGAGTTGTTATTGTGTGTAAGTGTGTTGTGATTCCTTGTTGTTGAACAACAGCAGTGTACATTTCAGAGCACCTATACAAAAAAAACTCCCAAGATGGCCAAAGCACTCATGTCCTCTTTCTGATGTATAGGTAGTGATTGTTTTGAGCTGAGAAAATGACCCGAGGTTCTTTACAGCACTTTGTCGCCTCCCTTGTATATGTTACATCTAGTGGGTGTGTGTGTGTGTGTTTATGCATGCTAAGGTGTTGAGTCTTTGTGGCCTTGTTGTGCTGTTTTGCAGATGTAGACGAGTGTCGTGGGGCGTCAGATGTTTGCCCTCCCCGACGCACTTGCAAGAACACCTTTGGCAGCTTTGTGTGTGCGTGCAGGGAGGGCTTTGTGTTGGGGACGCTCCAGGACTCAGTGCAGTGTCGAGGTACGGACATCCCCCATACTGTACAGTAGGCTGTAAAGGCTGTTAGAAACCAGAATTAATATCAACAGGGAATGTAAGGCTGTTAGATACCAGTATTAATATTAACAGGGAATGTAAGGCTGTTAGATACCAGTATTAATATCAACAGGGAATGTAAGGCTGTTAGATACCAGTATTAATATCAACAGGGAATGTAAGGCTGTTAGATACCAGTATTAATATTAACAGGGAATGTAAGGCTGTTAGATACCAGTATTAATATCAACAGGGAATGTAAGGCTGTTAGATACCAGTATTAATATTAACAGGGAATTTAAGGCTGTTAGATACCAGTATTAATATCAACAGGGAATGTAAGGCTGTTAGATACCAGTATTAATATCAACAGGGAATGTAAGGCTGTTAGATACCAGTATTAATATCAACAGGGAATGTAAGGCTGTTAGATACCAGTATTAATATCAACAGGGAATGTAAGGCTGTTAGAAACCAGTATTAATATCAACAGGGAATGTAAGGCTGTTAGATACCAGTATTAATATTAACAGGGAATGTAAGGCTGTTAGATACCAGTATTAATATCAACAGGGAATGTAAGGCTGTTAGATACCAGTATTAATATTAACAGGGAATGTAAGGCTGTTAGATACCAGTATTAATATCAACAGGGAATGTAAGGCTGTTAGATACCAGTATTAATATCAACAGGGAATGTAAGGCTGTTAGCAGTATTAATATCAACAGGGAATTAGTTAGATACCAGTATTAATATTAACAGGGAATGTAAGGCTGTTAGATACCAGTATTAATATCAACAGGGAATGTAAGGCTGTTAGATACCAGTATTAATATCAACAGGGAATGTAAGGCTGTTAGATACCAGTATTAATATCAACAGGGAATGTAAGGCTGTTAGATACCAGTATTAATATCAACAGGGAATGTAAGGCTGTTAGATACCAGTATTAATATCAACAGGGAATGTAAGGCTGTTAGATACCAGTATTAATATCAACAGGGAATGTAAGGCTGTTAGATACCAGTATTAATATCAACAGGGAATGTCAGGCTGTTAGATACCAGTATTAATATCAACAGGGAATGTAAGGCTGTTAGATACCAGTATTAATATTAACAGGGAATGTAAGGCTGTTAGATACCAGTATTAATATCAACAGGGAATGTAAGGCTGTTAGATACCAGTATTAATATCAACAGGGAATGTAAGGCTGTTAGAAACCAGTATTAATATCAACAGGGAATGTAAGGCTGTTAGATACCAGTATTAATATCAACAGGGAATGTAAGGCTGTTAGATACCAGTATTAATATCAACAGGGAATGTAAGGCTGTTAGATACCAGTATTAATATCAACAGGGAATGTAAGGCTGTTAGATACCAGTATTAATATCAACAGGGAATGTAAGGCTGTTAGATACCAGTATTAATATCAACAGGGAATGTAAGGCTGTTAGATACCAGTATTAATATCAACAGGGAATGTCAGGCTGTTAGATACCAGTATTAATATCAACAGGGAATGTAAGGCTGTTAGATACCAGTATTAATATTAACAGGGAATGTAAGGCTGTTAGATACCAGTATTAATATCAACAGGGAATGTAAGGCTGTTAGATACCAGTATTAATATCAACAGGGAATGTAAGGCTGTTAGATACCAGTATTAATATCAACAGGGAATGTAAGGCTGTTAGATACCAGTATTAATATCAACAGGGAATGTAAGGCTGTTAGATACCAGTATTAATATCAACAGGGAATGTAAGGCTGTTAGATACCAGTATTAATATCAACAGGGAATGTAAGGCTGTTAGATACCAGTATTAATATCAACAGGGAATGTAAGGCTGTTAGATACCAGTATTAATATTAACAGGGAATGTAAGGCTGTTAGATACCAGTATTAATATCAACAGGGAATGTAAGGCTGTTAGATACCAGTATTAATATTAACAGGGAATGTAAGGCTGTTAGATACCAGTATTAATATTAACAGGGAATGTAAGGCTGTTAGATACCAGTATTAATATTAACAGGGAATGTAAGGCTGTTAGATACCAGTATTAATATCAACAGGGAATGTAAGGCTGTTAGATACCAGTATTAATATTAACAGGGAATGTAAGGCTGTTAGATACCAGTATTAATATCAACAGGGAATGTAAGGCTGTTAGATACCAGTATTAATATTAACAGGGAATGTAAGGCTGTTAGATACCAGTATTAATATTAACAGGGAATGTAAGGCTGTTAGATACCAGTATTAATATTAACATGGAATGTAAGGCTGTTAGATACCAGTATTAATATTAACAGGGAATGTAAGGCTGTTAGATACCAGTATTAACATGGAATGTAAGGCTGTTAAATACCAGTATTAATATCAACAGGGAATGTAAGGCTGTTAGATATGTGTATTAACATGGAATGTAAGGCTCTTAGAAACCAGTATTAATATCAACAGGGAATGTAAGGCTGTTAGATACCAGTATTAATATCAACAGGGAATGTAAGGCTGTTAGATACCAGTATTAATATTAACATGGAATGTAAGGCTGTTAGATACCAGTATTAATATTAACATGGAATGTAAGGCTGTTAGATACCAGTATTAATATCAACAGGGAATGTAAGGCTGTTAGATATGAGTATTAACATGGAATGTAAGGCTGTTAGATACCAGTATTAATATCAACAGGGAATGTAAGGCTGTTAGATACCAGTATTAATATTAACATGGAATGTAAGGCTGTTAGATATGAGTATTAATATTAACAGGGAATGTAAGGCTGTTAGATACCAGTATTAATATTAACAGGGAATGTAAGGCTGTTAGATACCAGTATTAATATTAACAGGGAATGTAAGGCTGTTAGATACCAGTATTAATATCAACAGGGAATGTAAGGCTGTTAGATACCAGTATTAATATTAACAGGGAATGTAAGGCTGTTAGATACCAGTATTAATATCAACAGGGAATGTAAGGCTGTTAGATACCAGTATTAATATCAACAGGGAATGTAAGGCTGTTAGATACCAGTATTAATATCAACAGGGAATGTAAGGCTGTTAGATACCAGTATTAATATTAACAGGGAATGTAAGGCTGTTAGATACCAGTATTAATATCAACAGGGAATGTAAGGCTGTTAGATACCAGTATTAATATCAACAGGGAATGTAAGGCTGTTAGATACCAGTATTAATATCAACAGGGAATGTAAGGCTGTTAGATACCAGTATTAATATTAACAGGGAATGTAAGGCTGTTAGATACCAGTATTAATATCAACAGGGAATGTAAGGCTGTTAGATACCAGTATTAATATCAACAGGGAATGTAAGGCTGTTAGATACCAGTATTAATATCAACAGGGAATGTAAGGCTGTTAGATACCAGTATTAATATCAACAGGGAATGTAAGGCTGTTAGATACCAGTATTAATATTAACAGGGAATGTAAGGCTGTTAGATACCAGTATTAATATCAACAGGGAATGTAAGGCTGTTAGATACCAGTATTAATATTAACAGGGAATGTAAGGCTGTTAGATACCAGTATTAATATCAACAGGGAATGTAAGGCTGTTAGATACCAGTATTAATATTAACAGGGAATGTAAGGCTGTTAGATACCAGTATTAATATCAACAGGGAATGTAAGGCTGTTAGATACCAGTATTAATATTAACAGGGAATGTAAGGCTGTTAGATACCAGTATTAATATCAACAGGGAATGTAAGGCTGTTAGATACCAGTATTAATATTAACAGGGAATGTAAGGCTGTTAGATACCAGTATTAATATTAACAGGGAATGTAAGGCTGTTAGATACCAGTATTAATATTAACATGGAATGTAAGGCTGTTAGATACCAGTATTAATATTAACAGGGAATGTAAGGCTGTTAGATACCAGTATTAACATGGAATGTAAGGCTGTTAAATACCAGTATTAATATCAACAGGGAATGTAAGGCTGTTAGATATGTGTATTAACATGGAATGTAAGGCTCTTAGAAACCAGTATTAATATCAACAGGGAATGTAAGGCTGTTAGATACCAGTATTAATATCAACAGGGAATGTAAGGCTGTTAGATACCAGTATTAATATTAACATGGAATGTAAGGCTGTTAGATACCAGTATTAATATTAACATGGAATGTAAGGCTGTTAGATACCAGTATTAATATCAACAGGGAATGTAAGGCTGTTAGATACCAGTATTAATATCAACAGGGAATGTAAGGCTGTTAGATACCAGTATTAATATCAACAGGGAATGTAAGGCTGTTAGATACCAGTATTAATATCAACAGGGAATGTAAGGCTGTTAGATACCAGTATTAATATCAACAGGGAATGTAAGGCTGTTAGATACCAGTATTAATATCAACAGGGAATGTAAGGCTGTTAGATACCAGTATTAATATCAACAGGGAATGTAAGGCTGTTAGATACCAGTATTAATATCAACAGGGAATGTAAGGCTGTTAGATACCAGTATTAATATCAACAGGGAATGTAAGGCTGTTAGATATGAGTATTAACATGGAATGTAAGGCTGTTAGATACCAGTATTAATATCAACATGGAATGTAAGGCTGTTAGATACCAGTATTAATATCAACAGGGAATGTAAGGCTGTTAGATACCAGTATTAATATTAACATGGAATGTAAGGCTGTTAGATATGAGTATTAATATTAACAGGGAATGTAAGGCTGTTAGATACCAGTATTAATATTAACAGGGAATGTAAGGCTGTTAGATACCAGTATTAATATTAACAGGGAATGTAAGGCTGTTAGATACCAGTATTAATATCAACAGGGAATGTAAGGCTGTTAGATACCAGTATTAATATTAACAGGGAATGTAAGGCTGTTAGATACCAGTATTAATATTAACATGGAATGTAAGGCTGTTAGATACCAGTATTAATATCAACAGGGAATGTAAGGCTGTTAGATATGAGTATTAATATTAACAGGGAATGTAAGGCTGTTAGATACCAGTATTAATATTAACATGGAATGTAAGGCTGTTAGATACCAGTATTAATATCAACAGGGAATGTAAGGCTGTTAGATACCAGTATTAATATTAACAGGGAATGTAAGGCTGTTAGATATGAGTATTAATATTAACAGGGAATGTAAGGCTGTTAGATACCAGTATTAATATTAACATGGAATGTCAGGCTGTTAGATACCAGTATTAATATTAACAGGGAATGTAAGGCTGTTAGATACCAGTATTAATATTAACAGGGAATGTAAGGCTATTAGATACCAGTATTAATATTAACAGGGAATGTAAGGCTGTTAGATACCAGTATTAATATTAACAGGGAATGTAAGGCTGTTAGATACCAGTATTAATATTAACAGGGAATGTAAGGCTGTTAGATACCAGTATTAATATTAACAGGGAATGTAAGGCTGTTAGATACCAGTATTAATATCAACAGGGAATGTAAGGATGTTAGATACCAGTATTAATATTAACAGGGAATGTAAGGCTGTTAGATACCAGTATTAATATTAACAGGGAATGTTAGAGAAACAGTCTGTCCTCTAAGCCTTGTCTGTCTGTCTGTCTGTCTGTCTGACTTTACCCGATGTATGACATTTAATATAATTTCTTCCTTCAGCATCCCTCAGCAGATGGCCATGTGTCTCGTAAAATATGCTGTGGTAGTGTGTGTGTGTGTGTGTGTGTGTGTGTAAGCCACAGACCCACTTTTCTCAGTGTCAGTGCTGTTTAAATGAATGACTACCTCACAGCACGCCCTCACATGTTCTTCTCATTTAGTCTACGTTTCATTGTCAAACAGACCAATCCTCTGTAGATGAGCTTTGGCTGCAGCAACCCAGTGAGAGCCTGAATGTATTTCTCTAGCTTGCCTCCCCCGCTCGCTCAGCTGTGGTAGCTGTTATTGCTTATGCTTCCTTGGCGAACATTGCAACACCTATTTCCTGGAGCTTTGAAACAGACTAGTTGTTTCTCAACAACCCCTTGACTTCACATTCAGTGAGTCGCGGGCAAGGGCCAAGTCAAGTCATGGCTTCCTGCTGGCTCTCTCTGTGTGCTGGCTGGCCGATAATGTCTTCACCTCAGAGCCAGTGAAAAGGTAGAAAAGCTATCCAGTAATACTCAAAACAAGCATGGGTCTTACTGTAAAACTGCATGGGTTTGGTCTCTGCTTTCCAGCTTGGTTTGGGTTGCCAAATTCAGAGCTCACAGGCAAAGGAGAAGTAACTGAAACACAGTCAGACTGCTAATACAACAGACCACCTGTTTGTGTTGAATGTGATTAGTAGCATTGGGATCAGGGCCAAGAGAGAAGGGAGAGAGGAGAGAGAGCGAGATGGAGAGAGAAGTGAGAGAGAGTAGACAGTGAGAGAAGAGAGGAGAAGAGAGGAAGAGAGAGAGAGAGAGAGAGAGAGAGAGAGAGAGAGAGAGAGGTGAGAGTAAACACAAAGCTGACTTTGACATAGATGCTGTCTAGTACTGTAGATTAGGACATCTGGAAAACATTCTACAAACATCCACATGTGTCTCAGTGTTAGATTCAATGGAGAATTGACTGATTTGAATTCAGATCTGTTGATACTTTCGATATGGCTGTTTCAGTTAGGATGAGACTGACCAAACAATACTTGTGTATTGAGGTTGATTTTCTTAAGAATCCACACAAGCTTTATTGCTTGGTGCTGATAATCATCTTCTTCTCAACATGTCACCGTATCCTCCTCTCTCTCCCCAGATAAAGACGAGTGTCTGGACAGTACTCACCTGTGTAGCCGCCATTCCCAGTGTTTCAACACCTCTGGTTCCTACACCTGTCAGTGTCTGGAGGACTACTCTGGCGACGGCCACACGTGCTGGCCGAGGAGAGCCTCCCAGTCCAAGACCTCCATGTACCTCCGGTACAAACTCTCCAAAAGGACCAGGCCCATACAACAACCACGACGTCCGCAGATCTGACGGTGCCTCTGGTTCTGAATGATAACACTGTTGTGAAGTAGTTACTGGCGGACATTTTGGGTCGAGCCGTGTTGAAGTAGCACATGAGAACTACGGGAGGAAAATAGATTTGTGTTGAAGCAGCTTCATAGGACAAATCACGAGGTCGATGTGGGGTAAATTGAGGTGGAGTTCCACTATCACAACATAGTTAAAGCCGAGTAATGCTAAGAATTCCTCACACAACTGTAAAGTGTGGTAACGTTCTGTTTGAGCCTATGATTTGCCAGGCCTCTCTTCAGTTAGTCAACAAAGATCCTAGATTGCTACACGGTGCCATTAGTGGTCTGCTGTTTGTTGTCAGTCAAAGAAGCCACTTATTTGACAAACACATTCGTCAAGGAACCACACTCTGTAGTCTGCCTGCCATGCTTCAGACTCAAAACGCTCTGTGATGACATGGAATTTTCTTTGGTTTAAGTTTCCCAGCTTATTGTCTCCCCGAAAAGGTCACGGTTTAGAACAAGTTTCACACGCACTGCCATACTGCTTGTTTGGCATTTGTAACCAATTTCACAATACACATAAGGGATCTTGATAGGGACTTCATGTAGTGAGTGATTAGCTAATTTTCTGACAGGCCAGTGGGTGTACACGAGGGGACTATGAGTCCATAGGGACTAGTCTTTGAGAGGAGTGTATATGTCATTATTTGTTAATAAAAGGCTGACCTCTGGTGGAAAGATAAGGGAGGATATTTGTCTTCTTCTCGAGAGAGCAGAATCACCCTGACTTCTCCATAGATGTGGTCATAGATAGCAGTATCACCCTGACTTCTCCATAGATGGATCATAGACAGCAGTATCACACTGACTCCTCCATAGATGGATCATAGATAGCAGTATCACCCTGACTTCTCCATAGATGGATCATAGACAGCAGTATCACCCTGACATCTCCATAGATGGATCATAGACAGCAGTATCACCCTGACTTCTCCATAGATGGATCATAGATAGCAGTATCACCCTGAATTCTCCATAGATAGCAGTATCACCCTGACTTCTCCATAGATAGCAGTATAATCCAGACTTCTCCATAGATAGCAGTATCACCCTGACTTCTCCATAGATAGCAGTATCACCCTGACCTCTCCTAAGATGGATCATAGATAGCAGTATCACCCTGACTTCTCCATAGATGGATCATAGACAGCAGTATCACCATGACTTCTCCATAGATAGCAGTATCACCCTGACTTCTCCATACTTAGCAGTATCACCCTGACCTCTCCATAGATGGATCATAGATAGTAGTATTACCCTGTCTTCTCCATAGATGGATCATAGATAGCAGTATCACCCTGAATTCTCCATAGATAGCAGTATCACCCTGACTTCTCCATAGATAGCAGTATAATCCAGACTTCTCCATAGATAGCAGTATCACCCTGACTTCTCCATAGATAGCAGTATCACCCTGACCTCTCCTAAGATGGATCATAGATAGCAGTATCACCCTGACTTCTCCATAGATGGATCATAGACAGCAGTATCACCCTGACTTCTCCATGGATGGATCATAGATAGCAGTATCACCCTGACTTCTCCATAGATAGCAGTATCACCCTGACTTCTCCATAGATGGATCATAGATAGTAGTATTACCCTGTCTTCTCCATAGATGGATCATAGATAGCAGTATCACCCTGACTTCTCCATAGATAGCAGTATCACCCGGACTTCTCCATAGATAGCAGTATCACCCTGACTTCTCCATAGTTAGCAGTATCACCCTGACCTCTCCTTAGATGGATCATAGACAGCAGTATCACCCTGACTTCTCCATAGATGAATCATAGATAGCAGTATCACCCTGACTTCTCCATAGATAGCAGTATCTCCCTGACTTCTCCATAGATGGATCATAGATAGTAGTATCACCCTGACTTCTCCATAGATGGATCAAAGATAGCAGTATCGCCCTGACTTCTCCATAGATGGATCATAGATAGTAGTATAACCCTGATGTCTCCATAGATGGATCATAGATAGCAGTATCCCCCTTACTTCTCCATAGATAGCAGTATCACCCTGACTTCTCCATAGATGGATCATAGATAGTAGTATCACCCTGAAGTCTCCATAGATGGATCATAGATAGCAGTATCACCCTGACTCCTCCATAGATGGATCATAGATAGTAGTATCACCCTGACTTCTCCATAGATGGATCATAGATAGCAGTATCACCCTGACTTCTCCATAGATGGATCATAGATAGTAGTATCACCCTGACTTCTCCATAGATGGATCATAGATAGCAGTATCACCCTGACTTCTCCATAGAAGGATCATAGACAGCAGTATCACCCTGACATCTCCATAGATGGATCATAGATAGCAGTATCACTCTGACTTCTCCATAGATGGATCATAGACAGCAGTATCACCCTGACTTCTCCATAGATAGCAGCATCACCCTGACTTCTCCATAGATAGCAGTATCACTCTGACTTCTCCATAGATAGCAGTATCACCCTGACTTCTCCATTGATAGCTGAATCACCCTGACTTCTCCATAGATAGCAATATCACCCTGACTTCTCCTTAGATGGATCATAGATAGCAGTATCACCCTGACTTCTCCATAGATGGATCACAGACAGCAGTATCACCCTTACTTCTCCATAGATGGATCATGGATAGCAGTATCACCCTGACTTCTCCATATATAGCAGTATCTCCCTGACTTATCAATAGATTGATCATAGATAGTAGTATCACCCTGACTTCTCCATAGATGGATCATAGATAGCAGTATCACCCTGACTTCTCCATAGATAGCAGTATCACCCTGACCTCTCCATAGATAGCAGTATCACCCTGACTTCTCCATAGATAGCAGTATCACCCTGACTTCTCCATAGATAGCAGTATCACCCAGACTTCTCCATAGATAGCAGTATCACCCAGACCTCTCCTAAGATGGATCATAGATAGCAGTATCACCCTGACTTCTCCATAGATAGCAGTATCACCCTGACTTCTCCATAGATGAATCATAGATAGCAGTATCACCCTGACTTCTCCATACTTAGCAGTATCACCCTGACCTCTCCATAGATGGATCATAGATAGTAGTATTACCCTGTCTTCTCCATAGATGGATCATAGATAGCAGTATCACCCTGAATTCTCCATAGATAGCAGTATCACCCTGACTTCTCCATAGATAGCAGTATAATCCAGACTTCTCCATAGATAGCAGTATCACCCTGACTTCTCCATAGATAGCAGTATCACCCTGACCTCTCCTAAGATGGATCATAGATAGCAGTATCACCCTGACTTCTCCATAGATGGATCATAGACAGCAGTATCACCCTGACTTCTCCATGGATGGATCATAGATAGCAGTATCACCCTGACTTCTCCATAGATAGCAGTATCACCCTGACTTCTCCATAGATGGATCATAGATAGTAGTATTACCCTGTCTTCTCCATAGATGGATCATAGATAGCAGTATCACCCTGACTTCTCCATAGATAGCAGTATCACCCGGACTTCTCCGTAGATAGCAGTATCACCCTGACTTCTCCATAGTTAGCAGTATCACCCTGACCTCTCCTTAGATGGATCATAGACAGCAGTATCACCCTGACTTCTCCATAGATGAATCATAGATAGCAGTATCACCCTGACTTCTCCATAGATAGCAGTATCTCCCTGACTTCTCCATAGATGGATCATAGATAGTAGTATCACCCTGACTTCTCCATAGATGGATCAAAGATAGCAGTATCGCCCTGACTTCTCCATAGATGGATCATAGATAGTAGTATAACCCTGATGTCTCCATAGATGGATCATAGATAGCAGTATCCCCTTACTTCTCCATAGATAGCAGTATCACCCTGACTTCTCCATAGATGGATCATAGATAGTAGTATCACCCTGAAGTCTCCATAGATGGATCATAGATAGCAGTATCACCCTGACTCCTCCATAGATGGATCATAGATAGTAGTATCACCCTGACTTCTCCATAGATGGATCATAGATAGCAGTATCACCCTGACTTCTCCATAGATGGATCATAGATAGTAGTATCACCCTGACTTCTCCATAGATGGATCATAGATAGCAGTATCACCCTGACTTCTCCATAGAAGGATCATAGACAGCAGTATCACCCTGACATCTCCATAGATGGATCATAGATAGCAGTATCACTCTGACTTCTCCATAGATGGATCATAGACAGCAGTATCACCCTGACTTCTCCATAGATAGCAGCATCACCCTGACTTCTCCATAGATAGCAGTATCACTCTGACTTCTCCATAGATAGCAGTATCACCCTGACTTCTCCATTGATAGCTGAATCACCCTGACTTCTCCATAGATAGCAATATCACCCTGACTTCTCCTTAGATGGATCATGGATAGCAGTATCACCCTGACTTCTCCATAGATAGCAGTATCACCCTGACTTCTCCATAGATAGCAGTATCACCCTGACTTCTCCATAGATAGCAGTATCACCCAGACTTCTCCATAGATAGCAGTATCACCCAGACCTCTCCTAAGATGGATCATAGATAGCAGTATCACCCTGACTTCTCCATAGATAGCAGTATCACCCTGACTTCTCCATAGATGAATCATAGATAGCAGTATCACCCTGACTTCTCCATACTTAGCAGTATCACCCTGACCTCTCCATAGATGGATCATAGATAGTAGTATTACCCTGTCTTCTCCATAGATGGATCATAGATAGCAGTATCACCCTGAATTCTCCATAGATAGCAGTATCACCCTGACTTCTCCATAGATAGCAGTATAATCCAGACTTCTCCATAGATAGCAGTATCACCCTGACTTCTCCATAGATAGCAGTATCACCCTGACCTCTCCTAAGATGGATCATAGATAGCAGTATCACCCTGACTTCTCCATAGATGGATCATAGACAGCAGTATCACCCTGACTTCTCCATGGATGGATCATAGATAGCAGTATCACCCTGACTTCTCCATAGATAGCAGTATCACCCTGACTTCTCCATAGATGGATCATAGATAGTAGTATTACCCTGTCTTCTCCATAGATGGATCATAGATAGCAGTATCACCCTGACTTCTCCATAGATAGCAGTATCACCCGGACTTCTCCGTAGATAGCAGTATCACCCTGACTTCTCCATAGTTAGCAGTATCACCCTGACCTCTCCTTAGATGGATCATAGACAGCAGTATCACCCTGACTTCTCCATAGATGAATCATAGATAGCAGTATCACCCTGACTTCTCCATAGATAGCAGTATCTCCCTGACTTCTCCATAGATGGATCATAGATAGTAGTATCACCCTGACTTCTCCATAGATGGATCAAAGATAGCAGTATCGCCCTGACTTCTCCATAGATGGATCATAGATAGTAGTATAACCCTGATGTCTCCATAGATGGATCATAGATAGCAGTATCCCCCTTACTTCTCCATAGATAGCAGTATCACCCTGACTTCTCCATAGATGGATCATAGATAGTAGTATCACCCTGAAGTCTCCATAGATGGATCATAGATAGCAGTATCACCCTGACTCCTCCATAGATGGATCATAGATAGTAGTATCACCCTGACTTCTCCATAGATGGATCATAGATAGCAGTATCACCCTGACTTCTCCATAGATGGATCATAGATAGTAGTATCACCCTGACTTCTCCATAGATGGATCATAGATAGCAGTATCACCCTGACTTCTCCATAGAAGGATCATAGACAGCAGTATCACCCTGACATCTCCATAGATGGATCATAGATAGCAGTATCACTCTGACTTCTCCATAGATGGATCATAGACAGCAGTATCACCCTGACTTCTCCATAGATAGCAGCATCACCCTGACTTCTCCATAGATAGCAGTATCACTCTGACTTCTCCATAGATAGCAGTATCACCCTGACTTCTCCATTGATAGCTGAATCACCCTGACTTCTCCATAGATAGCAATATCACCCTGACTTCTCCTTAGATGGATCATGGATAGCAGTATCACCCTGACTTCTCCATATATAGCAGTATCTCCCTGACTTATCAATAGATTGATCATAGATAGTAGTATCACCCTGACTTCTCCATAGATGGATCATAGATAGCAGTATCACCCTGACTTCTCCATAGATAGCAGTATCACCCTGACCTCTCCATAGATAGCAGTATCACCCTGACTTCTCCATAGATAGCAGTATCACCCTGACTTCTCCATAGATAGCAGTATCACCCAGACTTCTCCATAGATAGCAGTATCACCCAGACCTCTCCTAAGATGGATCATAGATAGCAGTATCACCCTGACTTCTCCATAGATAGCAGTATCACCCTGACTTCTCCATAGATGAATCATAGATAGCAGTATCACCCTGACTTCTCCATACTTAGCAGTATCACCCTGACCTCTCCATAGATGGATCATAGATAGTAGTATTACCCTGTCTTCTCCATAGATGGATCATAGATAGCAGTATCACCCTGAATTCTCCATAGATAGCAGTATCACCCTGACTTCTCCATAGATAGCAGTATAATCCAGACTTCTCCATAGATAGCAGTATCACCCTGACTTCTCCATAGATAGCAGTATCACCCTGACCTCTCCTAAGATGGATCATAGATAGCAGTATCACCCTGACTTCTCCATAGATGGATCATAGACAGCAGTATCACCCTGACTTCTCCATGGATGGATCATAGATAGCAGTATCACCCTGACTTCTCCATAGATAGCAGTATCACCCTGACTTCTCCATAGATGGATCATAGATAGTAGTATTACCCTGTCTTCTCCATAGATGGATCATAGATAGCAGTATCACCCTGACTTCTCCATAGATAGCAGTATCACCCGGACTTCTCCGTAGATAGCAGTATCACCCTGACTTCTCCATAGTTAGCAGTATCACCCTGACCTCTCCTTAGATGGATCATAGACAGCAGTATCACCCTGACTTCTCCATAGATGAATCATAGATAGCAGTATCACCCTGACTTCTCCATAGATAGCAGTATCTCCCTGACTTCTCCATAGATGGATCATAGATAGTAGTATCACCCTGACTTCTCCATAGATGGATCAAAGATAGCAGTATCGCCCTGACTTCTCCATAGATGGATCATAGATAGTAGTATAACCCTGATGTCTCCATAGATGGATCATAGATAGCAGTATCCCCCTTACTTCTCCATAGATAGCAGTATCACCCTGACTTCTCCATAGATGGATCATAGATAGTAGTATCACCCTGAAGTCTCCATAGATGGATCATAGATAGCAGTATCACCCTGACTCCTCCATAGATGGATCATAGATAGTAGTATCACCCTGACTTCTCCATAGATGGATCATAGATAGCAGTATCACCCTGACTTCTCCATAGATGGATCATAGATAGTAGTATCACCCTGACTTCTCCATAGATGGATCATAGATAGCAGTATCACCCTGACTTCTCCATAGAAGGATCATAGACAGCAGTATCACCCTGACATCTCCATAGATGGATCATAGATAGCAGTATCACTCTGACTTCTCCATAGATGGATCATAGACAGCAGTATCACCCTGACTTCTCCATAGATAGCAGCATCACCCTGACTTCTCCATAGATAGCAGTATCACTCTGACTTCTCCATAGATAGCAGTATCACCCTGACTTCTCCATTGATAGCTGAATCACCCTGACTTCTCCATAGATAGCAATATCACCCTGACTTCTCCTTAGATGGATCATAGATAGCAGTATCACCCTGACTTCTCCATAGATGGATCACAGACAGCAGTATCACCCTTACTTCTCCATAGATGGATCATGGATAGCAGTATCACCCTGACTTCTCCATATATAGCAGTATCTCCCTGACTTATCAATAGATTGATCATAGATAGTAGTATCACCCTGACTTCTCCATAGATGGATCATAGATAGCAGTATCACCCTGACTTCTCCATAGATAGCAGTATCACCCTGACCTCTCCATAGATAGCAGTATCACCCTGACTTCTCCATAGATAGCAGTATCACCCTGACTTCTCCATAGATAGCAGTATCACCCAGACTTCTCCATAGATAGCAGTATCACCCAGACCTCTCCTAAGATGGATCATAGATAGCAGTATCACCCTGACTTCTCCATAGATAGCAGTATCACCCTGACTTCTCCATAGATGAATCATAGATAGCAGTATCACCCTGACTTCTCCATAGATAGCAGTATCTCCCTGACCTCTCCATAGATGGATCATAGATAGTAGTATCACCCTGACTTCTCCATAGATGGATCAAAGATAGCAGTATCGCCCTGACTTCTCCATAGATGGATCATAGATAGTAGTATAACCCTGATGTCTCCATAGATGGATCATAGATAGCAGTATCACCCTTACTTCTCCATAGATAGCAGTATCACCCTGACTTCTCCATAGATGGATCATAGATAGTAGTATCACCCTGAAGTCTCCATAGATGGATCATAGATAGCAGTATCACCCTGACTCCTCCATAGATAGCAGTATCACCCTGACTTCTCCATAGATGGATCATAGATAGTAGTATCACCCTGACTTCTCCATAGATGGATCATAGATAGCAGTATCACCCTGACTTCTCCATAGAAGGATCATAGACAGCAGTATCACCCTGACATCTCCATAGATGGATCATAGATAGCAGTATCACTCTGACTTCTCCATAGATGGATCATAGACAGCAGTATCACCCTGACTTCTCCATAGATAGCAGCATCACCCTGACTTCTCCATAGATAGCAGTATCACCCTGACTTCTCCATAGATAGCAGTATCACCCTGACTTCTCCATTGATAGCTGAATCACCCTGACTTCTCCATAGATAGCAATATCACCCTGACTTCTCCTTAGATGGATCATAGATAGCAGTATCACCCTGACTTCTCCATAGATGGATCACAGACAGCAGTATCACCCTTACTTCTCCATAGATGGATCATAGATAGCAGTATCACCCTGACTTCTCCATATATAGCAGTATCTCCCTGACTTATCCATAGATTGATCATAGATAGTAGTATCACCCTGACTTCTCCATAGATGGATCATAGATAGCAGTATCACCCTGACTTCTCCATAGATAGCAGTATCACCCTGACTTCTCCGTAGATAGCAGTATCACCCAGACTTCTCCATAGATAGCAGTATCACCCTGACTTCTCCGTAGATAGCAGTATCACCCAGACTTCTCCATAGATAGCAGTATCACCCAGACTTTTCCATAGATAGCAGTATCACCCTGACTTTTCCATAGATGGATCATAGATAGCAGCATCTCCCTGACTTATCCATAGATAGCAGTATCACCCTGACTTCTCCATAGATAGCAGTATCACCCTGACTTCTCCATAGATAGCAGTATCACCCTGACTTCTCCATAGATTGCAGTATCACCCTGACTTCTCCAAAGATGGGATCATAGAGAGTAGTATCACCATGACTTCTCCATAGATAGCAGTATCACCCTGACTTCTCCATAGATAGCAGTATCACCCTGACTTCTCCAGAGATGGGATCATAGAGAGTAGTATCACCATGACTTCTCCATAGATGGATCATAGATAGCAGTATCACCCTGACTTCTCCATAGATGGATCATAGACAGCAGTATCACCCTGACTTCTCCATAGATGGATCATAGACAGCAGTATCACCCTGACTTCTCCATAGATGGATCATAGACAGCAGTATCACCCTGACTTCTCCATAGATGGATCATAGATTGCAGTATAATCCAGACTTCTCCATAGATAGCAGTATCACCCTGACTTCTCCATAGATAGCAGTATCACCCTGACCTCTCCGAAGATGGATCATAGATAGCAGTATCACCCTGACTTCTCCATAGATGGATCATAGACAGCAGTATCACCATGACTTCTCCATAGATAGCAGTATCACCCTGACTTCTCCATAGATAGCAGTATCACCCTGACTTCTCCATAGATGGATCATAGATAGTAGTATTACCCTGTCTTCTCCATAGATGGATCATAGATAGCAGTATCACCCTGACTTCTCCATAGATAGCAGTATCACCCTGACTTCTCCATAGATAGCAGTATCTCCCTGACTTCTCCATAGATGGATCATAGATAGTAATATCACCCTGACTTCTCCATAGATGGATCATAGATAGCAGTATCACCCTGAATTCTCCATAGATTGCAGTATCACCCTGACTTCTCCATAGATAGCAGTATAATCCAGACATCTCCATAGATAGCAGTATCACCCTGACTTCTCCATAGATAGCAGTATCACCCTGACCTCTCCTAAGATGGATCATAGATAGTAGTATCACCCTGACTTCTCCATTGATGGATCATAGACTGCAGTATCACCCTGACTTCTCCATAGATATCAGTATCACCCTGACTTCTCCATAGATAGCAGTATCACCCTGACTTCTCCATAGATGGATCATAGATAGCAGTATCACCCTGACTTCTCCATTGATGGATCATAGACAGCAGTATCACCCTGACTTCTCCATGGATGGATCATAGATAGCAGTATCACCCTGACTTCTCCATAGATAGCAGTATCACCCTGACTTCTCCATAGATGGATCATAGATAGTAGTATTACCCTGTCTTCTCCATAGATAGCAGTATCACCCGGACTTCTCCATAGATAGCAGTATCACCCTGACTTCTCCATAGTTAGCAGTATCACCCTAACCTCTCCTTAGATGGATCATAGACAGCAGTATCACCCTGACTTCTCCATAGATGAATCATAGATAGCAGTATCACCCTGACTTCTCCATAGATAGCAGTATCACCATGACTTCTCCATAGATAGCAGTATCACCATGACTTCTCCATAGATGGATCATAGATAGCAGTATCACCCTGAATTCTCCATAGATAGCAGTATCACCCTGACTTCTCCATAGATAGCAGTATAATCCAGACTTCTCCATAGATAGCAGTATCACCCTGACTTCTCCATAGATAGCAGTATCACCCTGACCTCTCCTAAGATGGATCATAGATAGCAGTATCACCCTGACTTCTCCATAGATGGATCATAGACAGCAGTATCACCCTGACTTCTCCATAGATAGCAGTATCACCCTGACTTCTCCATAGATGGATCATAGATAGTAGTATTACCCTGTCTTCTCCATAGATAGCAGTATCACCCTGAATTCTCCATAGATAGCAGTATCACCCTGACTTCTCCATAGATACCAGTATAATCCAGACTTCTCCATAGATAGCAGTATCACCCTGACTTCTCCATAGATAGCAGTATCACCCTGACCTCTCCTAAGATGGATCATAGATAGTAGTATCACCCTGACTTCTCCATAGATGGATCATAGACAGCAGTATCACCCTGACTTCTCCATGGATGGATCATAGATAGCAGTATCACCCTGACTTCTCCATAGATAGCAGTATCACCCTGACTTCTCCATAGATGGATCATAGATAGCAGTATCACCCTGACTTCTCCATAGATAGCAGTATCACCCTGACTTCTCCATAGATGGATCATAGATAGTATTATTACCCTGTCTTCTCCATAGATGGATCATAGATAGCAGTATCACCCTGACTTCTCCATAGATAGCAGTATCACCCTGACTTCTCCATAGATAGCAGTATCTCCCTGACTTCTCCATAGATGGATCATAGATAGTAATATCACCCTGACTTCTCCATAGATGGATCATAGATAGCAGTATCACCCTGAATTCTCCATAGATTGCAGTATCACCCTGACTTCTCCATAGATAGCAGTATAATCCAGACATCTCCATAGATAGCAGTATCACCCTGACTTCTCCATAGATAGCAGTATCACCCTGACCTCTCCTAAGATGGATCATAGATAGTAGTATCACCCTGACTTCTCCATTGATGGATCATAGACTGCAGTATCACCCTGACTTCTCCATAGATATCAGTATCACCCTGACTTCTCCATAGATAGCAGTATCACCCTGACTTCTCCATAGATGGATCATAGATAGCAGTATCACCCTGACTTCTCCATTGATGGATCATAGACAGCAGTATCACCCTGACTTCTCCATGGATGGATCATAGATAGCAGTATCACCCTGACTTCTCCATAGATAGCAGTATCACCCTGACTTCTCCATAGATGGATCATAGATAGTAGTATTACCCTGTCTTCTCCATAGATAGCAGTATCACCCGGACTTCTCCATAGATAGCAGTATCACCCTGACTTCTCCATAGTTAGCAGTATCACCCTAACCTCTCCTTAGATGGATCATAGACAGCAGTATCACCCTGACTTCTCCATAGATGAATCATAGATAGCAGTATCACCCTGACTTCTCCATAGATAGCAGTATCACCATGACTTCTCCATAGATAGCAGTATCACCATGACTTCTCCATAGATGGATCATAGATAGCAGTATCACCCTGAATTCTCCATAGATAGCAGTATCACCCTGACTTCTCCATAGATAGCAGTATAATCCAGACTTCTCCATAGATAGCAGTATCACCCTGACTTCTCCATAGATAGCAGTATCACCCTGACCTCTCCTAAGATGGATCATAGATAGCAGTATCACCCTGACTTCTCCATAGATGGATCATAGACAGCAGTATCACCCTGACTTCTCCATAGATAGCAGTATCACCCTGACTTCTCCATAGATGGATCATAGATAGTAGTATTACCCTGTCTTCTCCATAGATAGCAGTATCACCCTGAATTCTCCATAGATAGCAGTATCACCCTGACTTCTCCATAGATACCAGTATAATCCAGACTTCTCCATAGATAGCAGTATCACCCTGACTTCTCCATAGATAGCAGTATCACCCTGACCTCTCCTAAGATGGATCATAGATAGTAGTATCACCCTGACTTCTCCATAGATGGATCATAGACAGCAGTATCACCCTGACTTCTCCATGGATGGATCATAGATAGCAGTATCACCCTGACTTCTCCATAGATAGCAGTATCACCCTGACTTCTCCATAGATGGATCATAGATAGCAGTATCACCCTGACTTCTCCATAGATAGCAGTATCACCCTGACTTCTCCATAGATGGATCATAGATAGCAGTATCACCCTGACTTCTCCATAGATGGATCATAGACAGCAGTATCACCCTGACTTCTCCATGGATGGATCATAGATAGCAGTATCACCCTGACTTCTCCATAGATAGCAGTATCACCCTGACTTCTCCATAGATGGATCATAGATAGTAGTATTACCCTGTCTTCTCCATAGTTAGCAGTATCACCCTGACCTCTCCTTAGATGGATCATAGACAGCAGTATCACCCTGACTTCTCCATAGATGAATCATAGATAGCAGTATCACCCTGACTTCTCCATAGATAGCAGTATCACCATGACTTCTCCATAGATAGCAGTATCACCATGACTTCTCCATAGATGGATCATAGATAGCAGTATCACCCTGAATTCTCCATAGATAGCAGTATCACCCTGACTTCTCCATAGATAGCAGTATAATCCAGACTTCTCCATAGATAGCAGTATCACCCTGACTTCTCCATAGATAGCAGTATCACCCTGACCTCTCCTAAGATGGATCATAGATAGCAGTATCACCCTGACTTCTCCATAGATGGATCATAGACAGCAGTATCACCATGACTTCTCCATAGATAGCAGTATCACCCTGACTTCTCCATAGATAGCAGTATCACCCTGACTTCTCCATAGATGGATCATAGATAGTAGTATTACCCTGTCTTCTCCATAGATGGATCATAGATAGCAGTATCACCCTGACTTCTCCATAGATAGCAGTATCACCCTGACTTCTCCATAGATAGCAGTATCTCCCTGACTTCTCCATAGATGGATCATAGATAGTAATATCACCCTGACTTCTCCATAGATGGATCATAGATAGCAGTATCACCCTGAATTCTCCATAGATAGCAGTATCACCCTGACTTCTCCATAGATAGCAGTATAATCCAGACTTCTCCATAGATAGCAGTATCACCATGACTTCTCCATAGATAGCAGTATCACCCTGACCTCTCCTAAGATGGATCATAGATAGGAGTATCACCCTGACTTCTCCATAGATGGATCATAGACAGCAGTATCACCCTGACTTCTCCATGGATGGATCATAGATAGCAGTATCACCCTGACTTCTCCATAGATAGCAGTATCACCCTGACTTCTCCATAGATGGATCATAGATAGCAGTATCACCCTGACTTCTCCATAGATAGCAGTATCACCCTGACTTCTCTATAGATGGATCATAGATAGCAGTATCACCCTGACTTCTCCATAGATGGATCATAGACAGCAGTATCACCCTGACTTCTCCATGGATGGATCATAGATAGCAGTATCATCCTGACTTCTCCATAGATAGCAGTATCACCCTGACTTCTCCATAGATGGATCATAGATAGTAGTATTACCCTGTCTTCTCCATAGATAGCAGTATCACCCGGACTTCTCCATAGATAGCAGTATCACCCTGACTTCTCCATAATTAGCAGTATCACCCTGACCTCTCCTTAGATGGATCAGAGACAGCAGTATCACCCTGACTTCTCCATAGATGAATCATAGATAGCAGTATCACCCTGACTTCTCCATAGATAGCAGTATCACCATGACTTCTCCATAGATAGCAGTATCACCATGACTTCTCCATAGATAGCAGTATCACCATGACTTCTCCATAGATGGGATCATAGATAGTAGTATCACCCTGACTTCTCCATAGATGGGATCATAGATAGCAGTATCACCCTGACTTCTCCATAGATGGATCATAGATAGCAGTATCACCCTGACTTCTCCATAGATAGCAGTATCACCCTGACTTCTCCAGAGATGGGATCATAGAGAGTAGTATCACCATGACTTCTCCATAGATGGATCATAGATAGCAGTATCACCCTGACTTCTCCATAGATGGATCATAGATAGCAGTATCACCCTGACTTCTCCATAGATGGATCATAGATAGCAGTATCACCCTAACTTCTCCATAGATAGCAGCATCTCCCTGACTTCTCCATAGATGGATCATATATAGCAGTATCACCCTGACTTCTCCATAGATGGGATCATAGATAGTAGTGTCACCCTGACTTCTCCATAGATGGGATCATAGATAGTAGTATCACCCTGACTTCTCCATAGATGGATCATAGATAGTAGTATCACCCTGACTTCTCCATAGATAGTAGTATCTCCCTGACTTCTCCATAGATGGATCATAGATAGTAGTATCACCCTGACTTCTCCATAGATGGATCATAGATAGTAGTATCACCCTGACTTCTCCATAGATGGATCATAGATAGTAGTATCACCCTGACATCTCCATAGATGGATCATAGATAGTAGTATCACCCTGACTTCTACATAGATAGTAGTATCACCCTGACCTCTCCATGGATGGATCATAGATAGTAGTATCACCCTGACTTCTCCATTGATGGATCATAGATAGTAGTATCACCATGACCTCTCCATAGATAGCAGTATCACCATGACTTCTCCATAGATAGCAGTATCACCATGACTTCTCCATAGATAGCAGTATCACCATGACTTCTCCATAGATGGGATCATAGATAGTAGTATCACCCTGACTTCTCCATAGATGGGATCATAGATAGCAGTATCACCCTGACTTCTCCATAGATGGATCATAGATAGCAGTATCACCATGACTTCTCCATAGATGGGATCATAGATAGCAGTATCACCCTGACTTCTCCATAGATGGATCATAGATAGCAGCATCTCCCTGACTTATCCATAGATAGCAGTATCACCCTGACTTCTCCATAGGTAGCAGCATATCCCTGACTTCTCCATAGATGGATCATAGATGTTAGTATCTCCCTGACTTCTCCATAGATGGGATCATAGATAGTAGTATCACCCTGACTTCTCCATAGATGGATCATAGATAGTAGTATCACCCTGACTTCTCCATAGATAGTAGTTTCACCCTGACTGCTCCATAGAAAGCAGTATCACCCTGACTTCTCCATAGATAGCAGTATCACTCTGACTTCTCCATAGACTGATCATAGATAGTAGTATCACCCTGACTTCTCCATAGATAGCAGTATCACCCTGACTTCTCCATAGATAGTAGTATCTCCCTGACTTCTCCATAGATGGTATCATAGATAGTAGTATCACCCTGACTTCTCCATAGATGGATCATAGATAGTAGTATCACCCTGACTTCTCCATAGATAGTAGTTTCACCCTGACTTCTCCATAGATAGCAGTATCACCCTGACTTCTCCATAGATAGCAGTATCACCCTGACGTCTCCATAGATAGCAGTATCACCCTGACTTCTCCATAGATGGATCATAGATAGCAGTATCACCCTGACTTCTCCATAGATAGCAGCATCTCCCTGACTTCTCCATAGATGGATCATAGATAGCAGTATCACCCTGACTTCTCCATAGATGGATCATAGACATCAGTTTCACCCTGACTTCTCCATAGATCGATCACAGACAGCAGTATCACCCTGACTTCTCCATAGATGGGATCATAGACAGTAGTATCACCCTGACTTCTCCATAGATGGATCATAGATAGCAGTATCACCTTGACTTCTCCATAGATGGATCATAGAAAGCAGTATCACCCTGACTTCTCCATAGATGGATCATAGATAGCAGTATCACCCTGACTTCTCCATAGATGGATCATAGACAGCAGTATCACCCTGACTTCTCCATGGATGGATCATAGATAGCAGTATCACCCTGACTTCTCCATAGATAGCAGTATCACCCTGACTTCTCCATAGATGGATCATAGATAGTAGTATTACCCTGTCTTCTCCATAGTTAGCAGTATCACCCTGACCTCTCCTTAGATGGATCATAGACAGCAGTATCACCCTGACTTCTCCATAGATGAATCATAGATAGCAGTATCACCCTGACTTCTCCATAGATAGCAGTATCACCATGACTTCTCCATAGATAGCAGTATCACCATGACTTCTCCATAGATGGATCATAGATAGCAGTATCACCCTGAATTCTCCATAGATAGCAGTATCACCCTGACTTCTCCATAGATAGCAGTATAATCCAGACTTCTCCATAGATAGCAGTATCACCCTGACTTCTCCATAGATAGCAGTATCACCCTGACTTCTCCATAGATGGATCATAGATAGTAGTATTACCCTGTCTTCTCCATAGATGGATCATAGATAGCAGTATCACCCTGACTTCTCCATAGATAGCAGTATCACCCTGACTTCTCCATAGATAGCAGTATCTCCCTGACTTCTCCATAGATGGATCATAGATAGTAATATCACCCTGACTTCTCCATAGATGGATCATAGATAGCAGTATCACCCTGAATTCTCCATAGATAGCAGTATCACCCTGACTTCTCCATAGATAGCAGTATAATCCAGACTTCTCCATAGATAGCAGTATCACCCTGACTTCTCCATAGTTAGCAGTATCACCCTGACCTCTCCTAAGATGGATCATAGATAGTAGTATCACCCTGACTTCTCCATAGATGGATCATAGACAGCAGTATCACCCTGACTTCTCCATGGATGGATCATAGATAGCAGTATCACCCTGACTTCTCCATAGATAGCAGTATCACCCTGACTTCTCCATAGATGGATCATAGATAGCAGTATCACCCTGACTTCTCCATAGATAGCAGTATCACCCTGACTTCTCTATAGATGGATCATAGATAGCAGTATCACCCTGACTTCTCCATAGATGGATCATAGACAGCAGTATCACCCTGACTTCTCCATGGATGGATCATAGATAGCAGTATCACCCTGACTTCTCCATAGATAGCAGTATCACCCTGACTTCTCCATAGATGGATCATAGATAGTAGTATTACCCTGTCTTCTCCATAGATAGCAGTATCACCCGGACTTCTCCATAGATAGCAGTATCACCCTGACTTCTCCATAGTTAGCAGTATCACCCTGACCTCTCCTTAGATGGATCATAGACAGCAGTATCACCCTGACTTCTCCATAGATGAATCATAGATAGCAGTATCACCCTGACTTCTCCATAGATAGCAGTATCACCATGACTTCTCCATAGATAGCAGTATCACCATGACTTCTCCATAGATAGCAGTATCACCATGACTTCTCCATAGATGGGATCATAGATAGTAGTATCACCCTGACTTCTCCATAGATGGGATCATAGATAGCAGTATCACCCTGACTTCTCCATAGATGGATCATAGATAGCAGTATCACCCTGACTTCTCCATAGATAGCAGTATCACCCTGACTTCTCCAGAGATGGGATCATAGAGAGTAGTATCACCATGACTTCTCCATAGATGGATCATAGATAGCAGTATCACCCTGACTTCTCCATAGATGGATCATAGATAGCAGTATCACCCTGACTTCTCCATAGATGGATCATAGATAGCAGTATCACCCTGACTTCTCCATAGATAGCAGCATCTCCCTGACTTCTCCATAGATGGATCATATATAGCAGTATCACCCTGACTTCTCCATAGATGGGATCATAGATAGTAGTGTCACCCTGACTTCTCCATAGATGGGATCATAGATAGTAGTATCACCCTGACTTCTCCATAGATGGATCATAGATAGTAGTATCACCCTGACTTCTCCATAGATAGTAGTATCTCCCTGACTTCTCCATAGATGGATCATAGATAGTAGTATCACCCTGACTTCTCCATAGATGGATCATAGATAGTAGTATCACCCTGACTTCTTCATAGATGGATCATAGATAGTAGTATCACCCTGACATCTCCATAGATGGATCATAGATAGTAGTATCACCCTGACTTCTACATAGATAGTAGTATCACCCTGACCTCTCCATGGATGGATCATAGATAGTAGTATCACCCTGACTTCTCCATTGATGGATCATAGATAGTAGTATCACCATGACCTCTCCATAGATAGCAGTATCACCATGACTTCTCCATAGATAGCAGTATCACCATGACTTCTCCATAGATAGCAGTATCACCATGACTTCTCCATAGATGGGATCATAGATAGTAGTATCACCCTGACTTCTCCATAGATGGGATCATAGATAGCAGTATCACCCTGACTTCTCCATAGATGGATCATAGATAGCAGTATCACCATGACTTCTCCATAGATGGGATCATAGATAGCAGTATCACCCTGACTTCTCCATAGATGGATCATAGATAGCAGCATCTCCCTGACTTATCCATAGATAGCAGTATCACCCTGACTTCTCCATAGGTAGCAGCATATCCCTGACTTCTCCATAGATGGATCATAGATAGCAGTATCACCCTGACTTCTCCATAGATAGCAGTATCACCCTGACTTCTCCATAGATGAATCATAGATAGCAGTATCACCCTGACTTCTCCATAGATAGCAGTATCTCCCTGACCTCTCCATAGATGGATCATAGATAGTAGTATCACCCTGACTTCTCCATAGATGGATCAAAGATAGCAGTATCGCCCTGACTTCTCCATAGATGGATCATAGATAGTAGTATAACCCTGATGTCTCCATAGATGGATCATAGATAGCAGTATCACCCTTACTTCTCCATAGATAGCAGTATCACCCTGACTTCTCCATAGATGGATCATAGATAGTAGTATCACCCTGAAGTCTCCATAGATGGATCATAGATAGCAGTATCACCCTGACTCCTCCATAGATAGCAGTATCACCCTGACTTCTCCATAGATGGATCATAGATAGTAGTATCACCCTGACTTCTCCATAGATGGATCATAGATAGCCGTATCACCCTGACTTCTCCATAGAAGGATCATAGACAGCAGTATCACCCTGACATCTCCATAGATGGATCATAGATAGCAGTATCACTCTGACTTCTCCATAGATGGATCATAGACAGCAGTATCACCCTGACTTCTCCATAGATAGCAGCATCACCCTGACTTCTCCATAGATAGCAGTATCACCCTGACTTCTCCATAGATAGCAGTATCACCCTGACTTCTCCATTGATAGCTGAATCACCCTGACTTCTCCATAGATAGCAATATCACCCTGACTTCTCCTTAGATGGATCATAGATAGCAGTATCACCCTGACTTCTCCATAGATGGATCACAGACAGCAGTATCACCCTTACTTCTCCATAGATGGATCATAGATAGCAGTATCACCCTGACTTCTCCATATATAGCAGTATCTCCCTGACTTATCCATAGATTGATCATAGATAGTAGTATCACCCTGACTTCTCCATAGATGGATCATAGATAGCAGTATCACCCTGACTTCTCCATAGATAGCAGTATCACCCTGACTTCTCCATAGATAGCAGTATCACCCTGACTTCTCCATAGATAGCAGTATCACCCTGACTTCTCCGTAGATAGCAGTATCACCCAGACTTCTCCATAGATAGCAGTATCACCCAGACTTTTCCATAGATAGCAGTATCACCCTGACTTTTCCATAGATGGATCATAGATAGCAGCATCTCCCTGACTTATCCATAGATAGCAGTATCACCCTGACTTCTCCATAGATAGCAGTATAATCCAGACTTCTCCATAGATAGCAGTATCACCCTGACTTCTCCATAGATAGCAGTATAACCCTGACCTCTCCTAAGATGGATCATAGATAGCAGTATCACCCTGACTTCTCCATAGATGGATCATAGACAGCAGTATCACCCTGACTTCTCCATAGATAGCAGTATCACCCTGACTTCTCCATAGATGGATCATAGATAGTAGTATTACCCTGTCTTCTCCATAGATAGCAGTATCACCCTGAATTCTCCATAGATAGCAGTATCACCCTGACTTCTCCATAGATACCAGTATAATCCAGACTTCTCCATAGATAGCAGTATCACCCTGACTTCTCCATAGATAGCAGTATCACCCTGACCTCTCCTAAGATGGATCATAGATAGTAGTATCACCCTGACTTCTCCATAGATGGATCATAGACAGCAGTATCACCATGACTTCTCCATGGATGGATCATAGATAGCAGTATCACCCTGACTTCTCCATAGATAGCAGTATCACCCTGACTTCTCCATAGATGGATCATAGATAGCAGTATCACCCTGACTTCTCCATAGATAGCAGTATCACCCTGACTTCTCCATAGATGGATCATAGATAGTAGTATTACCCTGTCTTCTCCATAGATGGATCATAGATAGCAGTATCACCCTGACTTCTCCATAGATAGCAGTATCACCCTGACTTCTCCATAGATAGCAGTATCTCCCTGACTTCTCCATAGATGGATCATAGATAGTAATATCACCCTGACTTCTCCATAGATGGATCATAGATAGCAGTATCACCCTGAATTCTCCATAGATTGCAGTATCACCCTGACTTCTCCATAGATAGCAGTATAATCCAGACATCTCCATAGATAGCAGTATCACCCTGACTTCTCCATAGATAGCAGTATCACCCTGACCTCTCCTAAGATGGATCATAGATAGTAGTATCACCCTGACTTCTCCATTGATGGATCATAGACTGCAGTATCACCCTGACTTCTCCATAGATATCAGTATCACCCTGACTTCTCCATAGATAGCAGTATCACCCTGACTTCTCCATAGATGGATCATAGATAGCAGTATCACCCTGACTTCTCCATTGATGGATCATAGACAGCAGTATCACCCTGACTTCTCCATGGATGGATCATAGATAGCAGTATCACCCTGACTTCTCCATAGATAGCAGTATCACCCTGACTTCTCCATAGATGGATCATAGATAGTAGTATTACCCTGTCTTCTCCATAGATAGCAGTATCACCCGGACTTCTCCATAGATAGCAGTATCACCCTGACTTCTCCATAGTTAGCAGTATCACCCTAACCTCTCCTTAGATGGATCATAGACAGCAGTATCACCCTGACTTCTCCATAGATGAATCATAGATAGCAGTATCACCCTGACTTCTCCATAGATAGCAGTATCACCATGACTTCTCCATAGATAGCAGTATCACCATGACTTCTCCATAGATGGATCATAGATAGCAGTATCACCCTGAATTCTCCATAGATAGCAGTATCACCCTGACTTCTCCATAGATAGCAGTATAATCCAGACTTCTCCATAGATAGCAGTATCACCCTGACTTCTCCATAGATAGCAGTATCACCCTGACCTCTCCTAAGATGGATCATAGATAGCAGTATCACCCTGACTTCTCCATAGATGGATCATAGACAGCAGTATCACCCTGACTTCTCCATAGATAGCAGTATCACCCTGACTTCTCCATAGATGGATCATAGATAGTAGTATTACCCTGTCTTCTCCATAGATAGCAGTATCACCCTGAATTCTCCATAGATAGCAGTATCACCCTGACTTCTCCATAGATACCAGTATAATCCAGACTTCTCCATAGATAGCAGTATCACCCTGACTTCTCCATAGATAGCAGTATCACCCTGACCTCTCCTAAGATGGATCATAGATAGTAGTATCACCCTGACTTCTCCATAGATGGATCATAGACAGCAGTATCACCCTGACTTCTCCATGGATGGATCATAGATAGCAGTATCACCCTGACTTCTCCATAGATAGCAGTATCACCCTGACTTCTCCATAGATGGATCATAGATAGCAGTATCACCCTGACTTCTCCATAGATAGCAGTATCACCCTGACTTCTCCATAGATGGATCATAGATAGCAGTATCACCCTGACTTCTCCATAGATGGATCATAGACAGCAGTATCACCCTGACTTCTCCATGGATGGATCATAGATAGCAGTATCACCCTGACTTCTCCATAGATAGCAGTATCACCCTGACTTCTCCATAGATGGATCATAGATAGTAGTATTACCCTGTCTTCTCCATAGTTAGCAGTATCACCCTGACCTCTCCTTAGATGGATCATAGACAGCAGTATCACCCTGACTTCTCCATAGATGGATCATAGATAGTAGTATTACCCTGTCTTCTCCATAGTTAGCAGTATCACCCTGACCTCTCCATAGATGAATCATAGATAGCAGTATCACCCTGACTTCTCCATAGATAGCAGTATCACCATGACTTCTCCATAGATAGCAGTATCACCATGACTTCTCCATAGATGGATCATAGATAGCAGTATCACCCTGAATTCTCCATAGATAGCAGTATCACCCTGACTTCTCCATAGATAGCAGTATAATCCAGACTTCTCCATAGATAGCAGTATCACCCTGACTTCTCCATAGATAGCAGTATCACCCTGACCTCTCCTAAGATGGATCATAGATAGCAGTATCACCCTGACTTCTCCATAGATGGATCATAGACAGCAGTATCACCATGACTTCTCCATAGATAGCAGTATCACCCTGACTTCTCCATAGATAGCAGTATCACCCTGACTTCTCCATAGATGGATCATAGATAGTAGTATTACCCTGTCTTCTCCATAGATGGATCATAGATAGCAGTATCACCCTGACTTCTCCATAGATAGCAGTATCACCCTGACTTCTCCATAGATAGCAGTATCTCCCTGACTTCTCCATAGATGGATCATAGATAGTAATATCACCCTGACTTCTCCATAGATGGATCATAGATAGCAGTATCACCCTGAATTCTCCATAGATAGCAGTATCACCCTGACTTCTCCATAGATAGCAGTATAATCCAGACTTCTCCATAGATAGCAGTATCACCATGACTTCTCCATAGATAGCAGTATCACCCTGACCTCTCCTAAGATGGATCATAGATAGGAGTATCACCCTGACTTCTCCATAGATGGATCATAGACAGCAGTATCACCCTGACTTCTCCATGGATGGATCATAGATAGCAGTATCACCCTGACTTCTCCATAGATAGCAGTATCACCCTGACTTCTCCATAGATGGATCATAGATAGCAGTATCACCCTGACTTCTCCATAGATAGCAGTATCACCCTGACTTCTCTATAGATGGATCATAGATAGCAGTATCACCCTGACTTCTCCATAGATGGATCATAGACAGCAGTATCACCCTGACTTCTCCATGGATGGATCATAGATAGCAGTATCATCCTGACTTCTCCATAGATAGCAGTATCACCCTGACTTCTCCATAGATGGATCATAGATAGTAGTATTACCCTGTCTTCTCCATAGATAGCAGTATCACCCGGACTTCTCCATAGATAGCAGTATCACCCTGACTTCTCCATAATTAGCAGTATCACCCTGACCTCTCCTTAGATGGATCATAGACAGCAGTATCACCCAAGACTTCTCCATAGATGAATCATAGATAGCAGTATCACCCTGACTTCTCCATAGATAGCAGTATCACCATGACTTCTCCATAGATAGCAGTATCACCATGACTTCTCCATAGATAGCAGTATCACCATGACTTCTCCATAGATGGGATCATAGATAGTAGTATCACCCTGACTTCTCCATAGATGGGATCATAGATAGCAGTATCACCCTGACTTCTCCATAGATGGATCATAGATAGCAGTATCACCCTGACTTCTCCATAGATAGCAGTATCACCCTGACTTCTCCAGAGATGGGATCATAGAGAGTAGTATCACCATGACTTCTCCATAGATGGATCATAGATAGCAGTATCACCCTGACTTCTCCATAGATGGATCATAGATAGCAGTATCACCCTGACTTCTCCATAGATGGATCATAGATAGCAGTATCACCCTGACTTCTCCATAGATAGCAGCATCTCCCTGACTTCTCCATAGATGGATCATATATAGCAGTATCACCCTGACTTCTCCATAGATGGGATCATAGATAGTAGTGTCACCCTGACTTCTCCATAGATGGGATCATAGATAGTAGTATCACCCTGACTTCTCCATAGATGGATCATAGATAGTAGTATCACCCTGACTTCTCCATAGATAGTAGTATCTCCCTGACTTCTCCATAGATGGATCATAGATAGTAGTATCACCCTGACTTCTCCATAGATGGATCATAGATAGTAGTATCACCCTGACATCTCCATAGATGGATCATAGATAGTAGTATCACCCTGACTTCTACATAGATAGTAGTATCACCCTGACCTCTCCATGGATGGATCATAGATAGTAGTATCACCCTGACTTCTCCATTGATGGATCATAGATAGTAGTATCACCATGACCTCTCCATAGATAGCAGTATCACCATGACTTCTCCATAGATAGCAGTATCACCATGACTTCTCCATAGATAGCAGTATCACCATGACTTCTCCATAGATGGGATCATAGATAGTAGTATCACCCTGACTTCTCCATAGATGGGATCATAGATAGCAGTATCACCCTGACTTCTCCATAGATGGATCATAGATAGCAGTATCACCATGACTTCTCCATAGATGGGATCATAGATAGCAGTATCACCCTGACTTCTCCATAGATGGATCATAGATAGCAGCATCTCCCTGACTTATCCATAGATAGCAGTATCACCCTGACTTCTCCATAGGTAGCAGCATATCCCTGACTTCTCCATAGATGGATCATAGATGTTAGTATCTCCCTGACTTCTCCATAGATGGGATCATAGATAGTAGTATCACCCTGACTTCTCCATAGATGGATCATAGATAGTAGTATCACCCTGACTTCTCCATAGATAGTAGTTTCACCCTGACTGCTCCATAGAAAGCAGTATCACCCTGACTTCTCCATAGATAGCAGTATCACTCTGACTTCTCCATAGACTGATCATAGATAGTAGTATCACCCTGACTTCTCCATAGATAGCAGTATCACCCTGACTTCTCCATAGATAGTAGTATCTCCCTGACTTCTCCATAGATGGTATCATAGATAGTAGTATCACCCTGACTTCTCCATAGATGGATCATAGATAGTAGTATCACCCTGACTTCTCCATAGATAGTAGTTTCACCCTGACTTCTCCATAGATAGCAGTATCACCCTGACTTCTCCATAGATAGCAGTATCACCCTGACGTCTCCATAGATAGCAGTATCACCCTGACTTCTCCATAGATGGATCATAGATAGCAGTATCACCCTGACTTCTCCATAGATAGCAGCATCTCCCTGACTTCTCCATAGATGGATCATAGATAGCAGTATCACCCTGACTTCTCCATAGATGGATCATAGACATCAGTTTCACCCTGACTTCTCCATAGATCGATCACAGACAGCAGTATCACCCTGACTTCTCCATAGATGGGATCATAGACAGTAGTATCACCCTGACTTCTCCATAGATGGATCATAGATAGCAGTATCACCTTGACTTCTCCATAGATGGATCATAGAAAGCAGTATCACCCTGACTTCTCCATAGATGGATCATAGATAGCAGTATCACCCTGACTTCTCCATAGATGGATCATAGACAGCAGTATCACCCTGACTTCTCCATGGATGGATCATAGATAGCAGTATCACCCTGACTTCTCCATAGATAGCAGTATCACCCTGACTTCTCCATAGATGGATCATAGATAGTAGTATTACCCTGTCTTCTCCATAGTTAGCAGTATCACCCTGACCTCTCCTTAGATGGATCATAGACAGCAGTATCACCCTGACTTCTCCATAGATGAATCATAGATAGCAGTATCACCCTGACTTCTCCATAGATAGCAGTATCACCATGACTTCTCCATAGATAGCAGTATCACCATGACTTCTCCATAGATGGATCATAGATAGCAGTATCACCCTGAATTCTCCATAGATAGCAGTATCACCCTGACTTCTCCATAGATAGCAGTATAATCCAGACTTCTCCATAGATAGCAGTATCACCCTGACTTCTCCATAGATAGCAGTATCACCCTGACTTCTCCATAGATGGATCATAGATAGTAGTATTACCCTGTCTTCTCCATAGATGGATCATAGATAGCAGTATCACCCTGACTTCTCCATAGATAGCAGTATCACCCTGACTTCTCCATAGATAGCAGTATCTCCCTGACTTCTCCATAGATGGATCATAGATAGTAATATCACCCTGACTTCTCCATAGATGGATCATAGATAGCAGTATCACCCTGAATTCTCCATAGATAGCAGTATCACCCTGACTTCTCCATAGATAGCAGTATAATCCAGACTTCTCCATAGATAGCAGTATCACCCTGACTTCTCCATAGATAGCAGTATCACCCTGACCTCTCCTAAGATGGATCATAGATAGTAGTATCACCCTGACTTCTCCATAGATGGATCATAGACAGCAGTATCACCCTGACTTCTCCATGGATGGATCATAGATAGCAGTATCACCCTGACTTCTCCATAGATAGCAGTATCACCCTGACTTCTCCATAGATGGATCATAGATAGCAGTATCACCCTGACTTCTCCATAGATAGCAGTATCACCCTGACTTCTCTATAGATGGATCATAGATAGCAGTATCACCCTGACTTCTCCATAGATGGATCATAGACAGCAGTATCACCCTGACTTCTCCATGGATGGATCATAGATAGCAGTATCACCCTGACTTCTCCATAGATAGCAGTATCACCCTGACTTCTCCATAGATGGATCATAGATAGTAGTATTACCCTGTCTTCTCCATAGATAGCAGTATCACCCGGACTTCTCCATAGATAGCAGTATCACCCTGACTTCTCCATAGTTAGCAGTATCACCCTGACCTCTCCTTAGATGGATCATAGACAGCAGTATCACCCTGACTTCTCCATAGATGAATCATAGATAGCAGTATCACCCTGACTTCTCCATAGATAGCAGTATCACCATGACTTCTCCATAGATAGCAGTATCACCATGACTTCTCCATAGATAGCAGTATCACCATGACTTCTCCATAGATGGGATCATAGATAGTAGTATCACCCTGACTTCTCCATAGATGGGATCATAGATAGCAGTATCACCCTGACTTCTCCATAGATGGATCATAGATAGCAGTATCACCCTGACTTCTCCATAGATAGCAGTATCACCCTGACTTCTCCAGAGATGGGATCATAGAGAGTAGTATCACCATGACTTCTCCATAGATGGATCATAGATAGCAGTATCACCCTGACTTCTCCATAGATGGATCATAGATAGCAGTATCACCCTGACTTCTCCATAGATGGATCATAGATAGCAGTATCACCCTGACTTCTCCATAGATAGCAGCATCTCCCTGACTTCTCCATAGATGGATCATATATAGCAGTATCACCCTGACTTCTCCATAGATGGGATCATAGATAGTAGTGTCACCCTGACTTCTCCATAGATGGGATCATAGATAGTAGTATCACCCTGACTTCTCCATAGATGGATCATAGATAGTAGTATCACCCTGACTTCTCCATAGATAGTAGTATCTCCCTGACTTCTCCATAGATGGATCATAGATAGTAGTATCACCCTGACTTCTCCATAGATGGATCATAGATAGTAGTATCACCCTGACTTCTCCATAGATGGATCATAGATAGTAGTATCACCCTGACATCTCCATAGATGGATCATAGATAGTAGTATCACCCTGACTTCTACATATATAGTAGTATCACCCTGACCTCTCCATGGATGGATCATAGATAGTAGTATCACCCTGACTTCTCCATTGATGGATCATAGATAGTAGTATCACCATGACCTCTCCATAGATAGCAGTATCACCATGACTTCTCCATAGATAGCAGTATCACCATGACTTCTCCATAGATAGCAGTATCACCATGACTTCTCCATAGATGGGATCATAGATAGTAGTATCACCCTGACTTCTCCATAGATGGGATCATAGATAGCAGTATCACCCTGACTTCTCCATAGATGGATCATAGATAGCAGTATCACCATGACTTCTCCATAGATGGGATCATAGATAGCAGTATCACCCTGACTTCTCCATAGATGGATCATAGATAGCAGCATCTCCCTGACTTATCCATAGATAGCAGTATCACCCTGACTTCTCCATAGGTAGCAGCATATCCCTGACTTCTCCATAGATGGATCATAGATGTTAGTATCTCCCTGACTTCTCCATAGATGGGATCATAGATAGTAGTATCACCCTGACTTCTCCATAGATGGATCATAGATAGCAGTATCACCCTGACTTCTCCATAGATGGATCATAGATAGCAGTATCACCCTGACTTCTCCATAGATGGATCATAGATAGCAGTATCACCCTGACTTCTCCATAGATAGCAGCATCTCCCTGACTTCTCCATAGATGGATCATATATAGCAGTATCACCCTGACTTCTCCATAGATGGGATCATAGATAGTAGTGTCACCCTGACTTCTCCATAGATGGGATCATAGATAGTAGTATCACCCTGACTTCTCCATAGATGGATCATAGATAGTAGTATCACCCTGACTTCTCCATAGATAGTAGTATCTCCCTGACTTCTCCATAGATGGATCATAGATAGTAGTATCACCCTGACTTCTCCATAGATGGATCATAGATAGTAGTATCACCCTGACTTCTCCATAGATGGATCATAGATAGTAGTATCACCCTGACATCTCCATAGATGGATCATAGATAGTAGTATCACCCTGACTTCTACATAGATAGTAGTATCACCCTGACCTCTCCATGGATGGATCATAGATAGTAGTATCACCCTGACTTCTCCATTGATGGATCATAGATAGTAGTATCACCATGACCTCTCCATAGATAGCAGTATCACCATGACTTCTCCATAGATAGCAGTATCACCATGACTTCTCCATAGATAGCAGTATCACCATGACTTCTCCATAGATGGGATCATAGATAGTAGTATCACCCTGACTTCTCCATAGATGGGATCATAGATAGCAGTATCACCCTGACTTCTCCATAGATGGATCATAGATAGCAGTATCACCATGACTTCTCCATAGATGGGATCATAGATAGCAGTATCACCCTGACTTCTCCATAGATGGATCATAGATAGCAGCATCTCCCTGACTTATCCATAGATAGCAGCATCACCCTGACTTCTCCATAGGTAGCAGCATATCCCTGACTTCTCCATAGATGGATCATAGATGTTAGTATCTCCCTGACTTCTCCATAGATGGGATCATAGATAGTAGTATCACCCTGACTTCTCCATAGATGGATCATAGATAGTAGTATCACCCTGACTTCTCCATAGATAGTAGTTTCACCCTGACTTCTCCATAGAAAGCAGTATCACCCTGACTTCTCCATAGATAGCAGTATCACCCTGACTTCTCCATAGACTGATCATAGATAGTAGTATCACCCTGACTTCTCCATAGATAGTAGTATCTCCCTGACTTCTCCATAGATGGTATCATAGATAGTAGTATCACCCTGACTTCTCCATAGATGGATCATAGATAGTAGTATCACCCTGACTTCTCCATAGATAGTAGTTTCACCCTGACTTCTCCATAGATAGCAGTATCACCCTGACTTCTCCATAGATAGCAGTATCACCCTGACGTCTCCATAGATAGCAGTATCACCCTGACTTCTCCATAGATGGATCATAGATAGCAGTATCACCCTGACTTCTCCATAGATAGCAGCATCTCCCTGACTTCTCCATAGATGGATCATAGATAGCAGTATCACCCTGACTTCTCCATAGATGGATCATAGACATCAGTTTCACCCTGACTTCTCCATAGATCGATCACAGACAGCAGTATCACCCTGACTTCTCCATAGATGGGATCATAGACAGTAGTATCACCCTGACTTCTCCATAGATGGGATCATAGATAGCAGTATCACCCTGACTTCTCCATAGATGGATCATAGATAGCAGTATCACCATGACTTCTCCATGGATGGATCATAGATAGCAGTATCACCCTGACTTCTCCATAGATAGCAGTATCACCCTGACTTCTCCATAGATGGATCATAGATAGTAGTATTACCCTGTCTTCTCCATAGATAGCAGTATCACCCGGACTTCTCCATAGATAGCAGTATCACCCTGACTTCTCCATAGTTAGCAGTATCACCCTGACCTCTCCTTAGATGGATCATAGACAGCAGTATCACCCTGACTTCTCCATAGATGAATCATAGATAGCAGTATCACCCTGACTTCTCCATAGATAGCAGTATCACCATGACTTCTCCATAGATAGCAGTATCACCATGACTTCTCCATAGATAGCAGTATCACCATGACTTCTCCATAGATGGGATCATAGATAGTAGTATCACCCTGACTTCTCCATAGATGGGATCATAGATAGCAGTATCACCCTGACTTCTCCATAGATGGATCATAGATAGCAGTATCACCCTGACTTCTCCATAGATAGCAGTATCACCCTGACTTCTCCAGAGATGGGATCATAGAGAGTAGTATCACCATGACTTCTCCATAGATGGATCATAGATAGCAGTATCACCCTGACTTCTCCATAGATGGATCATAGATAGCAGTATCACCCTGACTTCTCCATAGATGGATCATAGATAGCAGTATCACCCTGACTTCTCCATAGATAGCAGCATCTCCCTGACTTCTCCATAGATGGATCATATATAGCAGTATCACCCTGACTTCTCCATAGATGGGATCATAGATAGTAGTGTCACCCTGACTTCTCCATAGATGGGATCATAGATAGTAGTATCACCCTGACTTCTCCATAGATGGATCATAGATAGTAGTATCACCCTGACTTCTCCATAGATAGTAGTATCTCCCTGACTTCTCCATAGATGGATCATAGATAGTAGTATCACCCTGACTTCTCCATAGATGGATCATAGATAGTAGTATCACCCTGACTTCTCCATAGATGGATCATAGATAGTAGTATCACCCTGACATCTCCATAGATGGATCATAGATAGTAGTATCACCCTGACTTCTACATATATAGTAGTATCACCCTGACCTCTCCATGGATGGATCATAGATAGTAGTATCACCCTGACTTCTCCATTGATGGATCATAGATAGTAGTATCACCATGACCTCTCCATAGATAGCAGTATCACCATGACTTCTCCATAGATAGCAGTATCACCATGACTTCTCCATAGATAGCAGTATCACCATGACTTCTCCATAGATGGGATCATAGATAGTAGTATCACCCTGACTTCTCCATAGATGGGATCATAGATAGCAGTATCACCCTGACTTCTCCATAGATGGATCATAGATAGCAGTATCACCATGACTTCTCCATAGATGGGATCATAGATAGCAGTATCACCCTGACTTCTCCATAGATGGATCATAGATAGCAGCATCTCCCTGACTTATCCATAGATAGCAGTATCACCCTGACTTCTCCATAGGTAGCAGCATATCCCTGACTTCTCCATAGATGGATCATAGATGTTAGTATCTCCCTGACTTCTCCATAGATGGGATCATAGATAGTAGTATCACCCTGACTTCTCCATAGATGGATCATAGATAGCAGTATCACCCTGACTTCTCCATAGATGGATCATAGATAGCAGTATCACCCTGACTTCTCCATAGATGGATCATAGATAGCAGTATCACCCTGACTTCTCCATAGATAGCAGCATCTCCCTGACTTCTCCATAGATGGATCATATATAGCAGTATCACCCTGACTTCTCCATAGATGGGATCATAGATAGTAGTGTCACCCTGACTTCTCCATAGATGGGATCATAGATAGTAGTATCACCCTGACTTCTCCATAGATGGATCATAGATAGTAGTATCACCCTGACTTCTCCATAGATAGTAGTATCTCCCTGACTTCTCCATAGATGGATCATAGATAGTAGTATCACCCTGACTTCTCCATAGATGGATCATAGATAGTAGTATCACCCTGACTTCTCCATAGATGGATCATAGATAGTAGTATCACCCTGACATCTCCATAGATGGATCATAGATAGTAGTATCACCCTGACTTCTACATAGATAGTAGTATCACCCTGACCTCTCCATGGATGGATCATAGATAGTAGTATCACCCTGACTTCTCCATTGATGGATCATAGATAGTAGTATCACCATGACCTCTCCATAGATAGCAGTATCACCATGACTTCTCCATAGATAGCAGTATCACCATGACTTCTCCATAGATAGCAGTATCACCATGACTTCTCCATAGATGGGATCATAGATAGTAGTATCACCCTGACTTCTCCATAGATGGGATCATAGATAGCAGTATCACCCTGACTTCTCCATAGATGGATCATAGATAGCAGTATCACCATGACTTCTCCATAGATGGGATCATAGATAGCAGTATCACCCTGACTTCTCCATAGATGGATCATAGATAGCAGCATCTCCCTGACTTATCCATAGATAGCAGCATCACCCTGACTTCTCCATAGGTAGCAGCATATCCCTGACTTCTCCATAGATGGATCATAGATGTTAGTATCTCCCTGACTTCTCCATAGATGGGATCATAGATAGTAGTATCACCCTGACTTCTCCATAGATGGATCATAGATAGTAGTATCACCCTGACTTCTCCATAGATAGTAGTTTCACCCTGACTTCTCCATAGAAAGCAGTATCACCCTGACTTCTCCATAGATAGCAGTATCACCCTGACTTCTCCATAGACTGATCATAGATAGTAGTATCACCCTGACTTCTCCATAGATAGTAGTATCTCCCTGACTTCTCCATAGATGGTATCATAGATAGTAGTATCACCCTGACTTCTCCATAGATGGATCATAGATAGTAGTATCACCCTGACTTCTCCATAGATAGTAGTTTCACCCTGACTTCTCCATAGATAGCAGTATCACCCTGACTTCTCCATAGATAGCAGTATCACCCTGACGTCTCCATAGATAGCAGTATCACCCTGACTTCTCCATAGATGGATCATAGATAGCAGTATCACCCTGACTTCTCCATAGATAGCAGCATCTCCCTGACTTCTCCATAGATGGATCATAGATAGCAGTATCACCCTGACTTCTCCATAGATGGATCATAGACATCAGTTTCACCCTGACTTCTCCATAGATCGATCACAGACAGCAGTATCACCCTGACTTCTCCATAGATGGGATCATAGACAGTAGTATCACCCTGACTTCTCCATAGATGGATCATAGATAGCAGTATCACCCTGACTTCTCCATAGATGGATCATAGACAGCAGTATCACCCTGACTTCTCCATAGATCGATCACAGACAGCAGTATCACCCTGACTTCTCCATAGATGGGATCATAGATAGTAGTATCACCCTGACTTCTCCATAGACAGCAGTTTCACCCTGACTTTTCCATATATGGATCATAGTTGGGGCGGCAGGTAGCCTAGTGGTTAGAGTGTTGGATTAGTTAACGAAAGGTTAGAAGATCGAATCCCTGAACCGACAAGGTAAAAATCTGTTGTTCTGCCCCTGAACAAGGCAGTTAACCCACTGTTCCTAGGCTGTCATTGAAAATAAGAACATGTTCTTAACTGACTTGCCTAGTTAAATAAAGGTAAATAGAAAATGAAAAAATAGATAGCAGTATCACCCTGACTTCTCCATGGATGGGATCATACATAGCAGCATCTCCCTGACTTCTCCATAGATGGGATCATAGATAGCAGCATCTCCCTGACTTCTCCATAGATGGGATCATAGATAGCAGCATCTCCCTGACTTCTCCATAGATGGGATCGTAGATCACAGCATCTCCCTGACTTCTCCATAGACGGGATCATAGATAGCAGCATCTCCCTGACTTTGAGAGATCGTCTGTTTGATGATGTAAAATGTCTGGAACAATGGTATAATTGTTGAATGGGGACCAACCAATAAAGTTTGTTGTTATTATTATTGTTGTGTGGACTCTGTAATGTATTGTGACTTCACTTGCCCTTCACATGGGAATGGAAGTCAATCGGAATTGTAGACGTTTCATGATTTTGGATTCCGCAGAGAAAATTGCCACAATAATGTTTCTGACTTACAGTACTAACATGGTCATGCCCATTTCATGACCTGTCATGGCAGGAAATCAGGGAAAACAAGCTGCCACACACTCTACATCAGAGGTGTAAAGTACTTCAGAAAAAATACTTTAAAGTACTATGGTATCTGTACTTTACTTTAATATTTATATTTTTGACAACTTTTACTTCAATACATTCCTATCGAGAATGATGTACTTTTTACTCTATACATTTTCTCTGACACCCAAAAGTACTTGTTACATTTTGAATCCTTCGCAGGACAGAAAATGGTCCAATTCACACACTTATCAAGAGAACATCCTGGTCATCCCTACTGCCTCTGATCTGGCAGACTCACTAAACAAGAATGCTTTATTTATAGATGAGTGTGACCACGGCTGTACGTAAATAAAAAAACAAGAAAATTGTGCCGTCTGGTTTGCTTAATAAGTCATTAAGGAATTTAAAATTATTTGTACTTTTACTTTTGATATTTAAGTATTTTTTGCCATCTACATTGACTTTTGATACTTAAGTACTTTTAAAACCAAATGCTTTAAGACTTTTACTCAAATAGTATTTTACTGTGTGACTTTCACTTTTACTTGAGTCATTTTCTATTAAGTAATATTTACTTTTACTCAAGTATGACAATTTAGTACTTTTTCCACCACTGCTCTACACACACACACACACACACACACACACACACACACACACACACACACACACACACACACACACACACACACACACACACACACACACACACACACACACACACACACACACACACACACACACACACACACCAAGTGAGCACAGACAGGTCAGACCAAAAAAACAGATGTCTTGTTTCTCAGCACCTCTCTAATCCCCAAGCCTTTCTGTAGTGACAGCATAATGATATGTCCCATTCCTGCACTGTCTGCTCTCCCTGAGGTTGCAGTGACAGTGGGTGGTGGTAGGGGGCGCTGTGTTGTGCACCATATGGGCCCCAGTCCCAGTGGTTCTGGTTGTGGCTGTACTAGCAGGGCTCTATCTGGCACTGTGAGTGTGTGGCTGCAGTGGGAAGAGGCAGCTGCTAGATGGGCCCTGCCGCTGACCCCATTCATCCCAACAGCAGGTGTCATGTCGCGTTGCCCTCACATGCACACAGATGCACACAGAGATGAGGGTATGTGTGTGTGTGTGGGGGGGGGGGACCTGGAACTACTTACAGCATAGTTGAGAACAAAGGAGGGAAATCAGGAAGAAATGCAGCCTCTTCGAATAACTCTCACCACAATGCCCAGACAGAATCCCAAACTCTCCCCCAAAAGCGCGAGAAAACCTGATTTCTCTCTTTCAAAGCAGCACAAATAGAAAACCTTTTAGATGAAAGGTTCCAGACCCCCTTTATGAAAAGGACCTCACACTAAGTTGTGTGTAATTCCTACTAGAAACAGGTTTATTTACCAAAAAATAATAAGATTTAATGCCAAGTGTTAGACTACAAATAAAGGACAACAAGGAGTGGGTGGAGAGGAAGGGGGGGGGGGGAGAGTGGAGGATCAGGAGTGGAAAGTTTCTCTTTGCTTGTGCTTGTTGTTCTCCGTCCTGTGTTTACGTGACACACTGTGTTTTCACATGGAGGCGTAGCTACGGGAACACTGGGACCGTCTGCGTAGAGAGAATGTCCTCCTCGGGGGAAGAAATAGGAAAACAATACATATGCTAATTGAATTTGGACATCTGCGATGACAACAAGCTCTCCGGTCCTGCGGGCTGTGCTGTGTGTGAGGGGGAATTCGACAACGTCCCTCTCGGCTTTCATTATAAAACAATATGAACATTTTCCGAGAAAGTGAGCAATGGCTCTGACAAGTGCAAAGAGCCAACTACAATACTGGGGAGAGATGGTAGTAAGAAGAAACCTTGCCACCCACGTTGCTGAAAGAGCTTTCAAACACAGGCACTGAACTGCAAAACCACTAAAGCCCCTGTCTTACCCATACTGTCCTATTCACTGTAGGCGAAATAAGCCATCTTTACCCCCCTCGGCCTGGCCCATCCGGAAGGGATTTTCCATGTCTAATGCTGTATTATGTACCCGGCATAGGACTTGGTTCGCGTCTCAAATGGCACCCTATTCTCCATATAGTGTACAACTTTTGACCAAAGCCCTATCAAAAGTAGTGCACTAGATACGCAACGTGGTGCCATTTGCAGACTTAGCCTGGGACTTCCACTGCTTCGACACCCAGACAGTCACTCTGAGTTATACAACACAGTCACAGTGTGTTTCCATGAATGAATAATTAAAATGATACATGCTGACCTGGCTCACTCCAGGGAGCTCCGGCACAGCTTGAGACCATGTCATAAAATGAGAAATCTTGGAGAACCATTTGCTCCTGATTTTAGCTCACTACACACACACACACACACACACACACACACACACACACACACACACACACACACACACACACACACGCGATCTGCGGTAGAGCAGGTGTGATATATCGTGCTATTACACAGTCTAGTGTGATGACACTATTTCACAGGTTCGGAAAGTATTCAGACCCCTTGACTTTGTCAACATTTTGTTACGTTAGTTAACAAACAGATTACCGACCATTTCGAATCTCACCGTACCTTCTCCGCTATGCAATCTGGTTTCAGAGCTGGTCATGGGTGCACCTCAGCCACGCTCAAGATCCTAAACGATATCATAACCGCCATCGATAAGAGACATTACTGTGCAGCCGTATTCATTGACCTGGCCAAGGCTTTCGACTCTGTCAATCACAACAATCTTATTGGCAGACTCAACAGCCTTGGTTTCTCAAATGATTGCTTCTCTTGGTTCACCAATTACTTCTCAGATCGAGTTCAGTGTGTCAAATCGGAGGGCCTGTTGGTCGGACCTCTGGCAGTCTCTATGGGGGTGCCACAGTGTTCAATTCTCGGGCCGACTCTCTTCTCTGTATACATCAATGATGTCACTCTCGCTGCTGGTGATTCTTTGATCCACCTCTACGCAGACGACATCATTTTGTATACCTCTGGCCCTTCGTTGGACACTGTGTTAACTAACCTCCAGACAAGTTTCAATGCCATAAAACTCTCATTCCATGGCTTCCAACTGCTCTTAAATGCAAGTTAAGGTAAATGCATGCTCTTCAACCGATCGCTGCCCGCACCTGCCTCCCCGGACGGTTCTGACTTAGAATATGTGGACAACTACAAATACCTAGGTGTGTGGTTAGACTGTAAACTATCCTTCCAGACTCACATTAAGCATCTCCAATCCAAAATTAAATCTAGAATCGGCTTCCTATTTGGCAACAATGCATCCTTCACTCATGCTGCCAAACATACCCTCGTAAAACTGACCATCCTACCGATCCACAACTTCAGCGATGTCATTTACAAAATAGCCTCCAACACTCTACTCAACAAATTTGATGCAGTCTATCACAGTGTCATCCGTTTTGTCACCAAAGCCCCATATACTACCCACCACTACGACCGGTAGGCTCTCGTTGGCTGGCCCTCGCTTCATACTCGTTGCCAAACCCACTGGCTCCAGGTCATCTACAAGTCTCTGCTAGGTAAAGCCCCATCTTATCTTAGCTCACTGGTCACCATAGCAGCACCCACTCATAGCACGCGCACCAGCAGGTATATCTCAATGGTCACCCCCAAAGCCAATTCTTCCTTTGGCCGCCTCCCCTTCCATTTCTCTGCTGCCAATGACTGGAACGAACTGCAAAAATCTCTGAAACTGGAGACTCTTACCTCTCTCACTAGCTTTAAGCACCAGCTGTCAGAGCAGATCACAGATCACTGCACCTGTACATAGCTCATCTGTAAATAGCCCATCCAATCTACCTCATCCCCATACTTTATTTTATTTATTTATCTTGCTCCTTTGCACCCCAGTATCTCAACTTACACATTTATCCTCTGCACATCCTACCATTCCAGTGTTTAAATGCTATATTGTAATTACTTTGCCACCATGGCCTATTTACATGCTGTATATATATTTTCCTACTGTATTATTGATTGTATGTTTGTTTATTCCATGTGTAACTCTGTGTTGTTGTATGTGTCAAACTGCTTTGCTTTATCTTGGCCAGGTCACAGTTGAACTAGTTCTAAACTCGCCTACCTGGTTAAATAAAGGTGAAAAATCAAAATCAAACATTACAGCCTTATTCTAAAATGGATTAACATGTGTTTTAACCTTCATCAATCTACACACAATACTCCATAATGACAAAGCAGAAACAGTTTTTTAGACATATTTGCAAATGTATTAACAATAAACAAACTGAAATATCACATTTACATAAGTATTCAGACCCTTTCCTCAGTATTTTGTTGAAGCACTTTTGGCAGCGATTACGGCCTCGAGTCTTGAGTATGACGCTACAAGCTTGGCACACCTGTATATGAGGAGTTTCTCCCATTCTTCCCTGCAGATCCTCTCAAGCTCTGTCAGGTTGGATGGGGAGCATCGCTGCACATCTATTTTGATTTTGATGTTCGATCGGGTTCAAGTTCTGGCTCTGGCTGGGCCACTCAAGGACATTCAGAGACTTGTCCCAAAGCCACTCCTGCGTTGTCTTGGCTGTGAGCTTAGGGTCGTTGTCCTGTTGAAAGGTGAACCTTTGCCCCAGTCTGAGGTCCTGTGTGCTCTGGAGCAGGTTTTCATCAAGGATCTCTCTGTACTTTGCTCTGTTCATTTTTACTTCGATCCTGACGAGTCTCCCAGTCCCTGCCGCTGAAAAACATCCCCACAGCATGATGCTGCCACCACCATGCTTCACTGTAGGGATGGTGCCAGGTTTCCTCCAGACGTGACGCTTAGCATTCAGGCAAAAGATAATCTTGTTTCTCATCGTCTGAGAGTCCTTTAGTGGGCTGTTTAACTCCAAGTGGGCTGTCATGTGCCTTACTGAGGAGTGGCTTCCTTCTTGCCACTACCATAAAGGCCCGATTGGTAGTGCTGCAGAGATGGGAGAACCTTCCAGAAGAACAACCATCTCCACAGAGGAACTCTAGAGCTCTGTCAGAGTGACCATCGGGTTCTTGGTCATCTCCCTGACCAAGGCCCTTCTCCTCCGATTGCTCAGTTTGGCTGGGCGCCAAGGTCTAGGAAGAGTCTTGGTGGTTCCAAACATCTTCCATTTAAGAATGATGGATGTCACTGTGTTCTTGGGGACCTTCAATACTGCAGAAATGTTTTGGTACCCTTACCCAGATCTGTGCCTCGACAAAATCCTGTCTCGGATCTCTACGGACAATTCCTTCAACCTCATGGCTTGGTTTTTGCTCTGACATGCACTGTCAACTGTGGGACCTTATATAGACAGGTGTGTGCCTTTCCAAATCATGTGCAATCAATTGAATTTACCACAGGTGGACTGCAATCAGGTGGTAGGAACATCTCAAGGATGATCAATGGAAACAATTTGGAGTCTCATTGCAAAGAGTCTGTTTTCGGTTTGTCATTATGGGCTATTGTTTGTAGATTGATGAGGAAAAAAATGTATTTAATGCATTTTAAAATAAGTCTAATTTAACAAAATGTGGGAAAAGTCAAGGGGTCAGAATACTTTCCGAATGCCATGTAGAGTCTCAGATCAGTATATAGAACCTGACAGAGGGCTGTCAGAAACGACTGTGGACATCATGCTATTTTGGATTTTCCATGTTATGTATCACTGTCTATACACACTGTCTATACACCTAAAAGGGTTTTCGGCCGTCCCCATTGGAGAACCTTTTGAAGAACCCTTTTTGGTTCAATGTAGAAGAACCCTTTTGTGTTCTATATAAAAGTCTTTCCACAGAGGGTTGTACCTGGAATCCAAAAGGGTATTTCTACCTGGCACCAAAAAGGCTTCTCCTATGGGGCAGCTGAAGAACCCTTTTGGAACCCTACTGTCTAAGAGTGTATGTAACACTGTGTCCAATAGAACACGTCCATGTACAGATATTTCATCTCCCACACTAAAGCGTGCAGCGCTCTTTTGCTGAAATCCTCATTCATATTACTAACAATCCTGACTGATGAATGTAACCCAGCTTTGTGATGTAACGTCGGTCGGTGTGGCTGAAACATGTGGAAATACCCCTCAGACTTCAAACCTCTTAATAACTTCACTCCCAGGACCCCCTGGTTTCAAACCACACACACACACACACACACACTCTCCTCCAAGGGCTCCGACTCTGCCCTTTAACAGTGACTCTAATTCATCTCCTCACGTCCACATGATGACTTTGAACTCTGTTTCCACAGTATAAGTAGTATATATTGCCCACTTTCTTTCCCCCCTCTTCAACGACAAAAGACCCCCCTCCCTTAACAATGTAAAATAATCGGAACACCCAAATCATGGGGGGTGCAATGAAAACTAAGGTCTGGCCATGTCCTGCTCTGGCCGGAATCCAGTGTGCCTAAATCATTCCTATGACACGGTCAAGGGATTATCCTGGCAGAGCAGGAAAGATTTCCAGCTAATCTATATCGGAATGCTTGGTGAGGACAAGGTAAAGGAAGTGGCCGAGACTAGGAGGGTTGCTGCTCTTGGAAGCCAACACTCTTCATCATTTTTTTGCATGGCAATTACGGGGTGGATTGATGCGAGAGAGAGAAGCTAGAACCTATTTCTGGTCCTCTGGAACAACAAATTTGCCTTGAAATTACAGAAGGAAGCTATCACTATTGTGTAATTTTGTGGTAAGAGGAAGGTTTCCGAGCACCAAAACTGGAGGTTGGCAACGTGGGAAAACAATAACACCAGGGATGTGTAATGAACACCTGATAATACCGTGTCAGTTGGTGGCCTGACCTTATATGGTATTTCCTGACCTCTGAGATTATAACTGAGATGTTTTAATTAGGCCAAGATCACCTACTATTATGGTGCAATTGGTATTTATATGCCTTGCTGGCAGCAGGGTGCACCACTGCCCTGTGCTTAATTTCTCAAGCGGCTCTGTAAAGGCATAGAGGGAACATGAGGTAGGGAGGGGGAGCAGAGAAGAGAGAAGCCCACAGAGAAGGAATCAATTACATGATGATTTAATCAATGGAGGAAAGCGCGAAAGCAGTAAATTTAGTTTACAAAAAGGCTGGTCAATAACTCAATTCAACTGTGCAGTGGAGGCAGCTGTTGGGGTGGGTTTAGGATGGGGGAGGAGTTGGGGGAGGAGTGTGTGTGTGTGTGCGTGCGTGTGTGTGTGTGTGTGTGTGTGTGTGTGTGTGTGTGTGTGTGTGTGTGTGTGTGTGTGTGTGTGTGTGTGTGTGTGGAGGAGGGGGCGTTCTGGCAGGGACGGAGATGGGCGCAGTTTTAATTAGTTCTGTATTGGAAGTGGAACAGTGGGAGCGTTGTGGAGCGGGACGGAACAGCTGCAGCGGGGTGCAGGGATCGCTTGCTGGCCGACTGGCTAGAAGTCTGGCTGGGCTCTCCCTCCCTCCATCCCTCCATCCCTCCATCCATCCCTCCTCTCCTTCTCTGCTGTGCCAGCTCAGGTGTCTGTGTCTGCCTGGGGAGAGCTGGGTGGCACACACGGTTGTAAGGCTCTGCGTTGGTTGGCAGCGGGTGGGTAAAGGCCTGGAGCTGGGGGCGGTGTGGGGGAATGTATGAAAGGGCTGGTGGCTCGCTGAGCAGGCTGCCCCAAGGGATCCCTGTATGAGAGAGGCTGGGAGCCAAGGGCCTGTCACCGGCCAGCCAGCCCGGCACTCTGCCCTGCTCTTACAGGGCCAGGGCCCAGGGGCCGACACAGACAGGGAGACTACAGTGCATTCGGAAAGTATTCAGACCCCTTCCCCTTTTCCACATTTTGTTACGTTACAGCCTGATTCTAAAATTGATTGAATAAAACATTTTCCTCATCAATCTACACACAATACCCTATAATGACAAAACAAAATTAGTTTTTTTGAATTTTTCCAAATGTATTACAAGTAAAAAAACAAACAGAAATACCTTATTTACATAAGTATTCAGACCCTGTGCTATGAGACTCGAAATTGAGCTCAGGTGCATCCTGTTTCCATTGATCATTCTTGAGATGTTTCTACGACTTGATTGGAGTCCCCCTGTGGTAAATTCAATTGATTGGACATGATTTGGAAAGGCACACACCTGTCCATATAAGATCCCACAGTTGACAGTGCATGTCAGAGCAAAAACCAAACCATGAGGTCGAAGGAATTGTCCATAGAGCTCCAAGGCAGGATTGTAGAGTGGCCAGAAGGACTTTTACTCCTCAGTAAAATGCACATGACATTCTCTTTGAGTTTGCCAAAAGGCACCTAAAGGACTCTCAGACCATGAGAAACAAGATGCTCTGGTCTGATGAAATCAAGATTGAACTCTTTTGCCTGAATGCCAAGCGTCACTTCTGAAGGAATCCTGGCATCATCCCTATGGTAAAGCATGGTGGTGGCAGTATCATGCTGTGGGGATGTTTTTCAGCGGAATGGACTGGGAGACTAGTCAGGATTGAGGGAAAGATGAACGGAGGAAAGTACAGAGAGATCCTTGAAGAAAACCTGCTCCAGAACTCTCAGGATCTCAGACTGGGTAAAGGTTCACCTTCCAACAGGACAATGACCCTAAGCACACAGCCAAGACAACACACAGCCAAGACAACACAAGGGTGGCTTCGGGACAAGTCCCTGAATGTCTTTGAGTGGCCCAGCCAGAGCCTGGACTTCAACCCAATCAAACATCTCTAGGAAGAGACCTGAAAATAGCTGTGCTGCTACGCTCCCCATCCAACCTGGCAGAGCTTGAGAGGATCTGCAGAGAAGAATGAGAGAAACTCCCCAAATACAGGTGTGCCGAGCTTGTAACATCATACTCAAAAAGATTTGAGGCTGTAATCGCTGCCAAAGGCGCTTCAACAAAGTACTGAGTAAAGGGTCTGAATACTTATGTGAATGTGAAATTTCCATTTTTAAAATTCTTAATACATTTGCTAACATTTCTAAAAACCTGTTTTTGCTTTGTCATTATGGGGTATTGTGTGTAGATTGATGAGGGGGAAAATCTATTTAATCCATTTTAGAATAAGGCTGTAAGGTGGAAAAAGTCAAGGGGTCTGAATACTCATGACTGTTGTTCTGGAGGCAGCTCTGTAGAGTGGTCACTAGCTGGGGCAGCCACAAAGTCATAACATCTGATTTTAAACCTAACCTAACCTAACCCTAACCTTAACCACACTGCTAACCTTAATGCCTAACCTTAACCTTAAATGAAGACCAAAAGGCATATTTTTGTTTTCATAAATGTTTACAATATAGCCAATTTTGACTTTGCAGCTGGCCTATCTAGCGAATATCGCTAAGTTCTGTGTTCATCCCAATAAATGTCAATCTGCCACACACACACACACACACACACACACACACACACACACACACACACACACACACACACACACACACACACACACACACACACACACACACACACACACACACACACACACACACACACACACACCTTCGCAATACACACTGTATTCCTCCACCCATCATAGCGTTTCTATACACAGGCCCAGCAACCTATTACTTCCAGACACGTTTTGCAATTTTTTTATTCTGCCCTGTGTCGCTGTAGTTGGCCTATCAAATCAAAGCCATATCATATCAAAGCCTATCAAAACATACATTTTTGTTTATCTTTAAAATATTTGTGCATGACAAAAGAACATGAAAACTAAGCTTAATGAGCCCTAAAAGGTTAACTAGTATTGCTCCATGTTATAGCAACCAGGCCAAACAGAACCTCAACTTCCACTCAAGTCTAAACCCCAGGAACAACCCACAACCCAAGACCTCACCTCGACCTAACCACATAGCACCACACTCGCACTCCCGTCCAATGTTGAGATCTTATGAACCAATTGGTTTAGATATTATTTTACTTTAGGCCTCAACTCTGTCTACTTTGGCTCCGTAGACATCAACACTGGCATGTACTGACTGTACGTTTAGCTTCATGAATTACTAGCACATTATTTGAGATTAAAAGGGTTTCTCAGAACGTTGGCTTGTTTTAATGGGGAAAGTGTAAATCATTTGACATGGAATGTTTCTTGAGGACTGAGTCAGAGTCCAACTTTCCACCCAAAGGTACCAGCAGCGTCTGTCTCACTGTTGGGTCAGATGTTGCCAAGACACTCTCAAAAGCTCCATTGACAAAGCGTTTTGGATTTAGAGGAGAGAGCTGTGGTTATGGATTTATTTGCCTATGATACAATGCTGACCTCTTGTGGATAAAAATACAACTGGCATTCTGATCTCCAATCAAATCAAATTACATAAACATGTTTAGCAGATGTTATTGCGGGTGTAGCGAAATGCTTGTGTTTCTAGCTCCAACAGTGCAGTAATATCTAACAAGTAATATCTAACAATTTCACAACAATACACACAAATCTAAAGTAAAGGAATGGAATTAAGAATATATAAATATTTGGACGAGCAATGTCAGAGCGGCATAGACTAAGAAGTATAGAATACAGTATATACATGTGGTGGCCAGTCTGATGGCCTTGAGATAGAAGCTGTTTTTCAGTCTCTCGGCCCCAGCTTTGATGCACCTGTACTGACCTCGCCTTCTGGATGATAGCGGGGTGAACAGGCAGTGGCTCGGGTGGTTGTTGTCCTTGATGATCTTTTTGGCCTTCCTGTGACATCGGGTGCTGTATGTGTCCTGGAGGGCAGGTAGTTTGCCCCTAGTGTTGGGTAGACCGCACCACCCTCTGGAGAGCCCTGTGGTTGTGGGGGGTGCAAATCAAAATATTATTTGTGCATCAGTGCATGGGACAAATAATATTTGATATGATTGTATCTGACATTCACGCCCTGCATGCGGTTTTGCTCATGTGCTAGGTGATAGAAATGTCAGTACTGGTGCTTTAAAAAGTCGGGTTAACGATTATATCCTGTGGATATTTTGTCTCAAATTTCGAGTAGTTGAAGGACCAACCGCACAGTTAGACAACCTATAGTGTAAGTTCAAATTGTATTCAACATTCTAGCTTGTAAGCAACATGTCCAGGATTCTGCAGTGTTTTCTTTGACTGCATACCAACAACTGGTATCAAAGTGTGATTTATTAGGCAACGGGAGAGGATGAGGCGTGTGCGAGAGGCCTTTAAATCCACTAGCACTACACTCTTAGAAAAAAGGGTTCATCTGCTGTCCCCATAGGATAACCCTTTTTGGTTCCAGGTAGAACCCTCCGTGGAAAGGGTTCTACCTGGAACCAAATGGGTTCTACCTGGAACAACAAAGGGTTAATTCATGGGTTATCCTATGGGGACAGCTAAAGAACCCTTTTAGGTTCCAGACAGCACCTTTTGTTTCTGTGAGTCTACTGACTACTGCTATTGTAAGTAGATATTTAGTTATTTGTCCTTAAAAAGATTGCATGAGCCCCATCGTCGCTGTATGTGCCTGCTGTCTGTTGCCTTCAAAGGAAAGAACTGAGAGGTTACAAGGAAGACATAAATGCAGCATGATGACTCAGATCAACAACTAGTATCTGTGGCAACCTGATAAAGACAGACATGACCCAATGCAGTCATAAGATGAGGTAAGATAAGGGTGTTGTAAGGGTACTGTATTACACACATGCACCTTAACGCACACAAGCATCAGGAATCAAATTCAGCATCCACTTTTAATGATGGAATCAAACAATAATTGTCTGGGTTTGGGGATGGGCAGAATCATAGAGCATAGAAAAGCATTACTCCTCTGCTTTTGAGAGAATGTCTGAATTCTGAACCCGAAGGGGGGGGGTAGTTTTGTATAAAAGTTTGTCATTTCCCCCAGTACTTTTTGGAGTAACGCTATTTCTCTATGATACATCCTGTGGCAGTGAATGTTCTCTGTGGCTTCATGGCCCAGCATCCTGAGAGGGATGCACTAGACTGCACTGCATTTCCTCACTCTGTTAGTGACACAGTCTACAGCAGGCTACTAGAGTAACAAGGAAAGAAAACTATACACAAGGGTTACTCAAAATGGACAAAATACAGTTGACTTTTCCCTGTCTGACTGTCCTTTTGGGTAAGCTGCCTCTCTGCCTTTTGCTGTTTTTATGACATTTACAGTATGTTTACATTTTAGTCATTTAGCAGATGCTCTTATCCAGGGCGACTTACAGGAGACGTGTTGATGTGCCCTTGTGCAAGAGCACGTCAACCTAGTCGGCTCGGAGATTCGAACCAGCGACCTTTCATTTACTGTCCAGAAGCTCTCTTTTTTTTAAATCTTTAAAGTAATAACAAAAATAGATTTTATTTTTGGGGGCTGGCCAAACACTCTTAAGGTTACTTGAATGTTATCTAGTATAACATTACTTTGATGTACTTTGCTTGTTTTTGTATAGTTAAGATCAAGTCTTTGATTATTTTGTACAGCTTATTATACAAATACGAGATTGTTTTCTTAACTGGTTTTGTCAATTCAGTTTATCTGCCCGAAAAAGCTGCTGATGTAATCAATGCTCTATCTATGCAATGGTTTCTTCTCTCTATATTCTAAACAGTGTTGGGGAAGCTACTCTGAAATGATAGTCTACCAAACTCCCAATTACTTTACTTTGGAAGAAGATGAGCTACACTAAAGCTACCCTCACATGGCTCTACGAGGAGCATGTGTGCACCTAAGTTGAAAAATGCAGGCGCACACAAATACATTTAGGAGCACAATGAAAGATATTTGAGATATTACATCCTTGATTTTTCTTTTACAGGTCTCACAGCAAAATAATTAGGCGCGTATGCGCGTAGAAGGTGGTGCTGTAGAGCCCTACCTTAAGGGAACTACAGTTTACTTAAAAACCTCTTGTGGATCGGTGTCCCGTCTACGGGACAGTTGTTGCTCAATATGCATAATGTGACAACAACTTAGTTGTAACTTTTTTTTTTAAAGAAGTTCACTACATTGAAGCTACTTTGTGAAAATGATAATTTCTAAATCTGAAATATCATATCAAACTCTGATACCAAAAAAAAAGAAAGGAGATTATTTCCTACTTCACCCATACTTTATGTTCTTATTGCAAAAAAACAAGTAGTGTGTAGTTCCAGTAGTTAGCTACACCACAACATGGCAACAAAGTAATAAACTACTGGAAACACTACCAAGATGTGAATTTAGTTCAACTACAGTACCACCAAGCTACAGCTAAATTTCATGAATAATGTCATTAATAGGACCAGTTGAACTACATGTAGTTCACTACTCCCCAACACTGATTCTAAACCATACCCATGTCTTTTTCCAGGTCTCGTCCTGGCTTCTACCACCACAGCCCAGACACAGCCAGTCAATACCACTGTAAACCAGCCCACCTCAGCCTCCAACCCAGCCAACAACACAGCCACTCTAGGATATACCACGGTTGTAGACAACAATAATTTAACATTATCCGCCATAACCCCAAACCTTACTGATCTCATTTTTGCTAATGTCCCTATAACCAATTCCACCGGGAGGCCTAACCACACAGTAACCACACCACTGAAGACCAGTTCAGGTAGGTTGGAGTTGCTGCTTTCACTGTATGGTCAGTTTATGGTCAGTGGTCGATACTGGAGTTGGAGTCTTGACCTCGTTGTCTTGGGTCTTGAGACCCCTCAAGACCAGTCGATACAGTCTCGGTCTCAAGGGGTCTAAGTCTTGGCTCCATCTCTGATCGATGCTAATTTCCTACCTGCTTTGGTGGAGGTAAAGTAACAGTCATTTTTCTCAAGATGCCTCTCCAGGACCGACATCCTGGCCCTCACCAATGGACGTCTCTACATCAAAGCCCCCAGCAGAGGCCAGCAGCACCACTGCTAGCACTTCTGCTTCTAGCACCACCAAGAATAGAGGTGAGTTGATGTCACCAGAGTGAAGTGAATCCACTGTGAAGTGAATCCATCAGCACACAACTTGTATCTTCTCTTTATTCAAAAGGTTTGGCGGGAACTGCTCAACCAAAACCCTCTGCGAGAAAATCGCCCCACATTGGTAACATGATTGCAATTTAAAAAATGTCTCAAACTTTCACAACGGTGTGTGTTCTGACACCAAATCTGAATTGGTTATCATTTGTCAGACTAACCCACATTATAAATGACATCAACATTTAGGTCCAGAATGACTTGCATGGCCTTTTATCTTGTTGCTCAACAATTAATTGTTTTCTGTTTCTTGATAGGATTGATCATCTTTATTGTGATCATCATCACTGCCTGTGTGCTTGGAGCAACATGCTTCTTTACTAAGAAGACATCAAGGGTGAGTAAGGTATATGCTGTTTGTCCAGTTAAATTCTCTGATTTAATCCATTCTAACATTCTATAACAAATCTTCAACTTGACTTTGTACAAACACCAAAACGCTAGCATTCAATGATGTCTGTAGATGCCTGTCTGTTTTCTCGCCCGTTGAGGTGTGTGTGTGTGTTGTACCCTGTTGTGTTTCCAGAGGTACTCTGTAGATCTCCGAGACAGGCATGAGGATCTGCCTCTGAGTGCTGCGGATCCCAACGTCGTGTTTGACAACTCCTCCACACAGAAGGGTGACAACATAGAATTACATAGAATATGTATAGAACAAAACATGCATTATTATACATCTGTATGGATGAGAATACACGACATTCATTTACACTCTTCTCATTAATGATCATTTACTACACATTAATAGGGAAACTTAGACTTTGTAGAAGCCTGTACACAAGACATCACCAAAACACTTCTGTAAATCTTGATTTAGATTTGATTCATCCCATGCTAACAGTGAAATGCTTACTTATGGGCCATTCCTAACAATGCAGAGAGAAAGAGAAACTGAACTACCCCAAAAAATAATAATGAGCATCTAGCTAATGTACCTTAACTTGTGGTCAATAACGTGTTAGACTGGTAGTAACCATTATTTATTTAACCTTTATTTAACTAGGCAAGTCAGTTAAGAACAAATTGCATGTTGTCTTTGATCACCTCTCCAGGGATGAACACCTTTACCACCGTGGATCTCAACAGCACCGAGGTCCTGGTTAAGGGAAGTGAGGGAGAAAGAGGTGAGCTTGATGAAGCAATGGACCAGTGCATGTGCTGTCCTCTCGTAGGGTCACTTTGCTGGGTCTATGACAATGTGCCCCCAAAAGAGGAACAATTCTCTATTGAGAATTCTATATTTGTCGTTTTTATGAGTTGTTGAGTTATTGCACAGTGATCTGTCAGGTGTGATGTATTGTTTGGTTACTGGAATGGCTTTTGTGTTCAGAGTGGATTTCCTCTTTTGCAACAGCCGTTAAAGAGAAGAGGGAAGGAAGTCAATGTGTGCTCATAGCTATGATATATTCATCGTTATCTACGTTTTAAAATGGCCAGAGTCACAGCTGAAATAATACATTTTTCAACTTCATTTTAAAACTTCATGATGTCTTGTGTGGCAGGTGTGTGGGAATAGTGAGAACTTCAAAGAAAAGAGAAACCCACACACTGCTCTCGCCGGCTGTTGCTCATATCACTTGTTTTTATTCAAGTTTGATTCAAAACAATGATACGAGCACTGTGTGAGGTTTAGAGTCCCTAAGAGCTTACGTTTACAGTCACGACCGAAATGATTGGCTCCCTTGATAAAGATGATCAAAAAAGAGTGTGTAAAATAAATAATGCAAATACTGAGGTTTATTTTTATGTTTTATTTAACCAGGTAGGCCAGTTGAAAACAAGTTCTCATTTACAACTGCGACCTGGCCAATGTATGGGAACATTATATTACTAATACAACTGCTCAGAGAAAACAAGTAATGGTAAAATGTAAAATGATATTTAACAAGTAATAAAACAAAATCTAAAAAAGATATCAAAATGATGAGCACTCCTAACGATTCTTATAAATAAAATCAAACAAAATTGAATCAGCATTAACATAGTATACTTTTTTTTTTGCATTCATCTCAGCCTATAGGGGAACTCTACTCAAAATCTATTTCAGTGTTTTGTTTCATTAGTCCACTGTTGATACAGTCCCAAAATGTATTGCATGTCAGCAGTCACGGTTTGAAGATATTTCTCCTGTTACACACATGTGTAATGGAACTTTGTTTGTTTTTTTGCATATCACATCTCCCCCTGAAGTGTCCCTGGCCACTTATTCATGGTGACACAAAATGCATAATTTAAAGAACTGTATTGTGGCCTTTCATGACTTCCTGTTTCACTGGGGTAAAAATTAGGTAACACGCATGTAAAAATCCATTTGTCATCCATCACAATGGGGAAAAGGAAACTACTGGGCAACATTTACAAAGTTTAAAACCACTGGAACAGATATGGTGGTGGATCTTTGATGTTGTGGTGGCTGTTGGTCCTGGGCCCTTGCTAACTAAGGTCAACGGCATCATGAACTTTACCAAGTTTTTAAAATTAATTTTGTATTTTTATATTGCCTTTATTTAACTAGGCAAGTCAGTTAAGAATAAATTCTTATTTACAATGACGGCCTACCCTGTCCGCCCTATGAGACTCCCAATCACGACTGTTTGTGATACAGCCTGGATTCGAACCAGGGTGTCTGTAGTGACGCCTCTAGCACTGAGATGCAGTGTCTTAGACCGCTGCGCCACTCAGGAGCCCAAAGATACAGTACATCCAAAAACCTGGTTGCTTCTGCCAGGAGGCTAAAACTTGGCCACAAGTGGATCTTCCAGCAAGAAAATGACCCCAAGAACACATCAAAATCCACAAAGAAATGGTTAATTGGCCACAAAATGAAACATTTGTGGTAGCCATCCCATCTCTGGACTTTCAATCATTTTGATACCCATCTTTTTTTCTTTTTTTTCTTGGTAAACTAAATATTTTTTCTGTGAGCAATTGTATTAATATAATATCATTTCCCCCAAAATGTTGAGCATACAATATATCTCAGTATTTGTGTTATTTATACAGTATTTTTTCTCATCTTTATCAAGGGTGCCTGTAGTGGCTTAACACTTAGTACTTATTTATATAATAAGAAAGACTCTGAATACAAGCAATTGAACTGGAGCTTCACATTTACTCAAACGAGTTAGTACCAGAACAACATAGAACAACACTGTGCATGACCAAGGGTGCTCCATCCTTAAAGGGGACATCAGTAATTAACAGAACATAACAGTGCCAATCATTTCGGTCATGACTATGCATTGTTTAGATAGATAAGAACTTCCCCACTGGGCAAAAACTGGTTGAATCAACTTGGAAAACTGATTGGATTTGAAAGAAGTCTTCAACGTCAGGGATTTTCATCGTTTTTTCTCCTTACTTTTGAACCTAAATCCCAATGAGATTGTGCCATTTTTTTGTCACCTTGAATTCACGTTAATTAACAACTCAACCAAATGTAATGTAAATCAAAACTAGACGTTGAACTGCCTAGTGGGTCAGCTCTCATTGCCCAGTCCTTTGTGACACCATGGTCACCATCCACAACACGTTTGATTTGTAAAACGTTTTCTCACGCCCCAGGCTAACTCTGTCTGCTGTCAGATTATACTTTGAATAACCAGAGCCGCATGACTCATAGAGGTTGACATGCGAGAATAGACTGTAGGACACGTGTATGTCTGTGTGTGACTTCAGTCTGATGTCAGTGTGATAACCTCCAGATAAGGGGGAGACTGACCTCTATGCAGCAGACCTGGGTTCAAACAGTATTAGTTTTCTTGCCAAAACGTTAAGCGTTAAGCATTTGACTGAGCTTGCCTGCCAGATAGGAAGGGTTTACACATTTGGGACTTTTACAAAACGTCAAATGATTAGCTTTTCAGTGCTCTCAATCTGTTGAATGTATTACAAGAGACACTAGAAAATGGACTGTCCCGTCTTGCTCCATTGAATGACAGCACCCAACCTACTCTGTGTAACGTCGTCTTTGTGGTGAGGTGCCGTACCAACGTCCGCCACTGGATGGAAACAAAAGCCTAGAGAATGAACAGGAGAGTCAAAGCACAGAGCGAGTTGTTCATTGGTCTCTGATGGATGTGTAACTACAACTTCTATCGTATAGGCTACCTTTAATGTGTTCTTGTGTTATAAGACATGACCTTTTATACTGTGGTCTATTGTTCTCAGTGGACATTTCAAAATAGTGCCAGGTTTTAGGAGCACAATGAGAAGTATTAAAGCTTGAATCATACTTTTTTTTATATATGTGCACTGGTGTTCCTAAATAACAATTCCAGGTCGCACAGCAAAATATTTTGCCACATATGCGAGAAAAATGGTCGCACTGTAGAACCCTGCTAAAGAATCCTGGATGTCAGGCATCAGACACCTGTGTAATAAAACACACACAGTGAAATAATGGAAACATCAACCGTTATAGTAAGAGAAGAGAACACCATGCAGCATTAGCTGTTTTAATTTATTCTCAATCTGTGATAGCCCTTCTTTTTGACGTAACTTTTCATTTAGGGTGAAAGTGGTTGAATTCTTATTTCTCTCACAGGTCTTCCCAGGCTTTGTGACTGTTGTGGACATGTCTGAGCCTGTCTTTCTCTCTTCGCCCTGGGTCACACTTTGGGGAATGGGTCAGTTTTGATTGGCTCTTTTAAAAGTAACTACCTCTCAAGTCATTTTTTCCTCTCCTTTTAAAAAAATCATCAACTCAAGACGTTGCACTGGCATCATGTGTTGCTACTGTTTTGATGCAGCTCAGTAGCGACAGACGTCTGCTTCTTTTGCAGTTCTCCCGGCCGTAACCTTTCAACTTGACTTTTTGTCTGTGCTCTTTCTAAAAGAGATACAAGTCAAACAAATGAAACCATGATTTGGAGAGGTGTGAATTCCACTGTTGTAAAAGCATACTGCTGCCCCATGCCTGTAAAGTCAGTCTGTTAAAAAAAGATAGACAACTGTCACAAGGACTGGGTTTGAGATGGACGCAATGGAAAGGATCTGATGTGTATGAAGCAGAGTAATAAGAACAGTGGAACTCCTTTTAGAATTAATTACACACGCACACAGCAAACGCACTCAAACACAAAGACACACAGATACACAATTAGACATGGTCTCTATTTCTTAACCTCTCTGTGGTCTTTACGGGTGCCAAGATCCTTGCACTGCAGTCCGTCTCCTTTACTAGAGGTGTGGAGAGAAAGCCCTTTGGAAATGTTTTGGTTGTTGTCAGTCCTTTATGTATTTGTGTTCCTTTTCATGGTTTGGCTTGACCAAAATGTCCTACATGTCCGTCAGCTGATCGATTTGGTCGACTTCCACTTTGTAGGATTGTTTTTCGGTGCCATGATGTAAGGGTTAGATTGTGTTACTACATATTCGGTATGATGTTGTAAGAACCTCTTGAACCTCAGAAAAAGGGGAAACTTTGCTATTCTCGTTTTCAAGAGTTCTCTGCTTGTGGAAGTACACACACACACACACACACACACACACACACACACACACACACACACACACACACACACACACACACACACACACACACACACACACACACACACACACACACACACACACACACACACACACTCTACTGGTCAAAGGTTTTAGAACACCTACTAATTCAAGGGTTTTTCTTTTCTTTTTATTATTTTCTTCATTGTTGAATAATAGTGAGACATCAGCACGATGAAATAACACACAGAGAATCATGTAGTAACCAAACAAGTGTTAAACAAATCAAAATATATTTTAGATTCTTCAAAGTAGCCACCCTTTGCCTTGATGACAGCTTTGCACACTCTTGGCATTCTCTCAACCAGCTTTACCTGGAATGCTTTTCCAACAGTCTTGAAGGAGTTCCCACATATGTTCAGCACTTGTTGGCTGCTTTTCCTTGAACCTGGCGGTCCAACTCATCCCAAACCATCTCAATTGGGGTGAGGCCAGGTCATCTGATGCAGCACTCCATCATTCTCCTTCTTGGTCAAATAGCCCTTACACAGCCTGGAGGTGTGTTGGGTCATTGTCCTGTTGAAAAACAAATGATAGTCCCACTAAGCACAAACCAGATGGGATTGGCATATAGCTGCAGAACGCTGTGGTAGCCTTGTTGGTCAAGTGTGCCATGACTTCTACATAAATTACTGGCAGTGTCACCAGCAAAGCACCCCCACACCATCACACCTCCTCTTCCATGCTTCATGGTGGGAACTACACATGTAGAGATCATCCGTTCACCTACTCTGCGTCTCACAAAGACACAGCAGTTAGAACCAAAAATTGCACGTGGATTCATCAGACCAAAGGACAGATTTCCACTGGTGTAATGCGCATTGCTTGTGTTTCTTGGCCCATGCAAGTCTCTTCTTCTTATTGATGTCCTTTTAGTAGTGTTTTTTTCTCCTCTGAACACTTGATTTTGAGATGTGTCTGTTACTTGAACTCTGAGGCATTTATTTGGGATGAAATTTCTGAGGCTGGTAACTCTAATGAACTTACCCTCAACAGCAGAGGTAACTCTGGGTCTTCCTTTCCTGTGGCGGTCCTCATGAGAACCCGTTTCATCGTAGCGCTTGATGGTTTTTGCGACTGCACTTGAAGAAACGTTCAAACTTCTTGACATTTTCCGCATTGACTGACCTTAATGTCTTAAAGTAATGATGGACTGTCGTTTCTCTTTGCTTGTTTGAGCTGTTCTTGTCATAACATGGATTTGGTCTTTAACCAAATAGGGCTATTTTCTGTATACCACCCTTACCTTGTCACAACACAACTGATTGGCTCAAATGCATTAAGAAGGAAAGAAATTCCACAAATAAACTTTTAAGAAGGTACACCTGTTAATTGAAATGCATTCCAGGTGACTACCCCATGAAGCTGGTTGAGAGAATGCCAAGAGTGTGCAAAGCTGTCATCAAGGCAAAGGGCTACTTTGAAGAATCTCAAATATATAAATAATAAACAAATCAAAATACATATAACAATTTTTTGGGGATACTACATGATTCCATATGTGTTATTTCATAGTTTCAATGTCTCCACTATTATTCTACAATGTAGAAAATAGTAAAAAAATAAAGAAAAATACTTGATTGAGTAGGTGTGTCCAAACCTTTGACTGGTACTGTATATATTTGTAACCATATTTTACAAACTATGAAAACCCCTAACATTATCATTAATCCTTGCGAGCATGCAAAGCAATGCCTTGGCCTCTAATTAGTCCGCCACTCTCAACTTGTATCTTTGCCTGTCACTCTCTCATTCCTAGCTTTGGCTCCAGCTGTGAGGGATGACTTGAAACGACCTTAATCTCTACCAACTGCTCCGGCGACCGACCTTGACACTTTATTTTCTCAATTATGGAGTCTGGACCCAGAGACTGATTTAGCTCTCATCAAGGCTAGATCTCACTCTCCATTCCCACATTCCCTTGGACAGTAAATTAGCGTGTTGGTTTTGAGTGAGTCGGGGGCCTGGAAGAAACTAACCTATTGACGGGGATTCATTTTAGCAACCAGCCACTGAGTTCCTTTTCAGGACATTTTGGGGGTTAAAAATGTATTCCCGTTCAAAATCCTATTTTCCTAAACCTAACCTTAACCCCAATCCCGAAACCTAACCCTTAAGCCAAAAATAGGATTTTAACAAATTCAGGACATGAAAAGGACATTGTGGTCCTGATAAAGTAGGAAAACATGTACACACACAGTAGCCAGAGGTGTCACGCCCGCTCCCCCTCCCCCTCTCTGGCGCTCGAGGGTGCCAAGCTACCCATCATTACGCACACCTGTCACCATAGTTACGGACATCAGCGCTTCATTGGACTCACCTGGACTCCATCAATTTATTGATTGCCTCCTCTATATCTATCTATTCAATCAAATTTCAATCAAATGTATTTATAAAGCCCTTCTTACATCAGCTGATGTCACAAAGTGCTGTACAGAAACCCAGCCTAAAACCCCAAACAGCAAGCAATGCAGGTGTAGAAGCACGGTGGTTAGGAAAAACTCCCTAGAAAGGCCAGAACCTAGGAAGAAACCTAGAGAGGAACCAGACCATGAGGGGTGACCAGTCCTCTTCTGGCTGTGCCGGGTGGAGATTATAACAGAACATGGCCAAAATGTTCAAATGTTCATCGATGACCAGCAGGGTCAAATAATAATAATCACAGTGGTTGTAGAGGGTGCAACAGGTCAGCACCTCAGGAGTAAATGTCAGTTGGCTTTTCATAGCCGATCATTCAGAGTATCTTGCTGTCGCTAAAGAGTTGAAAACAACAGGTCTGGGACAGGTAGAACGTCCGGTGAACAGGTCAGGGTTCCATAGCCGCCGTTTGATCCCTGTGTCAGCAATAGTGTTTTGTTTCCCTTGTCCAGACGCTGTCCGTGTTTTGTTTAATGTCTGTTATCTATTAAATATTCACTTCCTGTACTTGCTTCTGGTCTCCAAGCGTCTGTCCTCACAAGAGGTAGCAATGGTGCTTAACAAATAGCGGTTTACAGATCTGAATAATGCTGCAGATATGTCCAGAACAGCAGTGGTGTTACCCCCCCCCCCCAGCCTCGTAGCAACCTTGTCTCCACCATCCCCCTCAGTCCCCCCCCATCACCTTGGGTAAGATAATGACGAGGCGGCCATACTTTCCCACAGCTCTTAACCAACTGTCTTGCTGCTCTCCCAGCAAGGCCTAGTCAGTGATCAGGACCTCATTAGGCGACCAACCAGAGGCCTGGGCCTGGATCAGCTGGTTCAGTAGAGGAAAAATCCCCCAACAGTCAAAGTGAGCAGAAACATTCTTGTAGGAACAGAAAGAGAAACACTGCCGGCCAGGAGACTCAGATAGGAAATGCTATCATTATAGTAATGCTTAGGGGTAATGACAAAGCACCGTCTTGCAGTGCAAGGTAAATATGCCTTTCTTAGCCGGAATTTGGGTGAACATGTGTTAAATACAGGTATATGCATTAATGGGTGTGTTGAAATGTGCTGTGGCAAGCTCTTCAGAGATATTGTGTGTATAATTTGACTATAATATGTTAAGACACTGACATGATTAAACTTGGTACTCACTTTGCAGCAGATAGTGAGAAAATCTCTGACTACCCACCGCCTGCCAGCCCTGTGGACAAACCTGATGATGGGGCCCCTGGAGATGTGGCCCCTGAGGCCCCAGTGGGGGAGACTGATGACGAGAACACTGTCTCCAATAAGACCTCAGTGGAGTCAGTGGAGGCCAACGAGAGCAACAACAACAACACCAGCATCACCGCCAGGATCGCTTCAACAACTCCAAGAGGTTGGTATAGTTCAATATCTGCTACAACCACTGTGTGTATGTGTGTCTTTCTGACGGCTTGGGGTAAAGAAGACACATTTCCGTTGAACATTTGTATACATCTTCTTCTAACGACGTGGTATCTATGTCTATTGATGCCGTTAATTGAATATTGTTCCTCGCCGTTGAAAAAAAGTGTCCAAAAACAAATCACATCTCTCTTTTCGCTTCTTTGCGTCATTTGAAAACACAACGAGACAGATTGGTTTATCCACTTCCTCTTTCTCTGTAATTGACTCAGGGATACAATGTTGAACAGAAGTGTTCTACTATGCCTTGAACATTCCTCTCCTGGGGAGAATGTAATTAACACAGCATGGTGATAGCACCACAACTCCCAGACTATGTCCATATCTCAGTGTGAAGGATTCTTCTATAATTGGGTGGTGAAGACTGAACCAACAACTCAACACGACAGTTAGTTCAAGCTGTCGTTTTCTAAAGCAACATTCAGTTTGGCTCTAATAGCGGTGGTGCCTGAGTCCGTTTTGAATGTCTGGTCAAAACCGATGGAAAGCATCACTATATGGTCAAGCCACGGCAAGTGAAAGGCAGTGGTTAACAGCAGCAGATGTGTGTGTTTGACCCTTCCCCTTTACTAAGACATGTCGCAGAGCTCAAACCAAGAGAGAGAACGCCAGTTGTCCTTTCAGCCATTCAGCGGTCCAAAAATGCACGGAACATTTGTAAACCGTGGCTGTAGGGTCACTCGTAAGGATGGCTGTAGGATTCAATTGTTTAGTCCCACTACTGTCAGATGGTTCTACAGTATATGATTCAGAACACATGTTCTACCATCGCATCAGTATTGAATGTTCTACTTTGGCAGGGATCCTGACTGTAGGTCTGCTGCCATTACTCAATCCTTCAGTAACCATTAGCAGGTGAAATGTAGCCATAGATCGAGGGTTAAAACTCCCCACGGGCATCACTTCATCTATGCCCTGTCTCCTCATTATTTTGTTAGTCTCACACACACTTTTTCTCTCTCTCACACTTTCTCTCTCTCTCTCACGCACTTTCTCAGGACGGACCATGACCAGCAGCTTCTCTGAGGTTCCTCTGGACAACCCGGCCTAAAAGAGATCCTCCTTTATCTGCAGCCCCTTCACAACCACGGTAAGCCCCCATCGGACCCCCAACCTCCCCCCTGCAGCTGCTGAACTACTTCCCCAGCTCAGGTGTTAGTAAACGGATCAGCCCCCCCCCCACCAGCCAGGTCAGCAGGCCGCAAACGACTTCTGCTGGAAGTGCCAGATATGTTACTGAACCGGTCTCCCTGAATTAACATTGCAGTATAAATAGGACGTCATAACCACCAATCTACCGGTACCACTGGTTATCTATCAGTCTGCATTAGATTATGGGTTCCCATCTTCCTAAGTCTTCTTGACGAGGCTAATCCACATTGATATATATATATATATTCCTTGAAGGGATGTTTGTGGTTGTTGATGCATCTGGACTGAACTCTCCATTGACGGTCATAAGATATTGCAGCATATATCAAAGTTGAATTTCTTGTGTAGGGAGGATTTATATAGGCTCCAGGTTGAGTGAGAGGGACACATGAAGGCGTATTTTATAACTTATTTAACTTAGCCTCTACAAGACCAAGTCATACAGTTAGAAGGAAATGACCACAACTTGCACATCAAATATCTTTCACAATCTACCAAACAGCTCCCAACCCTCTTCAAGATCTCCTTGCCCACTTGCCGCTAAACAATGCATTTCCGATTTCCACTCATACTCTCTCATACAGTTGTTCTGCTCATAACTCTGCCTCTTATCTCATTTCGATCAGGCACTCCAGCTAGATTTGTCAGACAGACTCCAGCAGCTTGGGTCGTCTCAGACAGTCAGTTAGCCAGTCAGTCAGTCAGTCAGTCAGACAGGAAGTTATAACTACAGCCCCCTGCACCTGTGTCTCTCATCTCTCTGAAGCCTGCCGCCACTTCAGTGCTGCAGCCCAGGGCCTGGACCCTGAAGACCTGAGGAATCCATCCCACTCTTAACGACCGATGACAGGCCCAGATCTTAAACCCGCCGCCGAGACGCAACGTGTTAACAGTCACAGGTTGCGTCCCATTTCACAAAAACGCAGACCCCCAGAAATCCCTGTTATCTCACGTCCATCAGGGGTTGTCAGTCCTTCACTTTTTCTCACCTCTCTCTTCCTCCCCTCTTTCTCTATCGCTCAGTCAGTCGTTTTGCTTGGCCTGCTTTTTTGGGTGACCCTTAAGATGACGTGTAGTATTGACATTTCCTCATATAATATAGTAGAATCACATAATTTAGAAAGATGTCTAGAGGTCTCATAAAACTACATTTACAGCAGAATGAATTAGGTCTCATAACTACATTTACAGCAGAATGAATTAGGTCTCATAAAACTACATTTACAGCCGGATGAATTAGGTCTCATAAAACTACATTTACAGCAGAATGAATTAGGTCTCATAACTACATTTACAGCAGAATGAATTAGGTCTCATAACTACATTTACAGCAGAATGAATTAGGTCTCATAAAACTACATTTACAGCAGAATGAATTAGGTCTCATAAAACTACATTTACAGCAGAATGAATTAGGTCTCATAAAACTACATTTACAGCAGAATGAATTAGGTCTCATAACTACATTTACAGCAGAATAAATTAGGTCTCATAACTACATTTACAGCAGAATGAATTAGGTCTCATAAAACTACATTTACAGCAGAATGAATTTGGTCTCATAAAACTACATTTACAGCAGAATGAATTAGGTCATGTAGGAGAGTGCAATTAGAAGAGAAGGCTACTGCCGAGCACCACTGACAAACCTGTCCTTTTTGGGTATTTAGGAAAGGCTGGATAAGAAGTATGGAGATTTGTAAGGCAGCCCCCCCCCCGTTGCTCCATCCCGGTGGGAAGAATAGTCAGGGTTCCCCCTTTTTCTCCCTCCCTCCCTCTTTCTTTCTTTTTTCTTTCTCTCGCTCTCCCCCCTCCAGGATGGTTTGAGCAGGAGATTTAGAATGAGGTATGCAGGTATGCATGTGTACACTATGCATGAACACTAATATGCACAGTGTAACCATAGTCATTCTTAAAGATGACTGACATGTCTCCAATCTCCGTCTTTAAGGTAGGGGAAAACGTGAGAGAAAGTCTTGCTCGCTTCAAGTAAGGTGGCTATGCTGTGGCTGTGTATATAATTACAATCATTGCCTTCAGACTGCCATAATTAGTTCATTAGAGGATTGGATAATTGGTCCAGACAGAGCCACTCTCTGAAGAAATTACTACCTTGGTTCAGAGTATTTTACAGTACACAAGGCCCCATGCACCTCACTGTCCTAGGATCCATTTCATGTGATTTATTTACATATGTATTTAACAGAATCGTTGGAGACAGAGTTGACCATGTAGATGGAGAATAACTAACCATAGATAATATATGACGACGTTAATAATCCTACGTGTGTAATGTAGCAAAATACAGCTGTTAAAATAACATGTTTTATGCTAGTTTCCTATGTCACAGTCGTATATTATCACATATACACACCGTTTAACATTTTAGTTCCTGGAGATTCTGGTTCATAATTGCTCCTATACCATTGCCTTCCAGAACTTTCGTTTGACTTACACAAACAGTGAGAGCTGAGTCTACCAGGGATACCTTCTAGCAGCAGGTTATTGATATGGTTTAGAGTTTCACACTGGGGGACTGGTATTGGATCACGGCAACTACAGTGGCATTATTTATATTACGGCAATGGAAAGCAAGTATGCCCACTGATAGGCTTGGTAGTTACACTCATAGGATAAAGGGTTCCAAATGTGTTATTTGGCTGTCCCCATAGGAGAACCCTTTTGAGTTCTATGTAAAAACCCTTTGTGGAAACATTCTACATGGAACACGAAAGGGTTCTTCAAAGGGTTCTCCTATGGCACGTGTCAAACTCATTCCACGGAGGGCCGAGGATTTTCGCTCCTCCTTTGTACTGAATTGATGAATTAATGTCAACCTGGTTGTCTAGGTCTTAATTGAAAGGAAAAACCAGCAGACACTAGGCCCTCCATGGAATGAGTTTGACACCCCTGTCCTATATGGGGACAGCCGAAGAACCCTTTTAGGTTCTAGATAGCACCTTTTTTTCTAAGAGTGCAGCCTATTATTCTCACTGTTGAATTGTAGTTATTATTAACTCTATATTCTCAATACAGTGGAAAAGACAATGGATGATACAGCTGCTTCAGTTGTGGATTTCACATTTAGCATGAGGAGAAAATGCCCTTCTTGGAAGGCAAGCTGGGCCTTGCTCATAAACAATAACAAAAGTTGTCTATTTTGTGCTTTACATGCAAAGAAAACAGACTGAATCGACCTTAAAGGAGACATAAAAAGGAAAGAAAGAGAAAAGCAAGAAACAACCAGTCCTTTCTTCCTTCCACTTGTTTTAGGTAGTGATGAGTAAGCTGGAAAGCCTGCACTTGAAAGGTCTCTTGTCTCCCCCATCCAGGGGAGATAATAGACATGACCTGACAGCTCATGAAACAGCATAATTAGCTGGTTAGGCCGGCTGTGTTATTTTCCAATCGGGTTTGCTTTCATGCCGTCAGCTCACAGGGGTTATCATAAATTTGACTGGAATAGACCGTCGGTCCAGAGAGAGAGACGAGAAAATGTAGACAAGCCTAGCTAGTAATTAGTGTGGGCTATTTTATTGTTCGAGAGGGGATTTCGTTCGATGTGATTGGACACACAGGTTCAAAGACAGGGCAAGGCTGTGTAGAGACTCAGAGGTCAAGGGTCAGATTATATCTCATGTGTTTATGAACAGATCTACTAACTTTGCTTAGATATATTTGTCATTCATCGTCTCCAAAATAAATATTTTTCTAGTTTATGTAGTGGCAATGCTGTCCCCAGAAATAAAAAAGAAACCAGACCTCCATTTTGGGGTTTGAGACCACCGTTTTGGACGTCCCAATGGCTCTATGGCAGTGTGAGAGGGGGCATGGGCTCAGTAATAACAGTGGCTGGGTGCTGCTGGGTGGTGTTTCCTGCATGTGTGGGTTTTGATGTGGTGATGGAGATGACAGGGCTCTGTCATGTCACCTGACTGGCTTGATGTTTTATCACAGGGAGGGACTAGTGGCAAGGCAGGCTGGAAAGGCCCCTTACACACACACACACACACACACACACACACACACACACACACACACACACACACACACACACACACACACACACACACACACACACACACACACACAGGACAGAAACAGCTGGTGTCAGCTGATCCCAAATCTGCCTCTTGTGTCCTGCGCAACACAACAATGTTAGCCCACTAAGCTAAAAGCCTAAGCATTCGTTTGGGGAGCTAACACAAGTCTTCAGGCCTCAGGCAGTTACTCATCAGACAAGCTTGATTCCCCAAACCATTACATAAGCAGTGTACTCTCTGCCCTGGCTCACCAACTGAGTTAGACATTGTGCAGGGCTCCACACTGAGAATCATTCAACAATAGACCAGCTCAGGTTGTGTAATATGACAACAGCTGCATGTATCTACAGACTGATATCTATAATGTTATATTAGATTAATATTAGGTCGTATTGTGTGGCTCACATAGCACAAGTAGTCCTCTACTCTGACAATTACCTAGTTAATACAGTATATAGCCATGAGATGAAACACTTATTGGGTTTGAATCAGATTAAAACACACGTTTGTGTTGGTGGCTGACTGCTGCCTAAGACCGATGTTTGAAGGTGGAGAGCAGGGAGTCAGGTTTCAGTGTTGATGGTACTTAACGTGTTGATGGTACTTAATGGCGTCTCTGGCGTCTAGTTTTTTTAATGTGATACTGTTATATACAGCCTCTGGATGTTACTGTTAGCCACTGTTGTTCAAAACACATTTCTTAGATCATGAAAAGCATGCATCTGGTTTGACATGAGTTCCTGACCTGATGTCAACTTGTAATCCCTAAATTCCATTACTGACTGAAAGACCACGTAATGAGCATCTTCATAGTCATTGTTTATCACACAACACTGTCAAATGACACCCCACATCTCATTTTGTAAAGCCATTACCCTCAACATTTCGTAAACCCCTTCTTTAATCCCTTGTGCCCTACTTATTTAAACCAGCGCTACACAGAAGGTCTTGAATTGCCTCCCTGTCTCCGGGTTTCTACTCAGCCAGTGTGTTGAGAGATGCAGAGTAAAGGTTCCTTTTGATGCTCAGATAAAGAGTTAAAGGCCTTCAGACACGCCCTATTCTGGCTGGGTTCCGCAAACACTCTCTCTCTCTCTCTCTCTCTCTCTCTCTCTCTCTCTCACACACACACATACACATACACATACACACACGTACACACACGTACACACACGTACACACACACACACACACACACACACACACACACACACACACACACACACACACACACACACACACACACACACACACACACACACACACACAAACTGGCCTGGGTCCCCTCCTACATTGAAGTCACTGGAGGCTCATAGTAATGGCTGGAATGGAGTCATTGGAATGGTATAAACCACATGGAAACCACGTGTTTGATACCATACCATTGTCTCCATTACAGCCATTATTTTTGAGCCGTCCTCCCCTCAGCAGCCTCCACTGTTTGATGTTGCTGTGCTGCAACCATCACAGATGGTTGATTTCTCTGTAAATCCTCACACCTTGTTTGTTTGCCTCTATTTGTAGTGCTGATCCAGGACGGATTGTAGCGGGATAGGTCTAGCAGTGGATCTATTGACATATACAGGACCAGACACACCTACTCATTCAAGGATTTTTCTTTATTTTTACTATTTTATACATTGTAGAATAATAGTGAAGACATCAAAACTATTAAATAATACATATGGAATCATGTAGTAATCAAAAAAGTGTTAAACAAATCCAAATGTATTTTACATTTGAGATTCTTCAAAGTAGCCACCCTTTGCCTTGATGACAGCTTTGCACACTCTTGGCATTCTCTCAACCAGCTTCATGAGGTAGTCACCTGGAATGCATTTCAATTAACAGGTGTGCCTTGTTAATTTGTGGAATTTCTTCTTAATGCGTTTGAGCCAATCAGTTGTGTTGTGACAAGGTATGGGGTGGTATACAGATGTAGACCTATTTGGTTAAAAAACACAAGTCCATATTATGGCAAGAACCGCTCAAATAAGCAAAGAGAAACGACAGTCCATTACTTTAAGACATGAAGGTCAGTCAACCCAGAACATTTCAGTCACAAAAACCATCAAGCGCTATGATGAAACTGGCTCTCATGAGGACCGCCACAGGAAAAGAAGATCCAGAGAACCTCTGCTGCAGAGGATAAGTTCATTAGTTACCAGCCTCAGAAATTGCAGCCCAAATAAATGCTCCACAGAGTTCAAGTAAAAGACACATCTCAACATCAACTGTTGAGAGGAGGCTCCTTGAGTCAGGCCTTCGTGGTCGAATTTTTGCAAAGAAACCACTTCTAAAGGACACCAAGAAGAAGAAGAGATTTGCTTGGGCCAAGAAACACGAGCAATGTCTCACCATCAATCTACACACAATATCCCATAATGACAAAGCTAAAATAGGTTTTAAGAAATGTTTGCAAAAAAATTCAAATAACTGAAATATCATATTTTACATAAGTATGCAGACCCTTTACTCTGTACTTTGTTGAAGCATCTTTGGCAGCGATTACAGCCTCATGTCTTCTTGGGTATGACGCAACAAGCGTCGCACATCTGTATTTGGGGAGTTTCTCCCATTCTTCTCTGCAGATCCTCTCAAGCTCTGTCAGGTTGAATGGGGAGCATTGCTGCACAGCTATTTTCAGTCTCTCCAGAGATGTTTGATCCGTTTGAAGTTTGGGCTTTGGCTGGGCCACTCAACGATCTTCAGAGACATGTCCTGAAGCCATTCTTGCGTTGTCTTGGCAGTGTGCCAAGGGTTGTTGTCTTGTTGGACGGTGAACCTTCGCCCCAGTCTGCGGTCCGGAGTGCTCTGGTGCAGGTTTTCATGAAGGATCTCTCTGTTATTTGCTTCGTTCATCTTTCCCTCGATCCTGACTAGTCTCACAGTCATGCTGCTGATAAACATCTCTACAGCATGATGCTGCCACCACCATGCTTCACCGTAGGGATGGTGCCAGGTTTCTTCTAGACGTGACGCTTGGCATTCAGGCCAAAGAGGTCAATCTTGGTTTCATCAAATCTTCATCGAATCTTGTTTCTCATGGTCTGAGAGTCCTTTAGGTGCCTTTTGGCAAACTCCAAGTGGGCTGTCATGTATGTGCCTTTTACAGAGGAGTAGCTTCCTTCTGGCCACTCTACCATAAAGGCCTGATTGGGGAAGTGCTGCAGAGATGGTTGCCCATCTGGAAGTTACTCCCATCTCCATAGAGGAACTCTGGAGTTCAGAGTTACCATAGGGTTATTGGCCACCTCCCTAAACAAGGCCCTTCTCCCCCGGTTGCTCTGTTTGGCCAGGTGGCCAGCTCTAGGAAGAGTCTTGGTGGTACCTTTCCCCAGATCTCTGCCTCGACACAATCCTGTCTCAGAGCTCTACGGACAATTCCTTCTACCTCATGGCTTTTGCTCTGACGTGCACTGTCAGCTAGTGGGACCTTATATAGACAGGTGTCCAAATCATGTCCTATCAATTGAGTTTACTATAGGTAGACTCAAATGAAGTTGTAGAAATATCTCAAGGATAATCAATGGAAACAGGATGCACCTGAGCAAAGTTTTGAGTCTCATAGAAAAGGGTCTGAATACTTATGTAAATAAATTATTTTCCTAATACATTTCTAAAACCTGTTTTCGCTTTATGGGGTATTGTGTGTAGATTGATGAGGGGAAAAAATGCAATCCATTTTAGGATAAGGCTGTAACGTAACAAATGTGGAACAAGTTAAGGGGTCTGAATGCTTTTCGAATGCACTGTTTATTCAATCTTTGACACTCTTACTGACAGTTGTGGCTGCTTTGTGTGATGTATTGTTGTCTCTACCTTCTTAGCCTTTGTGCTGTTGTCTGTGCCACTAATGTTTGTACCATGTTTTGTGCTGCTTCCATGTTGAGTTGCTACCATGCTGTGTTGTTGTCTTAGGTTTCTCTTTATGTAGGGCTGTGTTTTCTCTCTTGTCGTGATGTGTGTTTTGTCCTATATTTTTAAAATATTTTTTATCCCAGCCCTTGTCCCCACAGGAGGACTTTTGCCTTCTGGTGGGCCATCATTGTAAATAAGATTTTGTTCTTAACTGACTTGCCTAGTTTAATAAAGGTTAAATAAATAAATAAATATTCCACGTGGGAGTATATTCACTTTTGGTTGGTCGGCTGAAAAACAGAAACACTTCCTACAACTGCAACCCAGCTGTCGTTTCCTTTGGCTTTAGTGGTCAGGCATGTTTCGGACGATCTAAATGTGTTTAGAATGCAAGAGGGTAAATTTACCAGGGGGCCACTTACAGGTGCTAATTAATCTATTATAAACATTTGGCTAACCCAAGGCTTCCTGTTAGCTTTGCATCTGTCATGACCTGGTCGTAGCCCTTTGCCCTTTTCCTGTTTTTTAAATTTATTTTAAATCTTTTTTAAATGTTTTTTTTTACCAACACTCAGTGAAACCATTAGTATATTTAACCATTACTATATTTAAACGTTAGGATGCAGCCCTGCCTCACAGTACCGTACACAGCTTCTGGTGTGGGTGGAATGTAGCTAATGTAGCTAGCTAGCTGCTCGCTATTGAAACACTATCCTTTTCTGTGGCAGAGGTCAGAGCATCCTGGGTGTCAAATTCATCTTGTGAAAAATACAATAACTGAGTGAAAAAGACATTTGCTAGTTCAGCCAGTTGATTTAGTGGCAGTTGTTTGCTGTAACAACCCTAAGTATACAAGTCAATCAAAGACAAAATTCAGATAAACCCTTAGCTAGTTTAGATACCGTTTGGCTCATTGACTATTATGGATCTCCACCAATGTTAACCTTGACAAATGGGGTTAAGTCAAACAGATGCTTGAGAGCTATCTATAACCTATAACTCCAACCTCCTTCTCCAACCACTGTCTCTCTCTCTCTCTCTCTCTCTCTCTCTCTCTCTCTCTCTCTCTCTCTCTCTCGCTGTGTTTGAATTATAGCTTAGCTGTTTTATCATGTACTTACACCACACTCATATAGTCGCCTAAAATATAGCCTTCCGTTGCTATCAAACTCTTGTTGCGTAGTAAGCTGATTAGCCTTGTTCATTAGCTTTCTATAGAATACAAGGGAGTATAATTGAGACATTGATTTGAGTATCTATTGCTAGCCCTGGTCCGTGATATTTTTACACACTATACTGTGCCTCTCTTTATGAAAGGAAGTGTCTCTCCTTTATGTGACCTGAAACCATGCCCCAACCCATTAGTCATATCGGCAGTGCGTTTACCACTGCTATCTGGTCCAGAGATCAGTCAGATCTAGTTTGTATAATACCACACACATCTCACGTGTTCACTTCCTGAACTTGTCTCCACATCACAAAACCGCTAGGTGGGGTCGGTCCAACTTCCTGCTTGGGTTCCTTAACCTTCAGTGACCCTTTGCGGTGGGAGCTAAGTGAAAAGGTCAGAGGTCTGCAGAACCTAATTAAAGGGTATACGCTGACCACAAGGAGGAGAGTGATGTCCTCCCTGTGTCCTAGGAGACACACCCACATTCTTTAGTGGTCACTGAGACATGCCCATGCAGAGGTTGAGCTAGAGGGAATTGTCCTCAAGGAACATCTAGACCTGCACACACTTAAAGCTGCAATATGTAACTGTTTGGGGGACCCAACAAAATTCACATAGAAATGTGTCATTCTCAACTCTAAAAAGTGGTAGATATGTTCTAGGTGCATTATTTCTATACTCCCGTTCTTACCTTTCGTAGTTGCGAATTTTACTTTCTGTTTCATACACCAGCTTCAAACAGCAACATCTTTTTGGGTATTTTCATAAGATATTTCACAGTGGTTTAGATGGTACATTGTTTCTCTACACTATACATTTCCTGTTTGGTCACATAAACTAAAATTAGGCAAACTATTAGAATTTTAGCAACCAGGAAATGGCAGAGCGATTTCTGCATATTGCACCTATAAACATACAGATGCCACACACACACACACACACACACACACACACACACACACACACACACACACACACACACACACACACACACACACACACACACACACACACACACACACACACACACACACACACACACACACACACACACACACACACACACGCTCACTTTTACAATTTCACTGTTCCCCATACCCTCTACCTAACCCATTATTGATGGATGTCAGAGAACGGTGATCTCTGACCTTTTTTGAGTGTTTATATTTTAGACTCTTCCCAAGAGTTCCACCGGAGCTGTCACATTTTCCCTTCTCTCTCTTGTATTCCCACCATGCTAGCAGACCGCTGGTTGCCAAGTGCTGTGAGACACACACCATTATTGACTTCGCTTTAGGAGCTAAATAATAATAATAATAATAATACCGGTCTGTCAACAAAGGAAAGCAGACGATAGAATGGCAATGGCAATAAAATGATATGGCTATAAGTTTGATATGCTACATGGAAATGGTATTTACACCTTGGTAGCATAGCTTGTCCGAGGTCACCCAGGTTCCATAGCTCTCTAAATAGTGTCCCATTGTTCGACACAGGTTTTTCCCGAATAGCACCTATCTTCATCGCATTGTGTGTGTGATCTGGTAGCATGCTATGATGTGATGCCCACCTTGCCCAGACACTATTCCTAGAGATAGAGGCTACTACTCTATTCTATTCTATTATTGCATCTGGATGTTCCATTGAGCTTTACAAAGGAGACCAGGCCAAAGGGCAGTCTATTGCAAAGGTAGGAAATTAATTTGAGACAGTTTGCAACAGGAAATGTGGATTATAATTCATCTACATTTTTGTAGGGGTAATTACATATTTCGTAAGGGAAAATCAAGTCTGAAATTTCATTGTGGAATTACTTAGCCTTTTTGAACCTCAAATAGTCCACAAGTTTTAAATGTCCTGCATTGCAGGAAAGTTCTCCTGCAACAGGGTGATCAAATTAAGATCCTACATCTGTACCTATACTCTGTAGTTGAAATCCGGTATCCTAGACGAACAATGAAGGACAATAATCCAGTCATTGAACAAAACCCTTACAGTTCCTCTGACCAACACCATCTGTCACTTCCAGTTGTTTTACAAACAGTCAGTGCTTTGAGTACCTACTAAGAGTTCAGAAAATCATTTGTGGTTGAGTTGGGAGGTGCAGTTAGTCGAACGTCTCTAGTAGTCTGCAGAACTAATGTTAGGCTTTGTTTACTGAACAGAATTCCCCTGGGGCAGGATTATCCAGATAATCTCCGGGGAATTGAGTCCGCCTGCCAAATGCCGGATTAGGGAAGTGGCCGATCCTTTCAGCTCCTCTAGAGCCCCTGGGCTCAGTTTTTGAAAAGTTATCTACCCGGATTTTGGCAATCGGATACGATTTAAATTAATAGAACGGGTGTTCCCAATTCAAGTCAATAATTACTCTGTTCTATTCATTCTATTTCTATGCAGTTAATCCTATCCGATAGGCGAAATCCAGATAGATAACTGGGCTCTGGTGATGTCTTCTCCACACTCATTCACAAATACTGTCACCTTTCTATGTACAAAGCAATAAGTACTGTGGATGGATTTAGTCTTAGTTCCTGACATGGTATTTCTATTCTCATGAGCCATAACCAAATCTCTACATCAGTCAAGAGAGAATATGGTATTTCCAACTATCTTACTATCTCTGGATGGACTGACGTCATAGTACCAAACCAGTCATCGTTCTGATCTCATTGACAGTCCCCATGTGGTCAGATTTTGTCCTGGAGGCACACTGTTTGGAAGGAGCAGCAGCCATCACAGCTTAATGTCCATCCCCATAATGCAATACTATCTGTGACTTCAATAGTATGTAAGGGATAGACCTGTCACCATCCTCTGCTTGTTGTATTTTCTGCCGGTGTCCCCATCCAACAAAATTGGTTGTTTTAGCATTCCTGTCCACTCCTCCTGGGTCGAACCTACTCTCCAGGCCTCTGGGCCTACTGTGATCAGAGACTTGGTGAAAGATGGACATTCACCTGCTGGTATCGCCTCAAGCATCAGCTCCAACCTCCAACATTCCTTCCTCAGGCCCAAACTGACGAGTCACACCACGGCTTAATATGCCTGTGTCTTTCAGTGTGTTTGTCATCGCAGTTGGGGGACCTTTCTCCCCACTCTCCAGGTGTAAGAACAGTTTACTTTAAATGAACGCTTTAGGTATGTTACACTGCGGCCATTATTGCTACATTTTGATGTGTGTTTATGGTTTTAAAATTGGAGAATGTTTGATAGTGAAATGTTACTAGTTGAGAAATAGTAATGAAAGTTGACGCAGGGCTGTGCATATTCATGACTATGATGAATTTGGCTTTTGTTGTTGTTAATGTAATGCACTATGTTTATATTGCACATAAACCTATTAGAAGAAACACTGTACCTTTAAATGAACTTGCGGTCGTGTTCTTCCTCAGCAAGCTTTCCCATTGATATTAACAACTGCATACTAAATATGTAGTGAATCGCTGCATTGCTTTGACCTAAAAGATATTACGATTACATACATTACATTACATTTAAGTCATTTAGCAGACGCTCTTATCCAGAGCGACTTACAAATTAGCTATTAAACCTTTCAGCACTTAACCTTTCAGTTGTTAATCTGTCAGATCAAACAGGTTTTGCTGTTTTTACATGCCCATACTAATAGGTAGGTAATTAGCTTAGACACATGCATTGCTCTTTCATTCAAAGTGTTTCCAAAAACATCTTTATGGAAACGTCTTCTGACGAAATGGACAATTACAGTTCTATTGTATTCTACCATGCAGTGTAGGAATATTGACTGCGTGGAACAGGTAGTTTAGAGGAGACCGTTGTGATGACGAGTGGACGTTTCCAAAAGGCCAGATCTGCTTTACTGCACGCTGTAAAAGCCCAGGGGAGAGGGAAAGAGCAGTGATAAATTGTAATGTTTGAAACTTTCCCTCTGTGATGTCATAAAGCAATGATAAAACAGGTCAGTTTAGGACAGAAAGGATTTCGGATTTCACTTAGTTTCCACCTGTTGTTTTTAGAGGGGGGTAAAGTTTAAGGTAGTAAACAGGTTTATGCAGGTTGTAGGTAATGAGACTGAAAACCGGTTGAGGTTTTGGTCTATTACTATCCCTTAACAAAATGATAGGTGGAATCTTACCTCCGCTGCAGTTCAAAGACATGACTCATAGGCCTTACGACAATGTGAGCAATCTAATCAATTGTAATCACTACTTTTGTAAGCCAGCATTTGAGCTCTAGTTCAGAGACCAGATTGAGGAGGTGGTAGTCTCTCGCTGGACTCAGGTCAGCCTTAGTAGCATTTCCCCCAGAGTCACTAAATCCCCAGTGGAATGTCAAGCCTTTCAGTGACTAGGTTTCTCCTTCACTATAGTAACTGCCTAACTGGGGGTTCTCTCCACACAGATCCCTATCTGTTCCTATATGGCTCAACTTTAGCTCAGTTTAGCCCAGCCACTTTACAGAGCTGTGCGAGAGCTCACCTGTCCTGCAATATGCAATCAGACCCTTAGTAATCACATAAGCTCTGCAATATGCAATCAGCCTCTTATTAATCACATAAAGCTGTTCTCTGTTACCTGGTCTCCTTTTTATTGCATGCATTTGAGATTACCGGGGGATCACATTTGAAAGTGCAACGGCAGGATATAAGAGCTGTGAGGATGAGACACTCCTACAGCATGGTCGGTTTTCATTGATTTGGTCATGTGCTATAGACTGCACACCATCCATATCCAATGAACACCTGTGAGCTACCTTCAAATCTTATTTGGGTATGTAGGAGTTTTATGTATGAAATCTGTACACTCAGCTATTTGTCAATCTAAAAGTTAATCTAGTCTAAGTCATCAATGGCTTTTTAAGGAGTTGTACCACCTCAACTCCACGGTCTTCACACCTAGGGGGCATACACCGGTTGAAGACTCCATAAAAGGGTCATCATAAATCAATTCAATAGAGGTTATTTTTTTCTTCCCATGTCCGGAATCCTGTCCCGCAAACAGATGTTTCAGCACAGGTGTCAAAGGTCAAAGGCCACGTAAACATGGTCAAAGCAGAAGGCACGGCAGGGGGTTACAGTTGACGAGAGCCAGGATAGTGGTGTCACAGAATGACTAAGGCCACAACTATCCAGGAAAATTCAGCCAGGTAGAAATATAGATGGAGAAAACTGAGGAGAAAGTTAAAAAGCCCTGAAAGGTGGCTCAGTTGGATCTCCCCATCGTGACGCTCCATCGATTACAAAGCAGGATTAGCAAAGGTTGAAGCTTAGTGCTTTTCAGATGAATAACTGTTCTGCACAACAAAATGAATCATTTGAATCGTATGTGACCCACTGACTTCATGCTGAATTCCACATTGTTTTCTTTGTGTTCTTTAGACTGAAGAAAAAACGTGAAGTAAAAGGTCAATTCATCGGAAACGCCTGAAAACAAAGTATTTCTTTCAATTCATATTATATAGGCTAGTTGATTAAGTTGATGTTTTCTCTGTCTATAAACAATTTAACTATTGTTGTCTTTTATATCTCAGGAATGGAAATGCTAAGTTAAATTTTACAAATGCTATGTTTATATTCTGTTACTTTTATTATACTGTATTTCTGTTATCGTAGCCTTTGAAGTTAATACGCCTAATTTTGATTCATTCATTTAAATTCTAAACATATGCCCTGCGTCACAGGGTCCATGTCTCTTGTGTGTGTGTATATAGTATAGATAGGAATTATGTCTTTAGGGAAGAGTAGCAGTGTCAGAATGTGTTCATGTTGTTATTCTGATTTACTTAGGATTTATACCATGGCATTGTTGAATACTGATTTCTGATTGGCTTGAAGGGCATTCTAGAAAGCTGACTTATTTATTTACATAAACTCTTATGAAGTCATATGAAATATGAGGTCATGTATGAACTTAAAATTGTTAACATCTCTGTTTCCAAGATACATTTTTGGGGAGATCAGTTTCAAATCTTTATGCAGATTTTTCACATTCCCCCTCAAGCTATATTGTCAATTAATTTGTCTTTTTGAAAAAAACGGCAATACTTCCATCGTCATGTTCTGTACATTTTATTGGCATGGATTTGATTACATCCTTTTTGGCTGTTTTTGATGTAAGTAGCTAGATAAATGTAGTGAATGTGTCACAATATGTCTGTTATTGGGCGATCTAAATCCTACTCAGTGTGAAGCTTGTGTTTTATTCATGTTCTTCAAATTCCCCTCGTGTCATCTGGGCCTCGTTCAGGAGCCAAACGTTGTGGAAACCCGTCAGATAGAAATGTCCTGATTAGAGCTGACGTGATTCCTGATTCCGCATCTCACAGAGGCATGTCTATTCTGCAAAATACATTTCTGAATGTTTCACAATGTTGAGCCCTGCTAAATGCAGCCCTGGTCCACAACATACAGTGAACTGGACCCTGCTATTGCGAGGCCACCTGTTAATACCCTCATGAATTAGAAACCAGGCTATCAAGCCAATCCACTGCATCTCCATCCAAGACGACATCCGAAAAGGCTTATGGGTGGATTGCTCTGGATGATGCTAATAGCAGCAGATATGCTATAATTTACACGTAGTAAAACACAACAACTAAAAGGAGAGGAAAGGGAGGCCAGGGCTAGATACAGTCCAAGCCAAGAAGATAGCAGTGTTGGTTCGTGATCCAGGGGAAATGAAAGTGATACTGTGATATAGCCTAGCTATGACGGATAGGAAAGAAACAGCTGGGAGAGATGGGATACAGGACAGACCTCCAAACTGTTTCCTTTACAGGACAGCATATCCTCTTTCTACACACTCATTCACAAACATCCCAATGTAGTGTGTGAATTTATACTTCCTTTTTTCATGCATCAAGTCTGAAATCTTGACACAAATAAAATGTAAAAAGCAGAAGTAGTCCAGAAGACGTTTCCATAAATAATGCTCTATCTAGAACACCTGTTTCTCTTGTTTGTACATTTTAATAAATCTATCAAAACACATCTGCAGCATCTAGTTGTGGTTTTTCTAAAAGTGTGGAGACAGCACTCCCTTCTCTCAGATTTTTCAAGAGGGAAAAAAACATTTCAAGGAACCTTTTTAAAATAGCTGTCATTGTAACAAGGTGTCCCTAGTCTCAAACATGTCATTCTTCTTGCTGACCGGCCAACTGTCCAGCATCCCGCCTCCGGTCCAGCCGGTCATGTTATGGTAAGCGTAAACATTGGCTACAGGTGCGAATGCGTTCGCTTCAAAGTGACAGCGTTAAAAGACAGGAATTCCCTGACACTGTGCCACACATTCCTGGGACCGCAGTGCAGCACTCCCTCAAGTCTCTAGCAGGGCTCTTTTAGCTGGACTGGCGTTCAATAGCTAGCTCATCATCACCGCTAATTAGACCTTGAATATAGCCGTGGAACATGGATCGACCAGGACATTGTGTTCGTAGACTATCTAGCACTCCATCTAAACTCCTCCAGGGTGAACTCCTTCGGGCCATGTGCCATCTCACACTGCTGGAGGTGTAGTTATTCCCTGACAATGCACAGTCTTGTGCATTTACACTTACTTATGACTATCGTGATCATACATACTTTTTAAAGTCTTATGTAAATGTAGTTATTGTACCACCCATCTAGTGCCTAGTGTTTGGGCCTGTTCCAGGTGCTATATGAAGCTTGTCTCCAGGGCTTCTGTCCTGTTCTGCCTAGTGACAACGCCAGGTGATAACACCAATCCCTACAGCCAGCGGACCAATCGGGTGTTTTTTTACATCTTAATCCACCATTAAGAGCTGAAATGCTGCATCGGGCCTTGTGGTGAGTTTGTGACGGCAGGAGAGGCACTGGAATGCAGGCTCATACCCTTCAAACCTGACCACAGTCATTGGGGCCTCGCGCCAACCAGCTAAAGGAGGCAGAATACTACCCTCCTCCTCCCATCCTCTCCCTGAACTGAACTGGATCCAAATGTATTCGGATCCTTCTTGGTATCCCCTATTTATACGCTGTTTATTTTTACAGGAGGGCCAGATGATTCGGATGCTTGCCTCAAAGGGTGAAAGCAAAGAGAAAGGGGTTATGGTGGACCCTCATTCTGGGTGCTATTCTGAGGATGTGGAGGGGGGCTTATCAGAGGTGATCAGGGCAAGAAGGTGGCCACTAGAACTTCTCCCTGTTCAGGATCTGGTATATTGGACCTTCTAAACATACACTACATGACCAAGAGTATGTGGACACCTGCTCGTTCAAACATCTCATTCCAAAATCATGGGCATTAATATGGAGTTGGTCCCTCCTTTGCTGCTATAACAGCCTCCACTCTTCTTGGAAGGCTTTCCACTAGATGTTGGAACATTACTGCGGGGACTTGCTTCCATTCAGCCACAAGCATTAGTGAGGTCGGCCGTTGATGTTGGGCGATTAGGCCTGGCTCACAGTCGGCGTTCCAAAGGTGGTTGATGGGATTGAGGTCAGGGCTCTGTACAGGCCAGTCAAGTTCTTTCACACCAATCTCGACTAACCATTTCTGTATGGACCTCTGTTTGCGAAAGTGGGCATTGTCATGCTGAAACAGGAAAGGAGTTTCTCCAAACTGTTGCCACAAAGTTGGAAGCACAAAATGGTCTAGAATGTCATTGTATTCTGTAGCGTTAAGATTTCCCTTCACTGGAACTAAGGGGTCTAGCCCAAACCATGAAAAACAGCCCAGTACCATTATTCCTCATCCACCAAACTTTACAGTTGGCACTATGCATTGGGGCAGATAGCATTCTCCTGGCATCCGCCAAACCCCGATTCATCCGTCGGACTGCCAGATGGTGAAGCGTGATTCATCACTAGAGAAAGCGTTTCCACTGCTCCAGAGTCTAATGGCAACAAGCTTTACATCACTCCAGCCAATGTTTGGCATTGCACATGGTGATCTTAGGGTTGTGTGCGGATGCTCTCCTATGGAAATCCATTTCATGAAGCTCCAGACAAACAGTTTTTGTGCTGACGATGCTTCCAGAGTGAGTTTGGAACTCGGTAGTGAGTGTTGCAACCGAGGACAGATGATTTTTACACACTTCTGCACTCGGCAGTCCCGTTCTGTGAGGTTGTGTGGCCTACCACTTCGCGGTTGAGTCGTTGTTGCTCCTAGAGGTTTCCACTTCACAATAACAGCACTTACCGTTGACAGGGGCATCTCTAGCAGGGCTGAAATTTGACGAACTGACTGGAAAGGTGGCATCCTATGATGGTGTCACATTGAAAGTCATTGAGCTCTTCAGTAAGACCGTTTTACTGCCAGTGTTTGTTTATGCATATAGCATGACTGTGTGCTCGATTTTATACACCTGTCAGCAACGGATGTCTGAAATAGCCATATCCACTAATTTGAAGGAGTGTCCAAGTTACTGGTTCAAAATAGCAGATTTGGACACTGATAAGCATTTAAATTGGACGCAGTCGCTGTACAGTAACATGATGTACATGACGTCAGAGATCAAGGTCTCCACTTCACAGTTCAGTATTGGTTTTGACTAACAGCGGTTCTGAATTTGAACACCGCACGCAACAACAACAAAATTGTGCAACATCTTTTTGTTGTCTGAGTGAGGGAAATGCTGTAAATAAAGAGGACTCTGTGTATTTTGAAAGACGAGGTGATTAGGATTATAATAAATATACCGCCTTGATGTCATACAAGCCAAACACCAGTTAGTCCAAATGTGTACTTCACACTTCAATGTCATAAAACTCATGTCTTATACAGTGTCAACGTTTATGATCACTAAGCTTGATGTACAGTTACAAGATGACATGGTGTCATACCCTGGGTTGTTCTGAACAGAATGAGCTCGTTTCTACATCTATTGATGCTATCTGCGTTTTCTGCGAAAAAGGTGAAAATCTTACTCACTTACTCAATCTGTGATATTTTTGGGAAAACCTTGCTGAATACTTATTTACTGTTTTGAACACCCATGTTTTTAACAAGAAGGATATAATATGTTACTATTGCAATGATATTCTTGTTGCCAAATACTTTATACACAAACAAAAATGACAAATATTTTTGATTGAATTTAATCATCTTGTTCAGACATTATTCATAGTGAATAAGAAAGAATAACATCTTACTGAATCATTATAATGCCATTTTTTTCAGTGAATACGATTGTACTTTAATATTTTATTTTTGAATATATTTTTTGTATGTATTTAGTATTTTCTTGTTTATACCTGTGTTTTGTTTTTGTTAGACATGTTTGATGTAGTTGTAAGATGTTGATCATTTTGTATAATAATCAAAAAATATATATGAGCCTGTTTGTCATATTGTGAAGAAATTTGGCTTGGAACAAGCATCCGAATGCACTCGTGACTATTCTATGCACACCAAAATGACAATCTGCTTCTCTGAATTTCCTGGTTTCCACTGTAAGATCGTACGCATGGCTTACCAAGAAAAACTTCCGAGAGGACTCATCCAAGATAGAAAAGGAGTTGGAGCACTCAGCAACAGAAAAGACAGACACTGCATTTTGTAACTTAGCTAGCCATGTTGGCAGTAGTGGACACTTTCAAATGATGCTTGTCTGACCACATGTTGATTCATAATGGACCTTTTTTGAAACGTGTAAACAACAGTAATTGTGTGATGCTGGGAATACAGGGCAATGTTCAACAAGTCTGCTTGCTCTAGTTCCTCAACAGCAGCTAGGAGAGCTGAATAAAGCACCTTATAGGTAAAGTCCTAAAAGGGCATCGACATTACTTTGGAGAGAGAGGTGTGGCCACCTGGGGAAAGAAACCAGTTCGTCCTCTCACTCAAACACTTTTTTCCCTCCTTTTTTTTGTCTTATGTTGTACCTACCCTAAATGTCCCAGGAATATTCTTATCATGTTACTGAATGTATCCACAGTTTTTTCAGATTTCCTTATCAACAAATGCGGGGAAAGGTGCAGTAAATGTAAAATGCACATAACATCAACACTGTAATGTTTGAATTCAGTCTTGTGTCAGATTGACGGTTTTGTCCTCGCCTTTTAGTCTGATAATGTTCTCAATCTCCAAACTGTTCATTTTGATTTGCTACTGTGGTTATTCGTACACTTTCCATATTTCTTCTGTAAGAAACATTTTCATTTCGCCCGATCCATATAGGCCAATTCCCACGAGTGTAAGCCATTACAGTAACTTTATACCTGACAGAATGGGGACAGCATGGACAAGTGGGCTAGTCTGGTCCTTCAACGACACAGTACAGTGCAATGTAACATTCCTATGTAATATACTGTAACTGTGGCAGACAGCGTCCGGCAGGGTGCATGGCTTTTGCCTGGACAGCAGCTGAAGCCCCAGCTCTGCTATATAGGACACTCCATCCACAACTAAGAAAACATTCCACCCCACTGCAACTGTACTGTCCCCTTCCCTCTTCCCCCAAGATGCAGGGTTTGACCCTCGTGTAGCCTACAGTTCCAGGTTTTCCACTAGAAGTGCCAGGGCCCATAGGTTCACTGAAGTAGGATTTTCTATGACAAGATCCAAGTATGAGGTGACTGAAAGTAGTGTGAAGTTGTCAGGACCCGGTTTGAACCTGGGTCTCCGGAGTGAGAAACAGTCACTTAACCAACTGAGCCACGAATAGTCAGCAGAACCCAGAAGATGAGGCAGACACAGCAGTACTTAAGACGGTGTATTTAATAAAGTAAAAAGGAGAAGTCCTTCAATACAAAAATGGCAAATCCAAAAGGTGGTAGGAATAGCACAAAAAAGCCTCAAGAGATACTCAAAAACAAAAACAGAATTCCACAAGAGCATCCACCGGAATCGACAAGAATACACAGAACACTAGGCTGGGTGCTAACATACAAACACAGAGCACAGAACTGAAACTAAGGGTTTAAATACAATCAGGGGAAACGAGGCACAGGTGCAAATAATAATGGGGAACAAGGGAAAAAACATAAGGTCAAAAAGCACAATGGGGGCATCTAGTGACCAAAACCCGGAACAACCCTGGCCAAATCCTGACAGAAGTATGAAGATGCTGAGTATTTGCCATTTGCCTTATTGTCTGTGACTTTTAGACAATGACACTGAAACAAATTATTGGTCTGAGAAAGACTCTTCATTAATTGTCACTGCAATGTATCGCCAAGAAGTAGTAAAGCTTAAATTCAATATTTTTATCAAATAATGTTTTTTTATAGCAACAAGGGACCTAAAGTTCTAAATCAAATATCTAAACGATCCTTGGTATGACCATCTTAAAACAATTCCATTTGTTAGCTTAGTAGAACCCCCAATGTGTCCGTGTGAAATTATGGAAAACCATTGTTTATGATATGTTGGGATGTCCATGTGAAATGATGCATTTGTGATAGAAAGGTATTGTGGGCTATCATGTTGTAACATTCTTAGCGGAAAGGAGTTCCTGGAAAGAGTACTTAGGTGCTCAATTTGCCTTTGCTTGGGAGAGAGCAGGCTGGACAGGTATCAGGTTGGCTAGAGTAGAGTTATACCTGGGAGAGAGCAGGCTGGGCAGGTATCAGGTTGGCTAGAGTAGAGTTATACCTGGGAGAGAGCAGGCTGGGCAGGTATCAGGTTGGCTAGAGTAGAGTTATACCTGGGAGAGAGCAGGCTGGGCAGGTATCAGGTTGGCTAGAGTAGAGTTATACCTGGGAGAGAGCAGGCTGGGCAGGTATCAGGTTGGCTAGAGTAGAGTTATACCTGGGAGAGAGCAGGCTGGGCAGGTATCAGGTTGGCTAGAGTAGAGTTATACCTGGGAGAGAGCAGGCTGGGCAGGTATCAGGTTGGCTAGAGTAGAGTTATACCTGGGAGAGAGCAGGCTGGGCAGGTATCAGGTTGGCTAGAGTAGAGTTATACCTGGGAGAGAGCAGGCTGGGCAGGTATCAGGTTGGCTAGAGTAGAGTTATACCTGGGAGAGAGCAGGCTGGGCAGGTATCAGGTTGGCTAGAGTAGAGTTATACCTGGGAGAGAGCAGGCTGGGCAGGTATCAGGTTGGCTAGAGTAGAGTTATACCTGGGAGAGAGCAGGCTGGGCAGGTATCAGGTTGGCTAGAGGAGAGTTATACCTGGGAGAGAGCAGGCTGGGCAGGTATCAGGTTGGCTAGAGTAGAGTTATACCTGGGAGAGAGCAGGCTGGGCAGGTATCAGGTTGGCTAGAGTAGAGCCATACCTGAGTTTTGTTATCGGCAAATAGTTGTTGCCTGAATAGTTTTTACTGAGAATATCTTTGATTTGCTTTCAAGTCTTTGTCAACGTCATGTTTGTTATTTTCTGTACACCGTATATTGGGCAATTTGTCCTGCACCTGTTAATATTGTAAATAAAAGCCTCTGAGTGGTGAGCACCAGAACATCCTGTCTGTCTCCTCACTGTCCGATCCTCCACCTCAGCATCTATTTCACACTTATTAACAGTCCTGACAAAGCTTGCTCACTTGAGTACAAAACTGTGGGTGATTAGGGCTGCGTTTACACAGGCAGACAAATTCTGATCATTTTCCACTAATTGGTCATTGACAAATCACATCAGATCTTTTCACAACAGATCTTTTTCAGAACTAATCTGATTGGTCAAAAGACCAATCAGTGAAACAAAAATTAGAATTGGGCTGCCTATGTTAAGGCAGGCTCTGTCACGAACAGCCAGAATGCATTGTCCACAACTGTCCCGTGCAGCTGTAACTGGCCATTCATCAACACCATGATGTAGAGGTTTTGAGATGTTCAAGAGCTATAAACTTTACGGACTTGTTGAGAATGCAAAGAATGTTTTTAAACATGGCGTGAACACAGTGTGACAGATATGACCAGACAACCTACACGATGAGGTGGTGGTGCTACAGTACACAGCAGTACGCAGAAATAAGTGGTGTCATGGACATGGTTAGGAATTTACAGACATATATAACGCTAAAGTAAAACAAACGTTTATGTCCTTATAGGGTAGCCTATACTATATGTTAGCCTACACTATATGTTAGCCTACACTATATGGTAGCCTATACTATATGTTAGCCTACACTATATGTTAGCCTACACTATATGGTAGCCTATACTATATGTTAGCCTACACTATATGGTAGTCTACACTATGTTAGCCTACACTATATGTTAGCCTATAGCCTACACTATATGGTAGTCTATATGTTAGCCTACACTATATGTATAAGTTAGCCTACACTATATGGACAACACTATAGTTAGCCTACACTATATGTTAGCCTACACTATATGTTAGCTACACTATATGTTACTACACTATATGTTAGCCTACACTATATGTTAGCCTACACTATATGGTAGCCTACACTATATGTTAGCCTACATATATGTTAGCACTACACTATATGTTGCCTACACTATATGACAACACTATATGTTAGCCTACACTATATGTTAGCACTATATACTATATGTTAGCCTACACTATATGTTAGCCTACACTATATGCCTACACTATATGTTAGTCTACACTATATGGTACTACTATATGTTAGCCTACACTATATGTTAGCCTACACTATATGTTGGTTAGCCTACACAATATGTTAGCCACTATATGTTAGCCTACACTATATGTTAGTCTACACTATATGGTAGCCTACACTTATACTATATGTTAGCCTACACTATATGTTAGCCTACACTATATGTTGGACAACACTATATGTTACTACATATGTTAGCCTATACTATATGTTAGCCTACACTATATGCCTACACTATATTAGTCTACACTATAAGTTAGCCTACACTATATGTTAGCCTACACTATATGGTAGCCTACACTATATGTTAGCCTACACTATATGTTAGCCTACACTATATGGTAGCTTATACTATACACTATATGTTAGCCTACACTATACTACACTATATGTTAGTCTATATGTTAGCCTACACTATATGTTAGCCTACACTATATAGTCTACACTACACTATATGTTAGCCTACACTATATGTTAGCCTACACTATATGTTAGACAACACTATATGTTAGCCTACACTATATGTAGTCTACACTATATGGTAGCTTATACTATATGTTAGCCTACACTATATGTTAGCCTACACTATATGTTAGACAACACTATAAGTTAGCCTACACTATATGTTATACTATATGTTAGCCTACACTATATGGTACTACACTATATGTTAGCCTACACTATATGTTGGACAACACTATATGTTAGCCTACACTATATGGTAGCCTACACTATATGTTAGCCTACACTATATGGTAGCTTATACTATATGTTAGCCTACACTATATGTTAGCCTACACTATATGTTAGCCTACACTATATGTTAGCCTACACTATATGTAGCCTACACTATATGTAGCCTACACTATATAGCCTACACTATATGTTAGCCTACACTATATGTTAGCCTACACTATATGGTAGCCTACACAATATGTTAGCCTACACTATATGTTAGTCTACACTATATAGCCTACACTATATGTTAGCCTACACCTACACTATATTTTAGTCTACACTATATAGCCTACACTATATGTAGCCTACACTATATGGTAGCCTACACTATATGTTAGCCTACACTATATGACAACACTATAGTAGCCTACACTATATGTTAGCCTACACCTACACTATATGTTAGCCTACACAATATGTTAGTCTACACTATATGTTAGCCTACACTATATGTTAGCCTACACTATATGGTAGCCTACACTATATGTTAGCCTACACTATATGTTAGCCTACACTATATGGTAGCCTACACTATATGTTAGCCTACACTATATGGTAGCCTACACTATATGTTAGCCTACACTATATGGTAGCCTACACTATATGTTACACTATATGGTAGCCTACACTATATGTTATACACTATATGGTAGCCTACACTATATGGTAGCCTACACTATATGTTAGCCTACACTATATGTTAGCCTACACTATATGGTAGCCTACACTATATGGTAGCCTACACTATATGGTAGCCTACACTATATGTTATATGTTAGCCTACACTATATGGTAGCCTACACTATATGTTAGTCTACACTATATGGTAGCCTACACCTACACTATGTTAGCCTACACTATATGGTAGCCTACACTATAGTCTACACTATATGGTAGCTATATGGTAGCCTACACACAAAAAAGGGTTCCAAAGGGTTAGTCGGCTGTCCCCATAGGAGAAGCCTTTTTGGATCCAGGTAGAAACCTTTTGGGTGTCATCTAGAACCCTCTGTGGAAAGGGTCTACATGGAACCTAAAATGGTTCTTTAAAGGGTTATCCTATGGGGACAGCCGGAGAACCCTTTTAGGTTCCAGATAGCACCTTTTTTTCCACAAGAATGTAGATTATATAATTAAATGATTTTTCTTTATATTATTTTGCCAGATTACTCTGAATGTCAATTTTCCCTAATAATAACTTTGTCGGTGCATTAATTTGATTACAAAGTGGAGAAAGTCATACTTGGGTCATTCAGATTTGTGGTTACTTTCTGCCCTGGGCACACAGGTGAGTAATCATACACTGAGTATACAAAACATTAAGAGCACCTGCTCTTTCCATGACCAGGTGAAAGCTATGTCCTTTATTGATGTCACTTGTTAAATCCAGAAGAAGGGGAGGAGACAGGTTAAAAAAGGATTTTTAAGCCTTGAGACATGGATTGTGTATGTGTGCCATTCAGAGGTTGAATGGGCAAGACCAAAAACGTAAGTGCCTTTAATCGGAGTATGGTAGTAGCTGGCAGGCGCAACGGTTTGTGTCAAGAACTGCAACGCTGCTGGGGTTTTCACACTCAACAGTTTCCTGTGTGTATTAAGAATGGTCCACCACCCAAAGGACATCCAGCAAACTTGACACAACTGTGGGATACATTAGAGTCAACATGGGCCAGCATCCCTGTGGAACGCTTTCGACACCTTGTAGAATCTATGCCCTGATGAATTGAGGCTGTTCTGAGGGCAAAGGGGGGTCCCAACTCAATATTAGGGAGGTGTTCCTAATGTTTGGTCTACTCAGTGTACATGATAAATGTTTGACAATGTATATGCATGACCAGTAATCTGTTAGGGACTTCTGTAAATCCAATTCATGGAAGATAAAGACAAAATTATGTGAGTGCTTGGGATTATCAATCAATCAAATGTATTTATAAAGCCCTTTTTACATCAGCCGATGTCACAAAGTGCTGTACAGAAACCCAGCCTAAAACCCAGAACAGCAAGCAATGCAGATGTAGAAGCACGGTGGCTAGGAAAAAGTCCCTAGAAAGGTCTGAACCAAGGAAGAAACCTAGAGAGGAACCAGGCTCTAAGGGGTGGCCAGTCCTTTTCTGGCTATGCCGGTTGGAAATTATAACAGAACACGGCCAAGATGTTCAAATGTTCATAGATGACCAGCAGAGTCAGATAATAATAATCACAGTGGTTGTAGAGGGTGCAACAGGTCAGCACCTCAGGAGTAAATGTCAGTTAGCTTTTCATAGCCGATCATTCAGAGTTAGAGACAGCAGGTGCGGTAGAGAGAGAGTCCAAAACAGCAAGTCCGGGACAAGGTAGCACATCTGGTGAACAGGTCAGGGTTCCATAGCCGCAGGCATGTTGAGGCATGTTCCTTGGGCTTAGGTCCTCAGTGAGAAAGAGAGAGAGAAGGAGAAAGATAGAAAAAGAGAGAGAATTAGAGGGGAGCATACTTAAATTCACACAAGACACCGGATAAGACAGGAGAAATACTCTAGATATAACAGACTGACCCTAGCCCCTCGACACAAACTATTGCAGCATAAATACTGGAGGCTGACACAGGAGGGGTCGGGAGACACTGTGGCCCCGTCCGACGATACCTCCGAAAGGGCCGACTAGGCAGGATATAACCCCACCCACTTTGCCAAAGCACATCCCCATACCAATAGCGAGATATCTTCAACCACCAACTTACTACACTGAGACAAGGCCGAGTATAGCCCACGAAGATCTCGCCCACGGCACGAACCCGAGGGGGGCGCCAATCCGGACAGAAAGATCACGTCTGTGACTCAACTCACTCAAGTGACCCACCCCTCCTAGGGATGGCATGAAAGAGCACCAGTAAGCCAGTGACACAGCCCCCATAATAGGGTTAGAGGCAGAGAATCCCAGTGGAGAGAGGGGAACCGGCCAGGCAGAGATAGCAAGGGCAGTTTGTCGCTCCAGTGCCTTTCCATTCACCTTCACACTCCTGAGCCAGACTACACTCAATCATAGGACCTACTGAAGAGATGAGTCTTCAATAAAGACTTAAAGGTTGAGACCTAGTCTGCATCTTTTACATGGATAGGCAGATCATTCCATAAAAATAGAGCTCTATAAAGCCCTGGCTCCAGCTGTTTTCTTAGAAATTCAAGGGACAGGAAGGAGGCCTGAGTCTTGTGACCGTAGCATACATGTAGGTATGTACAGGCAGGACCAAATCAGAAAAATAGGTAGGAGCAGGACCATGTAATGCTTTGTAGGTTAGCAGTAAAACCTTGAAATCAGCCCTAGCCTTAACAGGAAGCCAGAGTAGAGAGGCTAGCAGTAGAGTAATATGTTCAAATGTTTTGGTTCTAGTCAACATTCTATCAGCCGTGTTTAGCAATAACTGAAGTTAATTTAGTGCTTTATCCGGGTAGCTGGAAAGTAGAGCATTGCCATAGTCTAATCTAGAAGTGATAAAAGCATGGATACATGTTTCTGCATAATCTTTTGACAGAAAGTTTCTGATTTTTTTCAGTGTTACGAAGATAATTTTTTTTTTTTAAAGCTGTCCTTGAAATATTCTTGATATGTTCGTCAAAACAGAGATCAGGGTTCAAGAGTAACGCCAAGGTCCATTACAGTTTTATTTGAGACGACTGTACAACCGTCAAGATTAATTGTCAGATCCAACAGAAAATCTCTGTGTTTCTTGGGACCTAGAACTAGCATTAAGGTATTTTAAAGTAAAAAATCCCCTTTAAGTTTATATCTGCAAAAAGATGATTCTGAGATAATTGGCTTTAAAGTTCCGAACCCTCATTGCTTGAATGGTGTCAGTGATTAGTATCTTGTATTCTTTGGATCTTAACAACATGAATTGGGGTATTTAGAGTACTATATAGGTACTATATATATACTATATAGAGAACATTGGACAGAACAAGGCTATGGCAATAATTCAAATTTGGAAGATGGGGAAAATATACATTACCGGAAAGCATGAGTCATGTAAGCTTCTGCCTGGACCTCAATTTGACTTCACCTTAGTGGAACGAACAACTGCTGCAAAAGTCAAGCATGACATAGACAGTAGGAATTCCCTCTTCTCGGGAGGAAAGAGGGGGATTTGAGAATACACTTCGGCTTTGTTCTCCATCCATCATGGGTCATTAAGGGTCTGTCATCGTGTGCCTGTCCCCAAGTTCCTCGGCATACACATCACAGACAAACTGAATTGGTCCACCCACACAGACAGCAGCGCCTCTTCAACCTCAGGAGGCTGAAGAAATTTGGCTTGTCACCAAAAGCACTCACAAACTTCTACAGATGCACATTCAAGAGCATCCTGGCGGGCTGTATCACCGCCTGGTACGGCAACTGCTCCGCCCACAACCGTAAGGCTCTCCAGAGGGTAGTGAGGTCTGCACAACGCATCACCGGTGGCAAACTACCTGCCCTCCAGGACACCTACACCACCCGATGTTACAGGATCATCAAGGACAACAACCACCCAAGCCACTGCCTGTTCACCCCGCTAACATCCAGAAGGCGAGGTCAGTACAGGTGCATCAAAGCTGGGACCGAGAGACTGAAAAACAGCTTCTATCTCAAGGCCATCAGACTGTTAAACAGCCACCACTAACATTGAGTGGCTGCTGCCAACACACTGACTTAACTCCAGCCACTTTAATAATGGGAATTGATGGGAAATTATGTAAAATATATCACTAGCCACTTTAAACAATGCTACCTAATATAATGTTTACATACCCTACATTATTCATCTCATATGTATACGTATATACTGTACTCTATATCATCTACTGCATCTTTATGTAATACATGTATCACTAGCCACTTTAACTATGCCACTTTGTTTACATACTCATCTCATATGTATATACTGTACTTGATACCATCTACTGTATCTTGCCTATGCCGCTCTGTACCATCACTCATTCATATATATGTACATATTCTTTATCCCCCTACACTTGTGTGTATAAGACAGTAGTTTTGGAATTGTTAGTTAGATTACTTGTTGGTTATTACTGCATTGTCGGAACTAGAAGCACAAGCATTTCGCTACACTCGCATTAACATCTGCTAACCATGTGTATGTGACAAATAAAATGTGATTTGATTTGATTTGAGGATGGTGAAGTGAGACCTGGCAGCAGCAGGAGCTGAATGCCCTGGCCCCTGCCCAACCTCTCTCTGTTTACCAAAGGCCATCATTAAGAGCATGGCCCCAAGGGAACAGAGAAGTTAAACCTCACACAACTAGGCCATTGATACAGTACAGTCAAGCTAATGAGTCAGTCAGCACTATGCCATGTGTTATATACTGTTACTGTACTGTGACTCAACAGCTATGGCTAATGCTATCTCTAGGCTAATGCTAGGCTTGTGCTAATGCTAGGCTAATCCTAGGCAGCATCCACAGGCAGCACATACACTCAGCGCAACTCTTTTGGCAGTCACTGCTAGCATTTCTACTTACATTTAACCCCTGGAACAATCTAATGGTCCATAATGAACTACAGTACTGTCTGGGTTGGATGACAACTAGAGAGGAAACCCTATCCTGCTTGGTGCGAAACTGAAATACTTTCTTAAACCGTAGAAATAAAGTAAATTACCATTGGGGTTATACAGTTATATAAAAAGCTTTGTTTGTTTGTTTCTATAGTTACAGCATTCGGACACACCCACCGTTCCATTCCTATAACTGTCCAGATGAGCGGAGGTAATGCAGGACTTATTTAGGAGATGTAATGAAAGGACCAGATGCAGAATGCATGCCATGCTGGGTATTCGGCACACGTTAAGGGGCGTTTGTCACGGGAGGAGGTTGCTAAGTGCCATGCAGTGTTGTCCGAAACGCGGCATCTCCAGAAACTGTACAGCCTTTTATTTTTAACTGCGTTATTTAAGGTATAAGTTCAGCAGCACATCCAGAGTTTACCCACCCATGCGTTGTTCAATGGGCCCCCTTATAAAAATCTCATCCCGGGGGGGACCGAGTGGCGCAGAGTTCTAAGGCACTGTATTGCAATGCTACAGGCTTCACCACAGACCCGGGCTTTATCCCGGGCTGTAGCACAACCGGCCATGATTGGGAGTCCCATAGGGCGGCGAACAATTGACCCAGCATCTTGTGGGTTAGTGGAGGGTTCTGCCAGGGTAGGCCATCATTATGAATAAGAATTTGTTCTCAACTGACTTGCCTTGTTAAATAAAGGTTAAAAAAAATACATTACAAAAAATGTACAGAAGATTTATGTCCAGTGCATCCTATCCGTATTAAAGAGATTTATAGATTGAGCCCATTTCACCAGAAAGTGATTCAGTGACAGAACAGCCATATTAATCACTTGAAACTGTATTTCATTTGTACCAGCTGTGGTTGATTGAATGAATTAGAAATTATTGCTACACTTACATTTCTAGAACAGTAAGTTTGGGTTTCTGCAATAATAATTACTTATTCTCCTTGACTATACTTGGTAATCATGATAAAATAGAAAGAAGTATAGAAGACTTGCATTTTTTAATATTGAAACTTGTGTGGACCAACGTCATCATGGTTATAGCTTAATAGCTATCATACACGTTACTCTATAAAAGGTCACTAAGTATATTTATCTTAACGTGACCTTGCGCCGCGCCATACCGAGGGTGCATTCTCACATTCTCCCTGGATCCCCAACCGGACCGCAACACGTCTCTCTGTGTCATATTGTGTCATCGTGACACACCATCATGAGAACCCAGCGAACCCTGGTGCTTACTGTCGTCCAATCGTAGTTTAGATGAAAAATATAATAATCGTAAAAAATCTAAGACATTGACGTGAGAATGCTGAAGATCTGGGTGCTGGCGTAGATGCCTAGATCATGTGTCGCGTCATGAGATGAGATCAACTCCGCTCCATCTCTCCATATCCAGGGAGGACGGGCCTCGGAGGGGGGTTTCCATCATTGCATGGCTTTAAATCTGATGCCGGTGACAGCCCACCGCAAAGGATATATTTGGACTTTCTACTAATCATTTATAGGAAAGGTCATCCAGTGCTTTTTTAACTACAGCAGAGACATGGTCTATCGAATTCTGCAGGTCACTTCCAATCATCAGTAATATAGCCTAGCTATAAACAATTATGACAAGAATCATAAATATGATATTTACTCATACACATATGGAAAGCCTGGTTCCTCTCTAGAGTTCTTCATACTTGGGAGTTTTTCCTGGACACATTGGTTCTGCTTCTGCTTGGACTTTGGGGTCTAGGACTGGTTATTGTAATTTATAGATTGATTGAATGATTGATTGAAATGGCTTTTTACTTACTGTATCTGTCTGATTGTAATATAAGCTGTTTCTAGTCTAGTGTCATTAAAGGAAGGGGTTTGTTAGGGGATGAGGACAGTGTCCCAGGGTCACTGTCACCCCACCTATCCCGCTCGGCCAGCTGATGCCAGGTGCTGGGTGGTTCTCAGTCTGTGACCGAGAGGAGTTTGGTGCCGGGGTGTCCCAGAGATTTGACCCTAAAGGGCACCAACCCCGTGAACAGATCATGAACCGCCACATGACCAGGTCACACATGTCACAATGTTTAACTTATTGAGGCGTTCAATATTTGCCCTGTAGGCCTGTATACCTGGTGCCATTTTGTTTTGCTGTTGACAGTTGCATTTGAAAATGTATTTTGTTCAAGCGAGTGTTGATGTTAAGTTAGGTCAATGTGTACTGTTTGAGTGGACTAAGAGGCTGAACATCCATTTTGTAAACTGATCCTCCAATCTCTACTGTTGTCCATGTCTATTTCCCAGGGATGAAGGATAATTTTAAAACATGGCTCAAGTTACCAATAAAATCCTCTCCCTTAGTTCATTTTATATTACACAGGGGTCATATGGAGGACTACATTCAGTGCATTCAGAAAGTATTCCGACTCCTTCCTTTACTCAATATTTTGTTATATCACAAACTTATTCTAAAATGGATTAAATAAATGTTTTTCCTCATCAATCTACACACAATAGCTCAGAATGACGAAGCAAAAACAGGTATTTAGATTTTTTTTAGCAAATCTATTAAAAAATAAAACAATTCAGACTCTTTGCTATGAGACTATGAAATTGAGCTCAGGTGCATCCTGTTTCCATTGATCATCCCTGAGATGTGTCTAAAACTTGATTGGAGTCCACCTGGGGTAAATTCAATTGATTGGACATGATTTGGAAAGGCACACACCTGTTTATATAAGGTACCACAGTTGACAGCGCATGTCAGAGCAAAAACCAAGCCATGAGTTCGAAGGAATTGTCCGTAGAGCGCTGAGACAGGATTGTGTCGAGGCACATGTCTTGGGAAAGGGTATCAAAACATGTCTGCAGCATTGAAGGTCCCCAAGAACACAGTGGCCATCATTCCTATACGGAAGAAGTTTGGAACCATCAATACTCTTCCTAGAGCTGGCCACCGGGCCAAACTGAGCAATCGGGGGAGAAGGCCTTGGTCAGGCAGGTGACCAAGAACCCGATGGTCGCTCCAGAGTCCCTCTGTGGAGATGGGAGAGCCTTCCAGAAGGACAACCATCTCTGCAGCACTCTACCAATCAGGCCTTTATGGTAGAGTGGCCAGACGGAAGCCACTCCAAGTCTGGAGGAAACCTGGCACCATCCCTACGGTGAAGCATGGTGGTGGCAGCATCATGCTGTAGGGATGTTTATCAGTGGGAGCTACTGGGAGACTAGTCAGGATTGAGGGAAAGATGAACGGAGCAAAGTACAGAGAGGTCCTTGATAAAAACAAAACCTGCTCCAGAGTGCTCATGACCTCAGACTAGGGTTAAGGTTCACCTTCCAACAGTAACACGACCCTAAGCACACAGCCAAGACAACGCAGGAATGGCTTCGGGACAAGTCTCTGAATGTCCTTGAATGGCCTAGCCAGAGCCCAAACTTGAACACAATCGAACATCTCTGGGGAGACCTGAAAATAGCTGTGCAGCGAAGCTCCCCATCCAACTTGACAGAGCTTGAGAGGATCTGCAGAGTAGAATGGAGAAATTCCCCAAATACAGGTGTGCCTCGGTCCCCCCTTTCCCCCTCTTTTACACCGCTGCTACTCTCTGTTGTTATCATCTATGCATAGTCACTTTAATAACTCTACCTACATGTACATATTACCTCAACTAACCGGTGACCCCGCACATTGACTCTGTACCCGTACCCCCTGTATATATTCACACTATTGTTATTTTACCACTGCTCTTTAATTACTTGTTACTTTAATTTCTTATCTGTATTTTTTAAAACTGCATTGTTGGTTAGGGGCTCATAAGTAAGCATTTCACTGTAAGGTCTACTACACCTGTTGTATTCGGCGCATGTGACTAATAACATTTTATTTGATTGATTTGATTTGTAGCGTCATACCCAGGAAGACTCGAGGCTGTAATCGCTGCCAAAGGTGCTTCAACATGTACTGAATAAAGGGTCTGAATACTTATGTAAATGTGATATTTCTGTTTGTTTTTTATATATACATTTGCAAAAACCTGTTTTTGCTTTGTCATTATGGGGTGTTGTGTGTAGATTGATGAGGGATAAAACAATTTAACGTGGAAAGTCTTTCTGAATGCACTGTATAGGATGTCTTGGGAACAACACCTCAAGGTTTTCTTTGTGCATAGGTTTTCCTTGTGCATATGTTATCTAGTGTTTTCTGCTGCATTAATCATCAACAGCTTTGTATGATGATATTCTAAACCATATCAAATATCATCCCATGCAGCGAAAAATAGAATAGAAGCTTGTTAACCCCAAGGTGTGAGGGGTTGTGGTATGATGACACACCAGGGCCCCTGAACACAGGAATAGAGTGGAGGGGAGGAAGAGGACATTACGTTACTGACCTTGGCTTTGGGGATTCTCTGGTAGCCTGTCTGTCAGGCCACCGTATAATAAGAGAGATGTCATGGTTCATTAGCATTGGACCTGGCCCTTCTGAAAGACCCCACTGTTCATGTGAAGCACAATGTGAAATTACCATGGCGATCGCTGATGATATAGCCTATCAGAGCACCGAGTTGACTTCAAAGTGTCTCCGGAACTAATGGGGCAGGTTACCTGCCTACCAATACCTCATAATATCTGACCATGAAAATACTCTGAGGAAAACTTTATGTATGTGATATTTTAAAACTCTTATTATTTAGTTTTTTTGCATTTCATATTTAACTGATCATGTTAACTGACTAAATGGGATTTTTTGGGGTTTTCTATTTTGGTTGGAATGTAGTTCGATAACTGTAGTTCGTGTAACCTGCACTAGGTGACCCAATAGAGGGCACTATCGTCACTGTTCCACAGTGTCATTGCCTTGCACTTCAAACGCTCCTGTTCAATGTTTGATCATGTTTAATGCACAATGAAAGCGAACCTCTAAATCAGCATTGGTGTTTGAATCTGAAACCTTTATCGTAATACTCCACAAGATCATCACATCCTCCTTAATCTAAGACTCATTCAAAATAAATATGCATTAATCAAACTGTGTCTTTATGTAAGGTCTATTATCAATGTGTTTAGACCAGGGGTTCTTAAACTTTTTCAGCTCGAGACCCAAATGAGAACTTGATGTTCCTCCCGTGACCAAAATCATCCTTCATCAACCCAAATGAAGAAGAAATAGTGTGTGATTATTTTCATAACCCTTCTCTCACATACATGCCCACTTTGGGTCCTGACACACATTAAAGCCAATTCTGCATGTGTTGTCTTGAAAACCTGGACACAGCATTTTTGGAGGTCTTCAACTGATGATTTAGGTTCCTTTTGGAGGGGGGAGTTGTTTAGGTAGTTTGTTGGGGGGCAGAGGAGGATGGGGGGCTGAGACAGGAAAGGCTGGGGGGTATAGAGGAGGAGGGAAGGCTGGGAGGGGATAGGCAGGGGGAAGAGAGGGGGAGGGAGGGGATAGGCAAGGGGAGAGGGAGGGGATAGGCAAGGGGAGAGGGAGGGGATAGGCAAGGGGGAGAGGGAGGGGATAGGCAAGGGGGAGAGGGAGGGGATAGGCAAGGGGGAGGGGGGGATAGGCAAGGGTACTGGAGGGGCTGTCCAATGTGTTTTCTTAAATTAGCTGTTGGGGGTGGGAGGCATTCTCTCCGTGTTGTCAGTGGGAGGAGTCTGGGGACGCTGTCACTGTCTCCTGCTTCAGTATTACCTGCACCATAAGATCAACTACACTTTTCCTGTGTGAGTGTGAGTGGACAGAGAGAGAGAAAGAGGGAGCAGAGAGAGAGAACCAGAGACCCAAGCTTCAACTTTTCAACTGTCAGAGTGGGGTGTACTTTTTCTCATCTTTTTCTTCTCTGGAGAGATTTGATTTGAAGGACATTTATTTCTGCTGAGTTATACAAAGTTGCAGGGCAACTGGCAGTGGACATGGCTGGTTGTCTGCAAAGGACAGGACTTTGTAAAGGGCAGGCACATTTGTTGAGATGCCTCTTTGTGCTTTTCACTCTTGTCTTTTGCTTTTCCTCTGTGGATGCGGAGCCCCACCAATTCAATTCGGCTTTCCTTTACCGACAACGACAAGGACATCATGCTGACAGCATCGTTGTGGCCAACAATGGCCTCCGTGTTCCCTTCGGGAAGTCTGTGTACCTGGACGCTGTCAATGACCTGGTGACTGAGGTGCAGCCCGGAGACCGCTGCTCCATCACGGTCCTGGAGAATGACCCACTGGCCCAAAAACCCGGAATGCTTAGCCCTAAGAAGTTCCCCTGTGCGTTTGGCGGTGATGAGGTGAAATACACTCATTTTGGTTCCCGGAGCCCCAGTAAAGACAGGGTGAAGCTGCAGCTACGCTACGACTCCCAGACGGACACGGTGGTCATCCCCTTCATGCTGGAGGTGGAGGTGGTCTTCCAGCAGCTGGAGGTCCTCACCAGGAACATGCCCCTGGCTGTGGACAAGCTCAACAGCAACAGCAACCCCATCGACAAAAAGGGCCTGGACTTTTCCTTTGAGGATGGTGTCACTCAGTGCAAGGTCGCCACGCTGGTCGGCGCCGGCGGTCTCCCCAGGTATGGCACCCTTTTAAATAATTCCACTAATGGCCAGATGATGGACTGTGATGAGTTTCTTAAGCAAGGCATTCGCTACAAGCACACATCCACCACCAACTCTCCTAACAGAGACTATATCCCCATGTTGGTAGAGCTGCAGGATAATGAGGGAAACACCATTATGCAGGAGCATTTCCAGATCATGGTTAGAATCAGAGAGGGTACAGAGAACACCCCTCCTAAGCCTAGTTTTGTTGCTATGATGATGATGGAGATTGATCAGTTTGTGATGACAGCTATCACCAGTGATATGTTGGCTGCCGAGGATGTTGAATCTGATCCAGATGACTTAATATTTAACATAACGTCCCCCCTGGACCATCAGCAAGGCTACATCATCAGTACAGATGATCAGAACCTCCCCATCACCTCGTTCTACCAGAGAGACATTCAGGATTTGAAGATAGCCTATAAGCCTCCGTCCGAGGATTCAGAAGTAGAGAGGATTTTCCAGCTCGAGTTTGAAATTATAGATACAGAGGGCGCCGTCTCTGATACGTTTGCCTTTATGATTGTGGTGAAGCCTATGAATACTCTTGCTCCCGTAGCAACCAAGAACACAGGGCAGCTTTTGTTTGAGGGCCAGTCCAGAACTCTCTCCAGCTCTCACAACTTAGAGATCAGTGATGAAGATAACCTGGACAATGTGAAAATCACAGTGGTGGACGGCTTGAAGCACGGCGAGCTGACGGTGCTCGGCGCACGCAGGAAATTCTTCACACCGTCCGATTTAGATGCCGGCATCGTGGTTTACCAGCACGACGGCAGCGACACCTACAGCGACAACATCATTTTTAGAATGACTGATGGCAGCAATGAGGTCGAGTTTTTGTTCCCCATCACTATAGCCCCCACTGACGATGAACCCCCTATTATCAATGCAAACACCGGCCTGGTGCTTTTCAAGAATGAAATCATGCAGATTTCCCCCTTCATTCTGAGCGCCACAGACATAGACTCAGAGGATTCTACCATTAAATTCACCCTTGAGGCCCCATACTCCACTGTAGGGGAGCTTATCCTCAGACAAGTGGAGCCTCCCTCTAACCCCTCTCTCTGGAAGTTCAGTGAGACAGATGAGATGTTTGAACAGGTGGTGACCGAATGTTTCCAGCAGGACATTCTAGATGGGAAGCTCTTCTACCGCCACATTGGGCCTCACAGCACCACCACTGTGATGGATCAGTTTGTGTTCCGTGTCCAAGACGACAATAACCCACCAAACCAGTCCGGTGAGCATACCTTCACCATTAAAATCCACCCGGTGGATGACCTCCCACCAGAGCTCTACCCAGGGACCACGCTTCACATGACAGTGCAAGAGTATGAGCTGACTCACTTCAAGAAGACGTTTTTGCGTTACACAGATTTGGACTCGGATGACAGGGATCTGAAATATACCGTCACCAAGTCCCCCACTGACACAGACGAGAACAACCCGGCCCCCCTGGGTGACATTGTTCTGACTGACAGTCCCGACTCTGTGATCAGTGAGTTCACGCAGGCGCAGGTCAACCACCACAAAGTGGCCTACAAGCCCCCAGACCAGGAACTGGGCATCACTCCAAAAGTCCTTCAGTTCACATTCATTGTGGAGGATACTGCTGGGAATACAGTAGATGGACTATTCACTATTTTCTTACAGCCCGTTGACAACAAACCTCCCTTTATCACCAACACTGGTTTCACTTGCCAGGAGAGAAGCACGTACATCATCACTAAGAAGGAGCTCGATGCCACCGACCAGGACACAGAATATGAAAATATTCTATTCACTGTGACCCAGATTCCTCGCTATGGGCAGTTGCAGTATTTAGGGATCGATATGTCGAACAGTGAGACATTTGTCCTGGAGGACATCGAAAATGGCCATATTGCCTACATCCATGGCGGGGAGGAAAGCCTCAGTGACGTTATCAAGTGTGACGTCAGCGACGGCTTCCATGAGGTACCTATCATCATCAAGATCTCCATTAACCCAGTTGATGACAAGACCCCCACCATCATGCTCCCTTCTGGTCTTCTAGGGGCATCCATCGATGTCCTGGAGAACGGAGCAACTGAAATCACCAGCAATGTCATCCAGGGCCGTGACGAAGACACTGACGACCTCATGCTGACCTTCATCGTTGAAGAGCCCCCCAGGCTCGGTGAGATCCTGGTGAGCGGTGCCCGCGCCGAGAGGTTCACCCAACAGGACATCATCAACGGCGTGGTGATGTATGCCCACACTAGTGGTGAGATTGGCTCCTTCAAAGAGCATGACTCCTTCAACCTCACCATCTCCGACATGTCCGATGAATGGGTCGTCGGGGGCAACAAGGTCCAAGGAGTCCGGGTGCTTGTCACCATCCTGCCCGTCGACAGCATCCCACCCATCGTCAGCGTCGGGGAGCAGTTTGTGGTGATAGAAGGGGAGAAGAACGTCATTACTCTGGATCACGTTATGACTGAGGATATGGACACAGACAACAATGACATCCTGTGCACCGTTATTGTCCAATCAACATCCGGGTACGTGGAGAATATCTCCCCAGCTCCAGGTTCTGAGAAGTCCAGAGCAGGCACCGCCATCACCGCCTTCAGCTTCAAAGATGTCTTCCTCGGTCATATCTACTATGTCCAGAGCATCCACAAAGGTGTGGAGCCTGTGGAAGACAGGTTCACCTTCCGTTGCTCCGACGGCATCAACTTCTCTGATCGACACTTTTTCCCCATCGTCATCATCCCTGCCAATGATGAGAAACCAGAGATCTTTATCCGTGAGTTTGTCGTGATGGAGGGCATGAGTCTGGTCATCGACACACCCATCCTGAATGCGGCCGATGCAGACATTCCAGGGGATGAACTGGAGTTTGAGATCATAAAGAACCCCAAGCATGGCAAGATAGTTCAGCAGCTTACAACGGGCACTGTCCCTGTTGTCAGGTTCTCCTTGGAACAGATCAATGAGGCCTCCAACATCATCTACGAACACGACGACTCAGAGACCAAAGAAGACAGTTTCGAAGTTAGGCTCACAGACGGGAAACACACAGTGGAGAAGAAGATTCTCATCATGGTGATTCCTGTCGATGACGAGACACCGAGAATGGCCATCAATGATGGACTGGAGGTTGAGATCGGAGAAACTAAAATAATCAACAACAGGGTCTTGAAGGCTACTGATCTGGACTCGGAAGACAAAGAGCTCATCTATGTTGTGCGCTACGGCCCAAGCCAAGGCTATCTCCAGCGTATCACCAAGTTCGGACACGTTGTGGGCAACATCACCCTCGACATGAACTTCACTCAAGACGAAGTCGACAAAAACCTGATCCAGTATGTGCATACGGGCCAGGAGGGTGTACGTGACCTGCTTAAGTTTGACGTTACCGATGGCATTAACCCCCTTATCGACCGATACTTCTACATCAACATTGGAAGCATCGACATGGTTTTCCCCGATGTCATCAACAAAGGCGTGACCTTAAAAGAAGGGGGCAAAGTGACTCTCACCACTGACCTGCTCAGCACCACTGACATCAACAGCCCAGATGAGTTCCTCAGCTTTAGCATCACACGTGCCCCTAGCAGAGGCCACCTTGAATGCACTGACCTCCCAGGTGTGCCCATCTCCACCTTCACCCAGCTGCAGCTGGCCGGCAACAAGATCTACTACATCCACACCTCAGACGATGAGATGAAGATGGATAGCTTTGAGTTCGAGGTGACGGACGGCTACAACCCGGTCTTCCGTACCTTCAGAGTGTCCATCACGGACGTAGACAACAAGAAACCTGTCCTGAGCGTCCATAAGCTTCTGTTGGGAGAGGGCGAAAACAAGCTCATCACCCCATTCGAGTTGACCGTGGAGGACCGTGACACCCCAGACAACCTGCTGCGTTTTGTGGTCACCCAGGTGCCAGTTCATGGCCAGTTGCTGTTCAACGGCACCCAGCCAATCAACACCTTCACCAAGCAGGACCTGAACGAGAACCTCATCACCTACAAGCACGATGGCACTGAGTCCAATGAGGACAGCTTCTCGTTCACCGTCACCGACGGCACACACAACGACTTCTACGTATTCCCTGATACTGTGTACGAGACACGTAAGCCTCAGATGATGACCATTCACATCAGCACTATTGACAATGGGGTCCCCCAGATCGTGGTCAACAAGGCTGCCCCGTCCCTAAGGGTTCTGCATAGCGGCCACCTTGGCTTCCTAATCACCAGCAAGGCCCTGAAGTCTGAGGATCGAGACAGTCCTCACAAAGTCCTCAAGTACTCCGTGGCCGAGGCCCCACAGCATGGCTTCATCATGAACACTGCCCTGGGCAATGACAGCATCAAGGCCTTCACACAAGGTAAGACTAGCATTTAATATGACATATATAACAATTTAAAAAACAATTGAGGAAAAAGTGAACGAACATTTTAAAAATTAAAATCTGACATAATTGATTGAAGTTCTGTACTTTGGGCAAATTATGTTTACAATATCAGTAAGACCAGTATTCACACTCCTGCCAGAATCAGTATTTTAATGCCTTTGACTTTGACATAATCTAAAGTGATGCCTGAGGGCTGTAAGTAACCTTCAGTAGAAAGTGGAGTAATCATCTCAGATGTTCTAAAGAATGTACAGATTCTCCTCCTTACATTTCCAATTCACCCTTTCATGTCATCAGCTGATATCGACGAAATGAAGATTTGCTACGTGCTGCTTGATGGTAGCAATGCCACAAGTGATATCTTCTACTTCACAGTTGAGGATAAAGGTAAGACCCTCTTTTTTAATATTTGAACCTCATGCTCATTGACGTTGTCGGGTCCCATTACTGCAGACTTATATCACATGGCCTGTAGGCATTCTTTTCGGCTTCATCCTTCTTTTAAGATTGAATCTCTTTGAGATTGAATCTTCCTGCTCTCTGTCAATCTCCAAAGTGTTTGCATCACAAAGACTTAAACGCAGTTCGCCATGACTGACAGCTAGCACAGAGCCCCTTCTCTCTCCTCGCCCCACTGCTGAGGGTGGCAGGTTTAAAGAAGGTTTAAAGAAGGGGTGGAAGAGGTCAGTGGGGACATGGGCCGAACAGTGTCCCTGGGTGTGTTAGGAGTGAAAGGGAACGCCCGGCAATTTAAAAAGCTCTGAACTTTATTGTATCATGAACAACGGGGGTTTTCCTTTGTGGTTTTTGTCCTGGGTTTTCGTCAGTGTTTGAGGTGATAGCATGAAACCAAATTTGCCACCTTCAATGCCTCCAAGGCATTCCAGGTATTCATCAAAACCATATGTGCATTTATATGGAAATCGATCCTAGATAAGTGAGAATAGTATGGGCCTTTGACCCTGTGTGTAGAGGAAACTACTAATTTTGAATAGCAGTTTTGTAATGATCAAGGTGACTGTTAAGGTCATGACCTGCTTCATTGCTTCTCTAGGTTAGTGGAACAAAAACGTAACTATTTCATAGTGAAGTTAGCAAGTTTTGCTTCACAATCCAAAATTCTCATGGAATCGTTTAAAGTGCTTCTATTTTTTGGGATTCTATTTTCTGTTTGACTAGTCATCAGAAAATAGAAAATAGACTAGTCATTACCATCTGATATGCCAGATCCATTCCTCACCTTCTCTAGGGATCCTTTGCTTGGGAGGCTTTAGATTTCAGTAGCTGTGTGTATTTATATTCCCCTAGAAATTAATGTTTGGTCCGATGTCATATGAACCGTACCTTATTGGATTTCATAACTATCCACACAGGTTGCATCTCTATCGTGACAATCCTATTGGTGTTTTCAGTATACAGTAATTCATATGATGTTAGTGTTTGTATAACGTAGCTTTTCTATGGTATTGTCAGTAGATTTCAACTATTGGAGTAAAGCATGTATATCATAAAATGTGTTTTTGGTTTCAATGTATATTCTACATATTCTACACATTTGTGTATCACACACAGACTGTGGAGTTTTGAAACAAATCAGTTGTTGGATATTCGTTTGCGCTTTGTTATGGTTCACTTCGTCCAAAGTACCATTGTGGACCTAGTTTATCTGCATCACGGATATATATAGCGAATGCAAAGCAAAGGAACAAAATATAGCATGTGGGGATGGGGACATGCTTTGCTATTTTAACATCAGCTGTAAATGCTTAACACATTCTGAGGTTTTGAAATGCATCCCTCCATGACACACTCTAAGAAAGGTTTGGGCTATATTTATGCTGGATTGAGGACTAGCTAGCTAGCACAATATCATCATCATCATCATCATCATCATCACCATGGTTGATGGCCACGGAGGGTTTATTTGTCATGGCCTTTTGGTCAATTCCTCTTGTTGTTTTCACCAAGTTTAACCCCTAAGTTAACCCTTTCATCTTCATGTTAGCGTTCACGCCCAGTAATGAACTCTCATGTTAGGACAGAGAATTGGCTGTGAGAACAGAGTGGGAGAAAGGTTGTTAACTAGTTTCTGAAGATATTGCACAAAAAGGAATTATTTTCCCGTACTGTCCCGATCCACACATGCTGAAATACTAAGACTTATATCCTTAATTATTTATATTTTTTAATGCATGTGTCTTCCCAAAGTCCTCTTACTCTGCTAAATTAGAACATGCTGAATTCCAGATGGCCATAAATGGCTGTCGCTCTCAGACAGTATAGCCTTAATGGATAATAGGGCTTTCTTTCTCAGGGCTGTCTGTAATTGAGGGTCTGGCTACAACAGGAAGGGGACACAAGGGCTTCAATTAGCTCCACAATCCCCTGTGTTTGTAGTGTAGTCTGTCCCACTGTTCTGTTTGAGATTCCAGCCAGCACATCTGAACCAGGTGCAGGGTTGGCTCTATACCTCTCTGCCATCTGTCTCGTGTGACTTTGTTTCTGTCTGACTACGGTTAACATGTGCAGAGCACTGACTCAGGGCTGGTAGGACACACACCACACACACACACACACACACCGAGTAACATCAAATAAAGACATGAAAAGGCAACAATTGCCTGAGTCTGTTACTGGCATGTAGGAACAAGTTGACACAGCATTCTGTTGGTCAGCGAATATGCACATAAAAGTTTAGTGTTTTCTTAATGTGTATGAGAAACACCGCTGGACATTCTAAATTCTATAGAATAAATGTCTGCAGCAGAAGTGACCGTGAACAATACTATTTACACCCTAAGTGTGCAAAATTCACATAGAAAATAGTCCAAATAGCTGCATTGTCTCCCTGTAGAGTTGTATTGCTGTATTGAAACAACATGTCATAAATAATGCGTTATGGGTAAGAAGAGAAAGAGCGAGGGGTCAGGGTATTTCCCCTGGGTGTTGGTCAGGAGTGGGTGTTGGCCGGCCCTAGCCTTTTGGGGGCCCTATGCGAGAGTGTAGAGACTTATTATAATTTTAAAGTTAATTTTCTGCAATTCTACACATTTGCCATTATTCGGCCATGATTACAACAAATTTAAATAGCTGAATGGACTAACTTACCAAGCTAAAAATTGTTAGCTGCCATGGGCTAAATGAGTGACTGTCAGTGACCATCATAATGAGAAAAAAACTGCTAATGCACAACCAAATGTCAAAATTGCACCTTGTACCTTCTACTATTCTTACTCTCAGTAGTATGTTGAGACCCTGACTGAATTCATTTGAATGAAGCTCTCCCCTCGTCCCTCACCTTGAGGGGAATGTAGTGATATAGCGTAGCATACTGTTAGCATAACCTTTATGTGTGAAGTGGTGATGAAGCGTTAGCATATCTCAGAGCGTTAGCATACCTCAAGACAAAGGAGATGATTGTGGACTACAGGAAAAAGAGGACTGGGCACGCCCCCATTCTCATCGACAGGGCTGCAGTGGAGCAGGTTGAGAGCTTCAGGCTCCTTGGTGTCCACATCACCAACAAACTAACATGGTCCAAGCACACCAAGACAGTCGTGAAGCGGGCACGACAAAACCTATTCCCCCTCAGGAGACTGAAAAGATTTGGCATGGGTAATAAGATCCTCTAAAGGTTCTACAGCTGCACCATCGAGAGCATCCTGACTGATTGCATCACTGCCTGGTATGTCAACTGCTCGGCCTCCGACCCCAAGGCACTACAGAGGGTAGAGCGAACGGCTCAGTACATCACTTGGCCCAAGATTCCTGCCATCCAAGACCTCTGTACCAGGCGGTGTCAGAGGAAGGCCCTAAAAATTGTCAAAGACTCCAGCCACCCTAGTCATGGACTGTTCTCTCGGTCCAAGAGGCTTCTGAACAGCTTCTACCCCCAAGCCATAAGACTCCTGAACATCTAATTAAATGGCTACCCAGACTATTTGCATTGACCTCGCTCTCCATTCCACTGCCACTCTCTGTTGTCATCTAAGCATAGTCACTTTAATAACTCTACCTACATGTACATATTACCTCAACTAACCGGTGCCCCGGACATTGACTCTGTACCGGCACCCCCTATATATTGCTATTTTTTACTGCTGCTCTTTAATTACTTTTATCTCTTATTGTTATCTGTATTTTTTTCAACTGCACTGTTGTTTAGGGGCTCGTAAGTAAGCACAACACCTGTTGTATTCGGCGCATGTGATTAATACAATTTGATTTGATGAACTGTGTAACCCTGGCTACACTACAGCTGACCAGGCCTTCCTGGGGCAAGTGGGCACATCTCTTGATTGGGGTTCTGACAAGGAGAGCCAGGCAAGCGGTACTGGGTCCAGGCAGGCTGTACTGGCTCCAGGCAGGCTCAACTGGGTCCAGGCAGGCTGTACTGGGTCCAGGCAGGCTCAACTGGCTCCAGGCAGGCTGTACTGGCTCCAGGCAGGCTGTACTGGCTCCAGGCAGGCTCAACTGGGTCCAGGCAGGCTGTACTGGCTCCAGGCAGGCTGTACTGGCTCCAGGCAGGCTCAACTGGGTCCAGGCAGGCTGTACTGGGTCCAGGCAGGCTGTACTGGCTCCAGGCAGGCTCAACTGGGTCCAGGCAGGCTCAACTGGGTCCAGGCAGGCTGTACTGGGTCCAGGCAGGCTCAACTGGGTCCAGGCAGGCTGTACTGGCTCCAGGCAGGCTCAACTGGGTCCAGGCAGGCTGTACTGGCTCCAGGCAGGCTCAACTGGGTCCAGGCAGGCTGTACTGGCTCCAGGCAGGCTCAACTGGGTCCAGGCAGGCTCAACTGGGTCCAGGCAGGCTCAACTGGATCCAGGCAGGCTCAACTGGGTCCAGGCAGGCTGTACTGGCTCCAGGCAGGGTGGTGGTGGCTCTGGTCCTGGGTGTTTTGGAGGGAGAGACCTGAAGAGAGAGGGGGTTCAGCTGAGTCAGATACTGTGTGAAATGTGCCTTTTACTCTATGTGGTACCACACCTTTTACACTTTCAAGCTGCACACCAAAATGAATACGGAAGTGTCATTACTGAGTTGAATCCTTTCATCATTCAGATGAACATGTTTCCATTGAGGAAATAGTCCTGCAGATACATTGATAGTTGCAGCTGTCTTTAACCTTTTACTGCAGTGGGCTAAAGTTGCGGCTGTCTTTAACCTTTTAGGGTCATACAGAGTGATTCTTAGTAGTCTTAAACAAATGTACTTTGAAACAAAATGATACACCTCACACACATGGTTATGGGCATAAAAAAAGAAGACACCTGTACCATGTCAGATATAGAGTTGAAATATATTACATTTGGAGTTTGCATCTGACAATTGATCTAGTGTCAGCCCTCTGTTCTGTCACAATAACAAAACTATTTGACATAGAAACACCGTACTACAAACATTTACAATGAATAGCACAATCACAAGAATCACAGGAATGGCTTAAGATCAAAGTCTACGTTGAGACCGAAGGGAGCAAGGGTCTTTAAATTAAAGATCCAGGCAGCCTCTTGTTTTAACAATAAACTGTTGAGGTCACCCCCTCTCCTAGGGAGGGTGACATGTTCAATGCCATTATAACATAGGGACGAAATCAAGTGGTTGACTTCCAAAAAGTGGGAAGCTACACACACATGCAACTTACACAGTCTTGCATGTGATGGATAGGTAGACACACAATCTCCTTACCTTTAGAGTCTTACAGTCTCCATGGTGGAGAGGGTGGTGATGGGGTGAGGAAAGGGTGAGGAAAGGGGGATGAAAGAGGGAGGAAGGGGGAGGAAGTATTCCCAAGTCCCAGCAGGTGTCGAGAGACACAGAGGCAGCGGCGGCTCTACCCATAGCACGGCTGTGTGTGTGTGGGGGGGGGGGGGGGTGACTTCTCAGTGTCTCTGCATTGTTCAAGAAAGGGGTCAGCAGTTGCCACACTGCGGGAAGTCTTGTTTCTTGAAATGGACAGTGGCCACATTCCAAGTCCTGGTAGCATATGCTGTCCTTTTTCAGTCAGGACCCCAGAGGGAGGCCCTGCGGAGTGCCTGTTTAACTTTTCACCCTTCGGGGAGATCCGATGGATGGAGGAATGTGTAAATCATCAGTCAGCCCTGAGGGGTAGCAATTAAAAAATGTAAATGAATTTTGGAAATGGTTGTTTAGAAACTGATGTCAATGTTATACAACAATAAGCAGACTGACTGAATCATAAGTGACAAACTCAGACAGGTTCCCTTCATTCAAGTCTTAATGTATTATTTGATGAGGGAATACCTTACCCCTTGAGGCCCATAAGGACCCAACCAGCCCACTGGTTCTGTTCTGAGGGGCGATTATAAGGTACTCTGATGGATAAAGTGAGCTGAGGTATAGACCTACTTCCTCATCTCCAGGCATATGTTCATGTAGAGATGTCCTCTTCGTTGAGTGATGGACTCAAGGAGGAGTTGTTAGAACAGGTTAGAACAGTTAGGGTTAGGGGGACGGGGTATTATTACCATCACTACACAGATAACTGATTATTGATCTAGTGTCAGCCAATTCAGCCTAGTCAGCCTCACCTAATCCTGCTGAAAGACACAGCAAAGCCCTGACCAGGAAGGGAGGGAATTCTGCCTCGCTCAAAATGGCCACCTTTGAATGTTTCCTCAACACTGTTTATGTTATTGTTGGCTATCCCTGTGTGATAATAGGTTTATGACAAGGTGCTTGGATGAAAGGCAGTGTCATTCTATCATAAAAGGCTAGATGTATTTTTCAATTTCCATATAGCCTCTTCAAAAGAAACTAGTCTAATGGCATAACGATTATTAGCCCCTGAGCTCTATCCTAATAATGAAGTTCAGTGTGTCAGTTGTGGTTACTCCTCTTCTGTCATCCAGGACTGTCTACAGACGAGTGGTCCATCAGGCCAGGGCCTACCCTGCCAGAGGCTAGTAGTAACCCCTTAAACAGAACAATGTCAGACTCGTCCAGACTCGTCCAGACATCTGAAGGTTTTTTCTTCCTCCTTTGTCTTTTTACCTGTTGAACCAGGAAAAGCCCATTGAGACCAGGTCAAGAAGGCAGCAGCATCAATACAACATTAAAAACATACAATAAAGCATCAGCACATCAATACAATACAATCAGCACAACAATACAATTTATTTATTTATTTTACCTTTATTTAACTAGGCAAGTCAGTTAAGAACAAATTCTTATTTTCAATGACGGCCTAGGAACAGTGGGTTAACTGCCTGTTCAGGGGCAGAACGACAGATTTGTACCTTGTCAGCTCGGGGGTTTAAACTTGCAACCTTCCGGTTACTAGTCCAACGCTCTAACCTCTAGGCTACCCTGCCGCCCCAATACAATCAGCACAACAATACAATACAATCAGCACAACAATACAATACAATCAGCACAACAACACAATACAATACAATCAGCACAACAATACAATACAATCAGCACAACAATACAATACAATCAGCACTACAATACAATACAATCAGCACAACAATACAATACAATCAGCACAACAATACAATACAATCAGCACAACAATACAATACAATCAGCACAACAATACAATAACATCCAATCAGCGTAACAATACAATGCAGTCAGCGTAACAATTACGATCCAATCAGCGTAACAATACGATCCAATCAGCGTAAGAATACGATCCAATCAGCGTAACAATACGATCCAATCAGCGTAACAATACGATCCAATCAGCGTAACAATACGATCCAATCAGCGTAACAATACAATACAATCAGCGTAACAATACGATCCAATCAGCGTAACAATACAATACAATCAGCGTAACAATACGATCCAATCAGCGTAACAATACAATACAATCATAGTAACAATACGATCCAATCAGCACAACAATACGATCCAATCAGCGTAACAATACGATCCAATCAGCGTAACAATACAATACAATCAGCGTAACAATACAATACAATCATAGTAACAATACGATCCAATCAGCACAACAATACGATCCAATCAGCGTAACAATACGATCCAATCAGCGTAACAATACAATACAATCATAGTAACAATACGATCCAATCAGCACAACAATACAATACAATCAGCGTAACAATACGATCCAATCAGCGTAACAATACGATCCAATCAGCGTACCAATACAATACAATCAGCGTAACAATACGATCCAATCAGCGTAACAATACGATCCAATCAGCGTAACAATACAATACAATCATAGTAACAATACGATCCAATCAGCGTAACAATACAATACAATCAGCGTACCAATACGATCCAATCAGCGTAACAATACAATACAATCATAGTAACAATACGATCCAATCAGCACAACAATACGATCCAATCAGCGTAACAATACGATCCAATCAGCGTAACAATACGATCCAATCAGCGTACCAATACGATCCAATCAGCGTAACAATACAATCAGCGTAACAATACAATACAATCATAGTAACACTACGATCCAATCAGCACAACAACAATACAATAACAATTTACACCTGAACAGAGTCTTGCATCAGAGTTTTAAACTCATCCATGTAGTTAGATAGATATGGGAAGTCTACATCAGATTTTTTTTAAGAGCCCACATTAAGAAAATGATAGGCTAGTGAGTAGATAGTGAATATTAGCTTCCAGGCAAACTCTGCCAAGGTTAATACGTTATGCAAGAGGAGGTTGTGCCGTTTTAGTTTTCATAGTAATAGCGATGATAAAAGTGTATTTTGAAAATAGCCTCCTTGTGTTGAATAGAGTTGAATCATTCTCGGGTTTTATAATCTGGTAGCTTCCCCTTTCACTCCAGGCTCCTGCTGCATGGGGAATGACAGTAGACCAGTGGCAGAGGTAATAGTGTTATGCGATTCAAGACTCCCGTCTCCTGCCACACTCACAGACATACCTGGAAGTGAAGTGGGAACCCTAGTAGACAGGTGTATGGGACTGGGAGAGTTCCAGGACAGCCAGTATCCCCTTTCATAGTCCCCCACAGACCCCACTCACAACCCCCAGAGATCAAAGCCAATACTCAGATAGGAACGTTTGACTGCATTACAGCCCCCTGTTCTGTTTCAGAGGGGTAGAATGGCACTTTTTCAGAGGAGGGGAATTATGGGTCGCGGCCATTTTACACAGCAGGCACCATGACTTCCTAAGTGTGTGTTCGGATCCAACCTGTCAGCCATGTCAACAGCCGGCCAACGATTTACTGTCCCCTGGTGCCAGTTGAAGGTCTACCTACATGTATACTGTGACTGTGAGGCGGAGGCTTCTCCCTCTCCCTCTCCCTCTCTCTCTCCTTGCCTCCTGACAAGGGGCAGATAGATTTATTGGGGTTGGGAGAGTGTTGGTGTTATGATGTCTGGCCCCTAGAGGTTATTCATGTCTGCTTCCATATGGCAAAGCTGTCTGCTGCTCCCCATACTTTCTTTTAAAACTGTCTTTATATTCTATACTTTACATTATATTCTACTCTCTCGCTGTCTGTTTAAAGATGTGTCACTTGCACATTTGTTCTGCACAGATGTAGGGTCTTAATTTGAGCCAGCTTGCCACAGCAGGAAAATAATCTTTCAGCAACGGGAAATGTGAATTATTTTCATAATTAATAGACATTTTTGTAGGGGTGGATACATTTTTCATAAGGGAAAATTAAGTCTGACATTTCAGAGTGTAAATTACAAATTTCAGAAGCATTTTTCAAATCTCAAGTACACTACATGTTTTAAATGTCCTACATCGCAGAAACGTTATCCTGCAACAGGGGGATCAAATCAAGATCCCACATCTGTATGTCAGTATCTATCCCCTCTTTCATTTCTATTGACATTTTAGTCATTTAGCAGATGCACCGTCCCTTTCCTCTCTCTCTTCTATCACTCCTTCCCTCAGTCTGTACGTTCTGTGAGGACTCACTAAGAATCTTGACACCACTTAGTCGTTTCATTTAGCTCCGTTATTAGAGCATGGCTCTTGCAATGCCAGGATAATGGGTTCGATTCCCGGGATCACCCACACGTTAAATGTATGCAAGCATGAGTGTAAGTAGCTTTGGATAAAAGTGTCTGCTGAATGGCATATAGACTGAGTGTGCAAAACATTAGGAACACCTTTCTAATATTGAGTTGCACCCCTCTTGCCCTCAGAAAAGCGTTCCACAAGGATGCTGGCCCATGCTGACTCTAATGCTTCACACAGTTGGCTGGATGTCCTCTGGGTGGTGGACCATTCTTGATACAGACGGGAAACTGTTGAGTGTGAAAAACCCAGCAGCGTGCCGTTCTTGACACACCAGTACGCCTGGCACCTAGTACCATACCCCATTCAAAGGCACTTAAATATGTTGTCTTGCCCATTCATCCTCTGAATGATACACATACACAATCCATGTCCCAATTGTCTCTAGTCCTAGAAATCCTTAATTAACCCGTCTCCTCCCCTTCATCTACACTGATTCAAGTGGATTTAACAAGTGACATCAATAAGGGATCAAAGCTTTCACCTGGATTCACCTGGTCAGTCTGTGTCATGGAAAGAGCAGTTGTTCCTAATGTTTTGTACACTCAGTGTTGTGTATATATATGATTAAATGATTCATTTTGGCCAGTTGCCATGGGACAGTTAGGTTCGTTTTCTCCAAAATGATGCAATAAGCGCCAGTGGCACCATTGGGGGGTGACCCAGTCTCTCTGTCACCTTGTGATGTGCGGCATACTGCCTTTCCGACCCAGATCAGGTCACTGTTCTGGAGTCAGTGTTATTTTACAGTGCACGGCAGTGGCCAATAGGATCTATTAATATGCCTGGCTCCTCCAATCCAAAATCCCAACCATGGGATCTTCGGAATGCCCCAGAGGAAACTAAGTTGAGCACACTGGCATTTGAGAATATACTTTCTGTACTGTAGAGCCAACGTTAAAAAAAGAGAAAGCTGTTGTAATTGTGTTAAATTGTATAGAAATTCTGATCGTACACCTCAATATAATGACTAAATTAATGGACCACATGTGAAATCTATATTCACACAGGTGTTGTTGATGGTTTTGGCTGTAGGGACTGTAATAATAAGGGCCATAGGTAGCCGAGCGGTTAGAGTGTTTTGCTAGTAACCCAAAGGTCGCTGGTTTGAATTCCTGAGCTGACAAGGTGAAAAATCTAGCGATGTGCCCTTGTGCAAGGTACTTAACCCTTATTTGCTCCAGGGACGCCGTACTACCCTGACCCTGTAAAACAACCACAGGAGGTTGGTGGCTCCTTAATTGGGGAGGACGGGCTCATAGTAATGGCTGTAACGGAACAAATGGAATGGTATCTAACTCATCAGAAAAATGGTTTCCATGTGTTTGATCCCATTCCAGCCATTAATATGAGCTGTCCTCCCCAATATGAGCCGTCCTCCCCTCACCAGCCTCCTGTGAAAATAACACATTTCACTGCACCTACTCGGTGTACTGTATGTGACAATAAAACATTATTATTATTTTTGTATATTTGTGGTTGTTTTGCCTACTTTAGTTGATTGAAAATCACTCTGGATAAGGGAGTCTGCTAAATTGCTAAAATGTACATTTCTGCAAGTTTATACCGGGCCATGTTGCAGAGGGCAATGTGACCCAGTATAAATAAAAAGAGGAATGAGGAAATGTAATAATCATGGTCCTCATTCCTGTCACTCAGCGGGGATATACTTACATGGGCGCCGCTTTCTGTTGCTCACCCTTGCATCATTCTCTTGGCTTGTCAAAACTTAATTCTGACCAATGACATCCCCCCCCTCCTCTTGAGTCCCACCCACCATCCTAAGTATATCTATGTATGGCTATGAATACTGTAGCAATGTAAATAGGACCTGATGACCTGATGAAGAAGGTGGAATGAAAGGACACTGGGGGGGGGGCTGTAGGGCTGCTGGTTGCTGACCATGGTCGAGTTTGAAGTTGACAAAGGTTAAAACAACGATATAGAATATTCCACAACTCTTTGCAACAATGGGACCTAGTTAGCTAAGGTGCTGGTAGTTAGCAATGGCGGACAGGCTCATTGTACTGGCTGGAATGGAATAATGGAACGGTATCAAACACATCAAACATATGGAAACCACGTTTGACTTCGTTCCATTTATGCCACTTTAGCCATTACAATGAGTCCGTCCTCCTATAGCTCCCCCCACCAGCCTCCTCCGATGTACAGTCAGGAGATACAATCAAACATGTTTGGAATCGGAATGAACCTAACTGATGTCTCCATTATATCCTTAGTCATCGAGGCTCACAGGAGACCATCTTGAGAATCTTGGCAAATCTCCTGACAGGTCGTTAAAATGACAGTGGTAAATTAATTTGACCTGTTAGCCACTAAAGTTACATGTTGTTGGAGCATAGGGGGGCAAGCTAGCTAGCTACCGTGTGAGTTAGTTATCCAAAGGTGGATGCACTGTAGGGAGCCCCATACCTGGAAAACATCCAGTCTTCTCACTCAGGTCTAAGAACATGAAAAATGTCCAGGGGCCAACACTTAGCATTGGCTGTGATATACTGGCCGTGCTTACTGCTTACTCAAACGATTAGCCTAGCATTAATAAATCACTCTAAGGACAAATGTATTAAGAGCCCGAAACAGGGGCGTTTCATAATGCCGTCTTCTATAAAACATTTCATCTGATGGTGAGAACTATTATTATTGTCAGTTTGAAATGCAAAAGAAATGTGAGCTGGGAGTGTGGTTGATATGTTAGTTGTAAAGATTGTAATAAATGAGTTCGTAAATCAGTTAGAGACATCAGAACCAGCAGAGACACCTGGTTCAGAGGGAATGTGGCCATTACTTAGCCTTATATACTCTATCCACGTTATTGCTCTCATAAATACCAAGGAAGGCGTCCCTCTCTACTCAGTTTCACTTTAGGTTTATCTGAATCAGTGGTATTGATGTGACCTTCTCTAATGGAAAGCAGAAAGTGTATAGTGTGCTTGACAACACACCACTGGATCCATGTCTGGTGTGGTTGGATTCCATGCCACGTCTGGACACGGTATCTGACAGGATTGACAAAAGGAGCCAGAAGAGGACTCCCTCCTCTGAGTTTGAGAAAGGAAAGCAGGCAGGCAGGGAGGTAGGCAGAGAGACATGCCAGAGCAGTGGGCTGTGGGCCACCCAGACAGTGGCCTGCTGTCCCTTGTTCATCCTGGAGGGACAAAGCCAACATAGGGACAGAGAGATGGGGTGGGAGGGCGCAGCTGTCACTCAGCTTCTTTTTCCAGAATCTGAAGCTCTGGCAGGAGTTCTCTGAGACACAGAGCGAGAGAGAGAGAGAGAGAGAGAGACCATGGCTGACTGAAGTGTCACACCGGCCGGATCTGAAGCCCCCTATCTCACAGTCATGTCTATGGCTCTGATCATGTCCACCTGGGGGATGGAATGTGATATTAGTGTAATTTATTATACACAGACAGCTCAGATTGTAATGATATCACCGTGTCATTTTTTTAAAGGGTATGTTTGTGTGCTTGTATCATCATTGTAGCAGGTGCTGATTTGTTTTTGAGGCCAGCCTGCCAGCCAACTCTCTTGGACGACACACAAAATATATGGATGATGACGACATTGCCTTTGTCATAGTTGTCATAGAGTTTTCAAAGGCTCAGATATCACACAGCCAGGGCTTTGAGGTCCCCTCCACTGGCTGTGCATCTATGTATAACATGATGTATGTATAGCGTCACAGCGATGTCATGGTGTCACAACGTATCTCTATCAGGTCTGGGAAATGGAGACATGGTTAGGGAAGACTTTTCCTCAGCTCTTTTTTTCCAATCGACTCCCATCCGCCTTCCCGGTTGGAAATCCAACTCTGTTTTTTTAACAAGCGCCAGGTCAGGTGGTAAATGCTAGATGTCCTTAAATCTCATCTGTCCTATTTTATCGGCCTGTTGATTTAGGTTATTCTGGGGATTTAAACTCAAATGAACTCCAAGACCTTATTTCACCCTGTTAATTGAGTGACAATTGAGAAATAACAGCAGCTGATCAATTCAATTAAATATTGTCAGTAGCGCTCATATTAATTAATTTCCCCAGTGCAGAATAGTCTGTTTTTAATTCTTACAGGTCAATTGACTCCTTTGTTTTCAATATTATTTTACTTACATAGTCTCATCATCTACAGTATTTGACCAGACAAACTACACCATGTTAGAAATTGTATTTCTATGCAATACTGATGATAAAATAGCATTATTACATGTCTTGAGGGTAACAGTGTCAGAGCTGAAACCAGAAGCTGTCAGTTAGACTGCCAGTCTGGATGCCAGAGCGATAGTCTTTTTGTTGCTGACTATGTTCATACGATAATCCTATCTGACACACAATACAGGCTCACTAAGCTCAATATCAGCTTTGTGTAAACTGGGCAGCCTGCCTAGGAACACGTGCCTTTCTGAACAGAAACACTCCTTCAGATTCTGTGGGTTTGAGGAGATATGAGCAGAAAGGTATACAGGTTTTATAAATCAAGTTTCTCCCTTGATAAGTGATTATTATACTTAATGTGATGGACTGAGGTGTGACTAATGTGTCATGTAGCATTTCGTTTATGTGCACTGTACGTTATAGGTACAAGTGACGGACGAACGTCAACAGTCACTGCACTTCCCTTTTACATTTCAAAGATGCTCTAAGAGGTGTTTGATATTTCCACTCAGGCTAAATGAAAATACACTTAATCAAACACTCAAATCTTATTTTGAAGTTAACTGGCTCATCTTGTCTATCAATTGGCCACATGCACACTCATCAAGCGTGGTGGAATTTGGAGCAGGCAAAGACAAACATGATGAATGCTTCCTGTATTTTTAGCCGGAGCTGTCAGAAACATGAGCATGGTCAAGGATAGACACCGTTCGGTGCTAGGGGCTCCTATGTCAAACTGGGACTCCATGGCTACTATACTATAGCATTGGGAGATGACTGGGGTGTGAGGGTGGCGGGTTCTAGTGTGTGTGTGTGTGTGGTTTACGTGAACAAGTGAAACGATCCAATTGAATCAATCCCCCCCAAATATCCACTAGTTAGTATCAGTTCAATTCAATCCACCGTCATTGACATCCAGGCTTGGCGAAGTGTGGTTTGTCCCTGGCCCTGTTGTGTCTCGGTTATGGCCCGGCGCGCCATGTTGACATGTGGGTTTGAGGAAGTGGCCCCATCTCCTCCCTCCAGTGTTTTCATTCTCCCCAGTCACATAGCAGAACGCCCACAGCTCCTTTCTCCCTCAGGCAGGCAAAACCAACCCCAATGTAGGCTCATTGTATAAATTAACCAGATGCTCCATGCGCTTGTCCTCCATAAAGCCTAGTGAGAGTTTATTTCTTTAGTTAGCCTCCTCTCACAGGTTCTCTGTCACCCCTCAGAGGATTGGTTCTGCTTCCTTTCCTTAGTGTTCTGTTATGTAGGGGTTCATATCCAAAGGGTCTTTTCTCCGCATTTATCTACCAAATCCTTGACTCTGGTGCTGCAACCATAGAAATAGAGTGATATTCTGATGACCACAACCACCATGGTGCTACACTAAAGGAAGTGAAGGGTTAATATGAAAGGGTCTTATCTTGACATTGACCTACTTCCTCCATGGCTGCTCAGAGTTAGACTCAGGGGTCAGGTTAATAACAGGCTAATAAGGCCGTTCTGCCACTGTGACCAGCGGTGCGAAACCGACCAACACCTCTCTAACCTCTGCGGCTCTCTGAACCCACTAAGCTCTGGCCAATCAGACACAAGGTCAAGGGTCCTCCTAGGGCCTGTCAGAGAGGGGATAAGCCAAGGCGTTTGGACGTTTGGCCGCAGTTATTAAAAAGAAGCCTGGGATTAAGATTTAAGCATTAAGAAAGCTACCGGCTATGTAAGTAACTCCGTCTGTCCAGAGTGGCCCATGTCAAGCGGCGAGTGGAATACTTTCTTTTGGAGGATAAAAGAGTCATGAGATAGTATGGATTAAGGGCAGAGGAAGCAATGTATAGTCAATGGTGATCAGTGCCAGGTGACTACAAGATTCAGACCTGGGTTCAAATACTGTTTGATATCTTATTTAATACCTTATAAAAAGGGGGGGTTGTACTTTTGGGACTATTATATTGGACCCATTGCGTCAGGTAAGCTTAATAGAGACCAGGCAGCATATTTGAAATTATGAAATGATTTAGAATAGTATTTGAACCCAGGTATGGTTCATATGTGTGTTTTGTGGCACCTGTTCTCTTCATGGGGCCTAATGAGGTAGATACACTTCAAGCTGAGAAAAATGACCTAGATATGAAGTCTTAATCGCTTGAAATCTGAGGTTTTACAGAGGGTCCTGTCCAGGTGCAAATCTCAAATCAGAGGTTTCCTTGTGCATAGTGCACAGACTCGAACATTGTAAGAACTAATTAATTAATCTTTCTGTTTTTCAACACAACAAATGTGAGCTACTTTCACTGTACTAAGGTTTAACACCAAGGGGTAAAAGGTCTATTTTAAGCCTATAGACATGAAGTTACCCTTGTCCCTCAGAGGTGCTGCTGGTGCTTAAAGGGATGCTGCTGGTGCTTAAAGGGATGCCGCCGGTGCTTAAAGGGATAGGGCTGATGCTGAAAGGATATGGCTGGGGCTGCCATGTCAGTGAGTCACCAGGAGTAATGGAGCCTCTCTCTGCACCTCACCTTTAACCCCTCTGCTAATACTGTTCTGTTTGGGTCAGAGATGACAGAGAGTGTGAGAGAGTGTGAGAGAGTGTGAGAGAGAGAGAGAGAGAGAGACAGACAGACAGACAGACAGACAGAAAGACAGACAGACAGACAGACAAGGATTCCCTTGAACAGACTGTCACTGTCAGCAAGTGATCCATTAAAAACTGGTCTCTCTCTCTCTCTGTCTTGTTTTGGCCCATTCCCGAGACTGGTAAGAAGGTAAGAGTCTAGCCAGGGGCAGGCAACCCTGCCAAAGGAGCCAGGAAACTGACACACATATCTGGGTGAGGAGGTGAGAAACCCGAGCCAGGCACTGACTGAGAGTGGGGGGGGGGGGAGAACAATGGAGTGAGAGAGGAAATTAGAAACAAGGCATCACTCAAGAGGCCTGTGATGGAGGATTTGAGGGTTTAGCCCTGACATTAAGTTATCAAGTTACCCTTCACAATTTAAAATATCTGTGTCTTTTGTCATAGGGCTCAATGAGTTTACAAACACTGATGTCAAAGTTTTGTCTTCCAGGTGGAAACAAGCTGAAGCCGCAGCCATTCCGGCTCAACTGGTCGTGGATCAGCCTGGAGAAGGAGTACTATCTGGTGGATGAGGACGCCAAATTCCTGGAGGTGACGCTCAGACGCAGGGGATACCTGGGAGAGACATCCTTCGTCAGTGAGTATTGGAAGTCTTACACAGTATTTACCACAGATCTACAGCAGCCTTTACCTAAACAGATAAATACAATGACTAAAATGGGACCTACAGCAATATTTACCTCTAGACATAGATATAGAATGACTAGAATGGGTCCTATAGGAATATTTAACTCTAAACATTGATATAAAATGACAGAAATTGACCCTATAGCAGTATTTACTTCTTGACCTAGAAATACAAAGACTAGAATGGGACATGTGAAGTGTTCCAAAAAAAAATGTTTTCACATGATTTCTACATGAAATTGTGATTTTCCACATGTGAAACCATGTGGTTTTTATGTAAGGGAACATAGATATAGAATGCCTAGAATGGGGACCCATTAGCAGTGTTTACCTCTAACATAGAAATAGAATGAATACAATGGGCACAAGGCTCCTCAGTCATTTTACAGAATACTAATGGGTACACTCAATATGGCTGACATGGAGATTCTATGTCTATGGTACTGAAAGTCTTGAACAGGATTTACATCAGATCTATAGTATATTGGTTTGATTTTGGATTTATTAGGATCCCCATTAGCCGACGCCAAGGGCGTGGACTCTTTGAAAAAAGGTGCTATCTAGAACCATAAAGGGTTATTCGGCTGTCCCAACACTTTTTATTGCAGGTAGAAACCCCTTTTGGTGCCAGGTAGAACCCTTTTGGTTCTCTTATAGGGACAGCTGAAGAACCCTTTTGGAACCCTTTTTCTAAGAGTGTACCATGGTAGATCCTGTTGGAACTGGCTTGCACTTCGTTGGTTCATCCCCCAAGTGATATATCTGAGTTAGTACATTTCTCCCATTGTTTTCTCTGCTTGTCATTCAGATAAAAGGTAGTTTTAAATTGCCACTATTTTATCCCTAATGGGATGTAGATATTTCAATCATCCACCACCATCAACTCTGACTAGGGGTACTCCGAAAAAATGTAAATGTCAGTGGAGAGACTATTCAGAAAGCAGGACCTATTAAACTGTCATTGTGTTAAAAGACTGATTGGCCCTTTAAGGGTCTTCATGGAGTGTATTTGTCTGTTATTACCCTGCCATTAGAAGAAGCCTAAGAATAAAATAGACCCCTGGTTATCAATCTGCCCTGTGTATGTTCCTGTTTGACTGATGACCCATTTCCTGTCTCGCTGTTGAAAAACCTAGTTTGATTGAGGGGTCAGATAGCCCTTCCTCATAGGGGTCACCAGGTAATGTCAACATGCTTGTCTGTTTGGCTACATCCAACACACAAGCTTTTATACATAGGCTCCTATATTTACAGTTGTCTTTGACGATGCAGTAGTGGGCAAATATGAACAAAGACAGACAATGAGAGCTAACCAGGCAACTACAGTCTGTAAATCACAGTCAACCTGCAGTCAACTCACACCCTCTGAGGCCCTGCAAACCACACAGTGCTACGTGTCATTATTATAAAGCTATTCAGTTCAATTAGGTTCAATTCAACTCAATTCAGTTCAGCTTACCTCAGCTAAATTACAATTAAATGTAATTAAATGAGGTTCTATTTAGTTCAGTTCGATATGGTTCTATTCAGGCATCACCACCAAGGATGGCACTGCGGAGAAGGACAAGGACTTCCGGGGCAAGGCCCAGAAGCAGGTCCAGTTCAACCCAGGCCAGACAGTGGCCACCTGGAGGGTGAAGATCTTCACGGACCAGGAGTTTGAGACCAGCGAGACCTTTGAGATCCAGCTGTCGGAGCCTGTCATGGCCGTGCTGGAGTACCCCGATACAGCCACTGTGGAGATAGTGGACCCTGGTGATGGTAAGAATGAACGGCCTTATCTGCAGATTGTCTGATTGTTTGATTTGCCCTCCGACATGAAGTCCTTTATGAATAATAGACAGGCTTTAAGTCAATCGGAAAGGCTACATTCATTTACATGGATTGACACATGAAAAAATATAATTGTATCCTTCATTTAAGATCCCCGAATCAGATCATGTTTATTGTTCCATTGTTGGGCAATTTGATGACAGCAGCAAATATGCATGGATCAAATAAGTACAGACTGGACTTGTAAACTCTTCTTCTCTTGTTCTCTTTGGCCTATCCTCTGTGTTTCTCCCATAGAGATCCTGTTAAATGACTATTCTAATTCTGAATTCTATGGTTTCTCCCTCTTTCCTCTGCAGAGTCCACGGTGTTCATCCCCCAGGCAGAGTATAAGATAGAGGAGGACATTGGGGAGCTGCTGGTGCCTGTTCGCCGCTCTGGAGACCTCAGCCAGGAACTCATGGTCGTCTGCTACACCCAGCAAGGTGAATACAGTATATATATATCATATATATCATTCAAATACATGGGTTTTTACAAAGATTAAATGCATGAATAAATTACACATAGATATACAGAGCATTTGTAAAGTATTCAGACCCCTTCCCTTTTTCCACATTTTGTTAAGTTACAACCATATTCTAAAATGGATCAAAAATATGAATAATCTCGTCAATCCAACACCCAATACCCCGTAATGACAAAGCAAAAACATATTTTTAGAATTGTAAAAAGTTAAAAACAGAAATACCTTATTTACATAAGTATTCAGACCCTTTGCTATGAGACTCGAAATTGAGCTCAAGTGCATCCTGTTTCCATTGATCATCCTTGAGATGTTTCAAGAACTTGATTGGTGTGCAGTTGTGGTAGATTCAATTGATTAGACATGATTTGGAAAGGCGCACACCTGTCAATATAAGTTCCCACAGAAGACAGTGCACCTCAAATCAAAACCCAAGCCATCAGGTCGAAGGAATTGTCCGTAGAGCTCCGAGACATAATTGTGTTGAAGCACAGAGCTGGGGAAGGGTACCCAAGAACACAGTGGCCTCCATCATTCTTAAATGGAAGAAGTTTGTAACCACCAAGACTGAGCAATCTGGGGAGAAGGGCCTTGGTCAGAACCCAATGGTCACTCTGACAGAGTTCCAGAGTTCCAGAAAGACAACCATCTCTGTAGCACTCCACCAATCAGGTCTTTATGGTAGAGTGGCCAGACGGAAGCCACTCCTCAGTAAAAGGCACATGACAGCCCTCTTGGAGTTTGCCACAAGGTGCCTAAAGAACTCTCAGACCATGAGAAAAAATATTCTCTGGTCTGATGAAACCAAGAGTGAACTCTTTGGCCTGAATGCCAAGCGTCCCCTCAGGAAGAGACCTGGCACCATCCCTATGGTTAAAGCATAGTGGTGGCAGCATCATGCTGTGGGGATGTTTTTCAGCGGCAGGGACTGGGAGATTAGTCAGGATCGAGTGAAAGATGAACAGAGCAAAGTACAGGGCACTCAGGACCTCAGACTGGGGCGAAGGTTCCCATTCCAACAAGACAACGACCTAAGCACACAGCCAAGACAACGCAGGAGTGGCTTTGGGCCAAGTCTCTGAATGTCCTTGAGTGGCCCAGCCAGAGCCCGAACTTGAACCCCGATCGAACATCTCTGGAGAGATCTGAAAATAGCTGTGCAGCGACGCTCCCCATCCAACCAGACAGAGATTGAGAGGATCTGCAGAGAAGAATGGGACAAACTCCCCTAATATAGGTGTGCCAAGCTTGTAGCATCATACCCAAGAAGACTCAATGCTGTAAAGGTGCTTCAACAAAGTACTGAGTAAAGGGTAAGAAAACGTATGTAAATGTAATATTTCAGTTTTTGCTTTGTCATTATGGGGTATTGTGTGTAGATTGATGAGGGGAAAAAACGATTTGATCCATTTTAGAATAAGGCTGTAACATAACAAAATGTGGAAAAAGTCAAGGGGTCTGAATACTTTCCGAATGCACTGTAGATATATTGTAACATAAAACTACTCTCCTTCCCCCACAACTGTCTGTTATTCTTCTATTGAACCTTAACCATTGACCCCTGAACTCCTTTTCCCAACAGCCAGTGCGACGGGCACCATCCCCAGCACGGTCCTCTCCTACAGCGACTACATCACGCGTCCCGAAGACCACACCAGCGTGCTCCGCTTTGACAAGGACCAGAGGGAGAAGCCCTGCCGCATCATCATCATCGACGATTCGCTCTACGAAGAGGAAGAGAGCTTCAACGTAACCCTCAGCATGCCCATGGGGGGCCAGGTGGGAGCCACCTTCCCCAGCGCAAAGGTCACCATCCTGGCCGACAGCGACGACGGTGAGTGGGTTTGTTGGGCGTATGGTGGGTGGTGGCATCTATAGTCACCTGTTGAATACAGAGGTCACTCAATTGTCATGATACCCTACTTGAAACTTGAAACCCTAGTTCAAATGGTTCAACACACAGGTTCAAGTCAACTTGAATGCTACTCGTCAATGGCAACAGACTCAATGATTCCTGACCCTTTACTATATTGACTATAAAGGAATCTCTACCAGTATCAGAATTACTTCCTATTCGACCCCCCAGTCTCTTGGGTTCAGTGAACAGGAGTACACTCTTTGAAAAAAAGTGTGATCTAGAACCTAAAAGGGTTCTCCGGCTGCCCCCATAGGATAACCCTTCAATAAAAAAAGTTTGGTTCCGGGTAGAACTCTTTTGGGTTCCATATAGAACCCTTCCACAGCGGGTACGACCTAGAACCAAAAAGGTTTATCCTATGGCGCCAGCAGAATAACCCTTTATGAACCCTGTTTTAAAAGATAAACAAATGAAGTGTTTCAAAGGGGCTCCTTTCAGCTTTTCTCCATGATTTCCTGGGTCTTCCTATGGGCCACTCCTAATCATGTGACTTCCTGGGTCTTCCTATGGGCCACTCCTGATGATATGACTTCCTGGGTCTTCCTATGGGCCACTCCGAATCATATGACTTCCTGGGTCTTCCTATGGGCCACTCCTAATCATATGACTTCCTGGGTCTTCCTATGGGCCACTCCTAATCATTTGACTTTCTGGGTCTTCCTATGGGCCACTCCTAATGATATGACTTCTTGGGTCTTCCTATGGGCCACTCCTAATGATATGACTTCCTGGGTCTTCCTATGGGCCACTCCTAATCATTTGACTTCCTATGGGACACTCCTAATGATATGACTTCCTGGGTCTTCCTATGGGCCACTCCTAATCATATGACTTCCTGGGTCTTCCTATGGGCCACTCCTAATGATATAACTTCCTGGGTCTTCCTATGGGCCACTCCTAATGATATGACTTCCTGCGTCTTCCTATGGGCCACTCCTAATGATATGACTTCCTGGGTCTTCCTATTGGCCACTCCTAATGATATGACTTCCTGGGTCTTCCTATGGGCCACTCCTAATGATATGACTTCCTGGGACTTCCTATGGGCCACTCCTAATGATATGACTTCCTGGGTCTTCCTATGGGCCACTCCTAATGATATTACTTCCTGGGTCTTCCTATGGGCCACTCCTAATGATATGACTTCCTATGGGCCACTCCTAATGATATGACTTCCTGGGTCTTCCTATGGGCCACTCCTAATGATATGACTTCCTGGGACTTCCTATGGGCCACTCCTAATGATATGACTTCCTGGGACTTCCTATGGGCCACTCCTAATGATATGACTTCCTGGGACTTCCTATGGGCCACTCCTCATCATATGACTTCCTGGGTCTTCCTATGGGCCACTCCTAATGATATGACTTCCTATGGGCCACTCCTAATGATATGACTTCCTGGGTCTTCCTATGGGCCACTCCTAATGATATGACTTCCTGGGTCTTCCTATTGGCCACTCCTAATGATATGACTTCCCGGGTCTTCCTATGGGCCACTCCTAATGATATGACTTCCTGGGACTTCCTATGGGCCACTCCTCATCATATGACTTGCTGGGACTTCCTATTGGCCACTCCTAATGATATGACTTCCTCTATGTTTGTTATGGGGGCTTAACTGTTGCCCGAGACACTTTGATGTGCCCAGTTACAATTTACAAGTGTACAGGTGTGTGTGTCTTTGTCTGGGTTTTTGTGTGTCAGTCTCTGTCTGTGCTGTGTGTTGTGTGTCAGTGTGCACCTGTGATGCCTTAACAACCAAACCCTTTCATCCACATTGATTTATTATCATTTGATCTCCCAGCAGTTGTCTAATATTGAACACAGTCGCTGAAAACACAAAGTCGTGCAACTAGATACAACACTATTGAACTGATAACAGGGTCCTTACTTTTCACTGACGATAGACACTTGTCAATAGCATTACTTTGCTCCACTCTTTGTTCTCCTGTTAGTGAGGTAGAATAAAGGAACAATTGATGCAGCCATGCCAAAGGCACTAAGGTAAAGAGGAAAGACAGAAGACTAAAAGAGAGAGAGAGCTGGTGCCAAACAGTAGATGAAAGGAGAGAGGAGAGGCAGGAAAGATGTGGTTAGAAGTTGGTTTATCAACAACAAAAAACAACTGAGCCACATAGGAACTACAGTAGGGCTTGTGAGAGCATGTAGACTGTAGGACTGTACAACGCCTGGTGAAGCCTCTTTGGTGAGAGTGTTACCATCAACACCATCAACTCAGAGGCCAGGTGATGAGGATCCTCCAGCCATCATCAACTCCATAACTCAGAGGCCGGGTGCTGGGGATCCTCCAGCCACCATCAACACCATAACTCAGAGGCCGGGTGCTGGGGATCCTCCAGCCACCATCAACACCATAACTCAGAGGCCGGGTGCTGGGGATCCTCCAGCCACCATCAACACCATAACTCAGAGGCCGGGTGCTGGGGATCCTCCAGCCACCATCAACACCATAACTCAGAGGCCGGGTGCTGGGGATCCTCCAGCCACCATCAACACCATAACTCAGAGGCCGGGTGCTGGGGATCCTCCAGCCCGGGCGATGCCCTTCTTTACTGTAACCACTGGTCTCTATGTGTAATCTATTCCACTACAGGTCCACTCATGGATGGTACCATTCCGCAAAGCCACAGACAGACAGACAGTGGCACACAAACACACTCAACCCAAGACAAAAGCACCTCTCCCCACATGTTTGTCTTGACTCCCCTCTCTTTGCCGGGTCTTTCCCCTCCTCCCTGCTCCCTCCTCTCGCTCTACCCCTGACTACACACTCCATCTGTTCTATCCTATACTTCTAGTAACAGGTGGTAGAACTGGGAAGAGAGAAAATAGAATAGAATAGAAACTCCAGTCTTAACTACACTGGACAACCCTCTGTCATGACACATAAAAGAGCTCTCTGAACGTGTTTTGTTCTGAGACACTCCTCCAGCTCCACCACTCAGTGGATCTGGGGGAAAACAGAGGGCTTCCCTTTGTGTTGCAGGGGCCAAGAGGCAGGTGGGGAAACAGGGATTTGTGGGAGAGGAATGTCAAATGACAGGCATGTTTTTCCTCTGGCTCCTGTTTGATGGTTTTCAGCCTCCATTTCTGTTTTAGTTGTGTAGCTGTGATCTGAGATGGGGGTGATGGTTTGTTTACAACTTCAAGAACGCTCTGGAAGTAAAAAAACAACAAACATATTAGGATATCATATCGACATAAATGTTCCCTCTTTTCGTTTGCATGTAGGTCAAATATCACCCGTAGGCTTTAGATGAGAAAGAGGAGATGTGTTTGTTTGTTACACAGGTGAACCAAGAAACACGTTCAATGGAGATTTTCCATTGATAATGATTGTTAATCCAGGACCAGTCTTAAAGGTCCAATGCAGCCGTTTTTATCTCAAAATCAAATCATTAAGAATGAATTACCGTACTGTGGTTGTTTTAAATTAAAATGGACAAAAATACACAAACATTGCTTCTTAGCAAAGGGTAATTTCTCAAGCAAGAACTTTTCTAAGAATGTCTGGGAGTGGTCTGAGTGGGAAGGGGAAAACTGAAAATGAGCCATTGCTGGTAGAGAGGTTTAGAAATCTCTTTCTTATTACCACATGGTGATGTCACAATGGAAGGCCAAAACTCCATCCCACCAAAACAGGCTGAAATTTCAGGCGGCCTTTTCAAACAGCTCTTACACTAACAGCTATTTCACAGTATTATTCCAAACGCAAAGTGTGGAAATATATATAAAACACAGGAAAATCACAAAAATCAGCCTTTAAGCTGTGCCTGTGAAACTGCCCCTTAGTGTTCAAGTGATTTACTTTCTGAATCTGAGGCCACTCCAGTCCTCCCCATCCACTCTGACTGAATGAGACATTTATCTCTCTTTAGTTGTCTCTCTGAGCCGTTCCTCTTCCTCTCCTCTGCACTTCTCTCCTCCTCCTCCTCTCCTTCCTCTCTCCCACCCTTCAGAGCTCATTCATTTCACTAACTGATTTGTTCTAATGACAGACACACTCACAGTCAGGGCTACACTCCCCACTTCCTCCCCTGTAATTTGGAGTACAATGGAAACGTTATGTCTAAGTAATCAGCGTGCATTCCCAGACATGATCTCCAGGCGACAAGAGGAGATGTCTTCTCAATGTAAAGATCCATTCCTCCATTGTGCCACAAACTTCTTGGTGGGTCCTGAAATCTAAAGTGACAACACTCTGTGTGTGTGTGTGTGTGTGTGTGTGTGTGTGTGTGTGTGTGTGTGTGTGTGTGTGTGTGTGTGTGTGTGTGTGTGTGTGTGTGTGTGTGTGTGTGTGTGTGTGTGTGTGTGTGTGTGTGTGTGTGTGTGTGTGTGTGTGTGTGTGTGTGTGTGTGTGTGTGTGTGTGCTCGTGCGTGTGTGTGCTCGTGCGTGTGTGGATGTAAACCCATCTTCCTGGCTGAGTAAACCTGTGGTTGGGACCCCGGCCAGCATTAGGCTTCATTGTTATTAGTCTGGCTCTTCCTTCTCATTGATCCTTTAGGGATTGCCATGTCTCCTTCCCCCTAACCAGCCACCCCTGGTACTAAACAGTATCTCTGGTGATTGAGAGGCATTGAGAGTAAGCCAAGTTTCAGCGGGTCAGCGGTGGTTTTCTGACTGCGGCAGTACAAGCCCTAGTCTAAAAACATCTCTAGACCACCTCTTAAAATCCTCTTCACCTAACAGTCAGTTAAATGTGTACATACTTCCTATTCTCCATGTCTTACTTTTACTATTTTATCCAGCTATAGACTAAATAATCACGAGTGTCACAATATTGTATCTGCCCTTTATAGAAATGGCAGAAAGCTCAATTATAGATCACCCTCATTAGTGGATGTACAGTAGGCAGCAGTAGCTTGTCAGTGATGATCAGGCTGGCTGTTATAGAGGGGTGTACAGTAGACAGCAGTAGCTTGTCAGTGATGATCAGTCTGGCTGTTATAGAGGGGTGTACAGTAGACAGCGGTAGCTTGTCAGTGATGATGAGTCTGGCTGTTATAGAGGGGTGTACAGTAGACAGCGGTAGCTTGTCAGTGATGATGAGTCTGGCTGTTATAGAGGGGTGTACAGTAGACAGCGGTAGCTTGTCAGTGATGATGAGTCTGGCTGTTATAGAGGGGTGTACAGTAGACAGCGGTAGCTTGTCAGTGATGATGAGTCTGGCTGTTATAGAGGGGTGTACAGTAGACAGCGGTAGCTTGTCAGTGATGATGAGTCTGGCTGTTATAGAGGGGTGTACAGTAGACAGCGGTAGCTTGTCAGTGATGATGAGTCTGGCTGTTATAGACGGGTGTACAGTAGACAGCGGTAGCTTGTCAGTGATGATCAGTCTGGCTGTTATAGAGGGGTGTAGAGAGATTAATCCGCTGTGTGTTCCAAGGATATGCATTCCTTCCCTCTAGTCTATTACTCAGAGAGGGAGAGGTAGAGATCCTCCTGTCTGTGCTGCCTCCCCCGTCTCCTCCCTCTTATCAGTGCTACTGTCATCAGACAAGGTGGACATCCCATCCCTCTTCTCCCCCCAACTCATCCCCCTTTCACTTATCCACCATTTCTACCTGGCTTTTCAGGTGTGCACTGTAGACCTCTGGCACTGAGTTCAGACGACACTGTCTGGCCTCGATGAGGGGAGGATGATGAAGGGATGAGTGGGGTGACAGGTCTCTTCCTGGAAGGAGAGGGAAAGAGGGGGATGACCCCGTCAGCCGTACCAACTGTATCTGACAAGCCAAGTTCAGACCAGAAATGTGGATTATCCCATGACAGCTTCTTCCCCAAAGACATCCTTAATCAAAACCACATTTTTGTAACTTAATGTTCATATCTGTAAGATGTAGATGATAATATACTGACCTGACCTCTCTCTCTCTCTCCCCTCCCTCCCCCATCTCTCTCTTTCTCCCTCTAACCCACAGAGCCCTCTCTGTATTTCGGAGAACTAGATTACATTGTGGATGAGAGTTCAGGCTATGTGGAGGTCAGGGTCTGGAGGACTGGCACTGACCTCTCCAAGACGGCCACAGTGACCGTCCGCTCCAGGAAGAGTGACCCCGTCTCTGCTGAAGGTCAGAAGAAGAACGTGAATGTTAGATCTATTATTCCTATCCTCTTTGTGGTGTAGCGTTTCCAGAATACAGTGCCTTGCAAAAGTATTCATCCCCCCTAGCGTTTTTCCTATTTTGTTGCATTACAACCTGTAATTTAAATGTAATGTAATGGACATACACAAAATAGTCCACATAGGTGAAATGAAATGAAAAAAATAACTTGTTTCAAAAAATTATATATACTGTATATTCACCCCTTTGCTACGAAGCCCCTGAAGAAGATCTGGTGCAACCAATTACCTTCAGAAGTCACATAATTAGTTCAATAAAGTCCACCTGTGTACAATCTAAGTGTCACATGATCTCAGTATATTTACACCTGTTCTTAGTGGTGTTGCAGGCCCCAGAGTCTGTAGCACCACCAAGCAAGCATCACCATTAAGACCAATGAGCTATCCAAACAGGTCAGGGATAAAGTTGTGGAGAAGTACAGATCAGGGTTGGGTTATAAAAAAATATCCGAAACTTTGAACATCCACGGAGCACCATTAAATCCATTATTCAAAAATGGAAAGAATATGGCACAACAACAAACCTGCCAAGAGAGGGCCGACCACCAAAACTCACGGACCAGGCAAGGAGGGCATTAATCAGAGAGGCAACAAAGAGACCAAAGATAACCCTGAAGGAGCTGCAAAGCTCCACAGCGGAGATTGGAGTATCTGTCCACTTCAAGCCGTACACTCCACAGAGCTGGGCTTTACGGAAGATTGGCCAGAAAAAAGCCATTGCTTTAAGAAAGAAATAAGCAAACACGTTTGGTGTTTGCCAAAAGGCATGTGGGAGACTCCCCAAACATATGGAAGAAGGTACTCTGGTCAGATGAGAATAAAATGTAACTTTTTGGCCATCAAGGAAAACGCTATGTCTAGCGCAAACCCAACACCTCTCATAACCCAGAGAACACCATCCCCACAGTGAAGCATGGTGGTGACAGCATCATGCTTTGGGAATATTTTTCATCGACAGGGACTGGGAAACTGGTCAAAATTGAAGGAATGATGGATGGCGCTAAATACAGGGAAATTCGTGAGGGAAACTTGTTTCAGTCTTCCAGAGATTTGAGACTGGGACGGAAGTTCACCTTCCAGCAGGACAATAACCCTAAGCATACTGCTAAAGCAACACTTGAGTGGTTTAAGGGGAAACATTGAAATGCCGAGTCAAAGCCCAGACCTCAATCCAATAGAGAATCTGTGGTATGACTTCAAGATTGTGGAACCCATGCAACTTGAAGGAGCTGGAGCAGTTTTGCCTTGAAGAATGGGCAAAATCCCAGTGGCTAAATGTGCCAAGCTTATCGAGATATACCTCAAGAGACTTGCAGCTGTAATTGCTGCAAAAGGTGGCTCTACAAAGTATTGACTTGGGGGGGGGGGTGAATAGTTATGCACACTCAAGTTTTCAGGTTTTTTGTCTTATTTCTTGTTTGTTTCATAATAAACCATATTTTGTATCTTCAAAGTGGTAGGCATGTTGTGTAAATCAAAGGATACAAACCCCCCCCAAAAAAATCAATTAAAAAATAAAGAAATGGCAAGGGGGGTGAATTCTTTCGCAAGCCACCGTATGTCACAGTATTTACAATTCCCCTGGAGCCCCTCAATCTCTGTTTTCACATTATTCACAATCTCTCTATCAGTGTAATTACACAGAATTCCCAATCGTTCCTAATATTTCTCAAACAATCCGGTGTCATCTCTTTCTCTGTTATGGTAGCATTCCAATGCCCTTATTGGCTCTCTCTCCATAAAGATATATGTGTAATGTTCTATTTCTATGTTCCCCGTGTCCCCCTGCCAGCCGGCCTGGACTACGTGGGCATCAGCCGTAACCTGGACTTTGCCCCTGGGGTGACCATGCAAACATTCAGAGTGACCATCCTGGATGACCTGGGTCAGCCGGAGCTGGAGGGGCCTGAAACCTTTGACCTGGTGCTGAGGATGCCCATGAACGCTGTGCTGGGAGAGCCCAGCAAGACCATCATCACTATTAATGATACTGTTACTGACCGTGAGTTATACACACTCTGTAACACATCCCCACACATGTACATATATAGCCCCCAGCAAGACCACCATCACTATTAATGATACTGTCACTGACCGTGAGTTATACAGACACACACACTTTTTCACACATTGTTTTAGCGTTAACATAACCACTGTTTTAGCGTTAACATAACCAGTGTTTTAGCTCTAACATAGCCACTGTTTTAGCTCTAACATAGCCACTGTTTTAGCTCTAACATAGCCACTGTTTTAGCTCTAACATAGCCACTGTTTTAGCTCTAACATAGCCACTGTTTTAGCTCTAACATAGCCACTGTTTTAGCTCTAACATAACCACTGTTTTAGCTCTAACATAACCAGTGTTTTAGCTCTAACATAACCAGTGTTTTAGCGTAGAACATAACCAGTGTTTTAGCGTAGAACATAACCACTGTTTTAGCGTAGAACATAACCACTGTTTTAGCGTAGAACATAACCACTGTTTTAGCGTTGAACATAACCACTGTTTTAGCGTTGAACATAACCACTGTTTTAGCGTTAACATAACCACTGTTTTAGCGTTAACATAACCACTGTTTTAGCATTAACATAACCACTGTTTTAGCGTTAACCACTGTTTTAGCGTTAACCACTGTTTTAGCGCTAACCACTGTTTTAGCGCTAACATAACCACTGTTTTAGCGCTAACATAACCACTGTTTTAGCGCTAACATAACCACTGTTTTAGCGTAGAACATAACCACTGTTTTAGCGTAGAACATAACCACTGTTTTAGTGTTAACCACTGTTTTAGCGTAGAACATAACCACTGTTTTAGCGTAGAACATAACCACTGTTTTAGTGTTAACCACTGTTTTAGCGTAGAACATAACCACTGTTTTAGCGCTAACATAACCACTGTTTTAGCGCTAACATAACCACTGTTTTAGCGCTAACATAACCACTGTTTTAGCGCTAACATAACCGCTGTTTTAGCGCTAACATAATCACTGTTTTAGCGTAGAACATAACCACTGTTTTAGCGTAGAACATAACCACTGTTTTAGCGTAGAACATAACCACTGTTTTAGTGTAGAACATAACCACTGTTTTAGTGTTAACCACTGTTTTAGCGTAGAACATAACCACTGTTTTAGTGCTAACATAACCACTGTTTTAGCGCTAACATAACCACTGTTTTAGCGCTAACATAACCACTGTTTTAGCGCTAACATAACCGCTGTTTTAGCGCTAACATAACCGCTGTTTTAGCTCTAACATAACCGCTGTTTTAGCGTTAACATAACCACTGTTTTAGCGTTAACATAACCACTGTTTTAGCGTTAACCACTGTTTTAGTGTTAACCACTGTTTTAGCGTTAACCACTATTTTAGTGTTAACCACTGTTTTAGCGCTAACATAACCACTGTTTTAGCGCTAACATAACCACTGTTTTAGCGTAGAACATAACCACTGTTTTAGCGCTAACATAACCACTGTTTTAGCGCTAACATAACCACTGTTTTAGCGTAGAACATAACCACTGTTTTAGCGTAGAACATAACCACTGTTTTAGCGTTAACCACTGTTTTAGCTCTAACATAACCACTGTTTTAGCTCTAACATAACCACTGTTTTAGCTCTAACATAACCACTGTTTTAGCTCTAACATAACCACTGTTTTAGTGTTAACCACTGTTTTAGCTCTAACATAACCACTGTTTTAGCTCTAACATAACCACTGTTTTAGCTCTAACATAACCACTGTTTTAGCTCTAACATAACCACTGTTTTAGTGTTAACCACTGTTTTAGCTCTAACATAACCACTGTTTTAACGCTAACATAACCACTGTTTTAGCGTAGAACATAACCACTGTTTTAGCGTAGAACATAACCACTGTTTTAGTGTTAACCACTGTTTTAGCTCTAACATAACCACTGTTTTAGCTCTGACATAACCACTGTTTTAGCGGAGAACATAACCACTGTTTTAGCGGAGAACATAACCACTGTTTTAGCGTAGAACATAACCACTGTTTTAGCGCTGAACATAACCACTGTTTTAGCGTAGAACATAACCACTGTTTTAGCGCTGAACATAACCACTGTTTTAGCGTAGAACATAACCACTGTTTTAGCGTAGAACATAACCACTGTTTTAGCTGTTCTCCTTGTATGAATTGTTTGTGTTTTGTTATCCATATAAAAGTAGCTTTGAGATGATTGTCTATGGCACATTTAGTCAGTGAGCAATGAGAAAATTAAACTATGCTCCCTATGCAGAAGCAATGAAAATAATATTGAGCTACTAGAAAACCACAGTATTGATAAGTAGTATTCTGTTCTCTTCAGAGCCCAATTCAAATCTACTTATCATTCCAGTGCCCAAGGTTCAGTTCAAGGATGCTGCCTATAAGGTGGATGAGGCGGACGGGGAGATGAAGGCCGTAGTGTATCGTAGTGGAGACATCAGTCACAGGTCTACGGTGCGCTGCTACACCCGCCAGGGCTCTGCCCAGGTCATGATGGATTATGATGAGAGGCCCAACACGGACGGGTCACTCATCACCTTCTTCCCAGGTAACCCCAGTCTCTCTCTTTCTATCTCTCTCTCCCGCTCTCCTCTCTCCTTCTCTCCCTCTTTACCCCCCCTCTCTCCCCCTTCTCTTACTCTCTCTCACTCTCTCCCTTCCTCCCTCTCTCTCTCTCTCTCTCTCCTTCCCTAGCTCTACCCCTTCTCTCTCTCAATGTCTTTATATCCTCATACTTCTATGTGTTAACGCTGTGTTCCCCCTGTCCGTCTGTCCCACAGGGGAGAGTGAGAAGGAGTGTGTGGTGAACCTGGTGGATGATAACCTATACGAGGAGGACGAGGAGTTCCGTCTGGTCCTGGGAACGCCCAAGAGCAAGTCACCCTTCGGAGCCTCCACAGGGGAACAGAGCGAGGCGGTGGTCACCATTACTGACGAGAAAGACAGTAAGCTTTCCCCAAGGAACACGGAGATATCTACCACACCGAACATCGGGCTACATTGTATAGATCTATATAACAAAGTATTACAAATAAAATGCCAAAACACTCTGTTTAATGAATTATTTGATTCAGTCTCTAGAGAGTTAGAGTCAGTAGTTTGTTCTGTTTTGCATCGGGAGTCTAACCGGATTCTCTCTCCTCAGAGCCCATCATCCGTTTCAGTGAGATAAAGTACAGTGTACGGGAGCCCCAGTTCCAGGGGGAGACAGCCGTGGTGAAGATCCCTATCCTGAGGCTAGGAGACACATCCAAGGTCTCCCTGGTCAGGGTCCACACCAAGGACGGGTCAGCCACCTCCGGAGAGGACTACAACCCGCTGTCGGAGGGTGAGTCCTACCATTAAGTTATCATATAGTTTAATCATGTAACACAGACATAACTAACCCTAACGTCCAGAGAGGACTACAACCCGCTGTCAGAGGGTGAGTCCTACCATTAAGTTATCATATAGTTTAATCATGTAACACAGACATACAGTAACTAACCCTAACGTCCAGAGAGGACTACAACCCGCTGTCGGAGGGTGAGTCCTACCATTAAGTTATCATATAGTTTAATCATGTAACACATACAGTAACTAACCCTAACATCCAGAGAGGACTACAACCCGCTGTCGGAGGGTGAGTCCTACCATTAAGTTATCATATAGTTTAATCATGTAACACAGACATAACTAACCCTAACGTCCAGAGAGGACTACAACCCGCTGTCAGAGGGTGAGTCCTACCATTAAGTTATCATATAGTTTAATCATGTAACACAGACATACAGTAACTAACCCTAACGTCCAGAGAGGACTACAACCCGCTGTCGGAGGGTGAGTCCTACCATTAAGTTATCATATAGTTTAATCATGTAACACATACAGTAACTAACCCTAACGTCCAGAGGGGACTACAACCTGCTGTCGGAGGGTGAGTACACATACAGTAGCTAACCCTAACGTCCAGAGGGGACTACAACCTGCTGTCGGAGGGTGAGTACACATACAGGAACTAACCCTAACGTCCAGAGAGGACTACAACCTGCTGTCGGAGGGTGAGTACACATACAGGAACTAACCCTAACGTCCAGAGAGGACTACAACCTGCTGTCAGAGGGTGAGTCCTACCATTAAGTTATCATATAGTTTAATCATGTAACACAGACATAACTAACCCTAACGTCCAGAGAGGACTACAACCCGCTGTCGGAGGGTGAGTCCTACCATTAAGTTATCATATAGTTTAATCATGTAACACATACAGTAACTAACCCTAACATCCAGAGAGGACTACAACCCGCTGTCGGAGGGTGAGTCCTACCATTAAGTTATCATATAGTTTAATCATGTAACACAGACATAACTAACCCTAACGTCCAGAGAGGACTACAACCCGCTGTCGGAGGGTGAGTACACATACAGTAACTAACCCTAACGTTCAGAGAGGACTACAACCTGCTGTCGGAGGGTGAGTACACATACAGGAACTAACCCTAACGTCCGGAGAGGACTATAACCTGCTGTCGGAGGGTGAGTACACATACAGGAACTAACATTAACGTCCGGAGAGGACTACAACCTGCTGTCAGAGGGTGAGTACACATACAGGAACTAACCCTAACGTCCGGAGAGGACTACAACCTGCTGTCAGAGGGTGAGTACACATACAGGAACTAACCCTAATGTTCAGAGAGGACTACAACCTGCTGTCGGAGGGTGAGTACACATACAGGAACTGTAGTCTATGTTCCATTATCCACTCTAGCATCCTTCTTAGATTGTCCAAAATATTGCTTCATTCTAAGTGGGATGTTAGTATGGGCGTTAGAACAGAACCATATGAGATTTGACGCTTTAAAATGGATGTCAAAGAAAAAACAATGATTGCAAAGTTAAATAAACCTTACAACTCTATGCACAAGGACGACTTTTAACAACGTCCACTGAACATTTTACAAAAACACGTTTAGTTGAAGAAACAGCACATACCGTCATTCTGTTACCAAACTTTGCATCTGCACTGTTCTTCAAGTAAATGAGTTTTTATGTAAAATGTTCAGTGTCAGTTGTTAAAAGTAGTCTTGTCAGAGAGTTGTATGGTTTGTTTAAGTTTGCAATGATATTTTTCTTGTTTGACATACATTTTAAATTCTCAGCATTATTCTGTTACCGTAGAATATACAGCCATCGTTGTCATACTGTGTTGGGCACTGTCGTGTATAACCCATTCACACCAAAAACGATGTGATACATTTTTAATAGAGATCCTTATTAAGCTCTTGTTTAACCTTGTGTGTGTCTCTCAAGATGTGGAGTTCAAGGAGGGCGAGACAGAACACTTTGTGGAGGTGCAGATCCTGTATGACGGCCAGAGAGAGATGAGAGAAGCCTTCGTCGTCCACATGAAACCTGATGAGTACATGGTTGCAGAGATGCAGGTAAGACTGAGGGCATGGGCTCTTTATCTTTCTCTATACCTATACCTCTCTATCGCTCTCTTCCCCTCTGTGTCTCTTTCTCTCTCTCTCTCTCTCTCTCTCTCTCTCTCTCTCTCTCTCTCTCTCTCTCGTCAGTTGACTGAGAACAAATTCTCATTTACAGAAACAACCAGGGGAATAGTTACAGGGGGGATGAATGAGCCAATTGGAAACAGGGGATGATTAGGTGACCGTGAAGGTATGAGGGTCAGATTGGGAATTTAGCCAGGACACCAGGGTTAGCACCCTTACTCTTACGATAAGTGCCATGGGATCTTTAGTGACCACAGAGAGTCAGGACACCCGTTTAACGTCCCATCCGAAAGATGGCACCCTACACAGGGCAATGTCCCAATCACTGCCCTGGGGCATTGGGATCTTCTTAATTTTAGTCCAGAGGAAAGAGTGCCTCCTATGGGCCCTACAACACCACTTCCAGCAGAATCTGGTCTCCCATCCAGGACCAACCCTGCTTAGCTTCAGAGGTAAGCCAGCAGTGAGATGCAGGGTGGTATGCTGCTGACACCCACCTAGATCACCCACCGAGACACACACACACCATATAAATACCCTCAGCGGGTCTCAAGGCATGCACACACACTTGAACACACAAATAGCCAGGCAGCAGCTGCCACTGTCAGCGGCCCCGGCACCCAAATCACCAGCTATTATAAAAAGACTTCCTGGTTGAGTCTATGCTATGAGAATGTCCCTCAAGTCAACCCACAGAGCAGTGTGACCTACAAACACAGCTATGTGGCATCCCAGACATGTACTGTACCATACCACTAACCTGACACAAATAATGCTAGAGGTGTACACTCACTTAAACTCACTTTTCTCCTTTGGTATTACAAATATGCTGTTCTAAGGAGGACTCCGCCTTCTCAAACGTCCAAGTTTACAATGTACAGCACAATAAAGTGTACTGTACCCACGGAATGGTGTTTTGAATCTCTCTCTCCCGTTCATCAGATGACTAAGGCAATTGTGTACATCGAGGAGATGGACAGCGTGGCAGACGTCACCTTCCCAGCTGTGCCTACTGTGGTGTCCCTGCTAATGTACGATGACACGGCCCGTGCCAGGGACAACCCTCACCCCTCTACTGGCTACCCCATCGTCTGTGTGACGGTGAGTGGTGGCCACTGGGCCCAGACACACACACGCAGAATACAACCCCCTAGACACACAGACACACACACCTTATATCCAGGTGTTTAACCATGTAAAGCTAGCGACAAGGTTGGAATAATTTCATCCAGTCCAAAAAGCCGAGGCTTCAAACTGAAGGTCTTTGTGTTTCATAGTTTCAAAACCTGTTGTTTAAGTGGAAAATCAAAATGCTTTCTCCAGTTCTGACTAAATCCTAAACATGAGACCCTTTCACCGGCATAACAAATGTACACATGTATTCATATAGCCCCGTAAACTTCCCTTCACGTGTTGAGCGCGTTTTACAAGACGACTGTGTATCGTCCTATTACATACCATAATACCACGTATCTGTGGCCCCTCCCTCACCTGCAGGCCTGCAACCCCAAATACCATGACTTTGACAAGACGGGCTCCATCTGCACGGCGGAGAGCATCAACGACACCCTGACCCAGTACCGCTGGCTGGTCAGCGCCCCCAGCGGGTCGGACGGGGTCACCTCGCCCCTGAGAGAGGTGGACACCAACACCTTCTTCACCAACACTAAGTCCATCACCCTGGACTCCATCTACTTCCAGGCTGGGTCGAGAGTCCAGTGTGCTGCCCGGGCGTTCAATACGAACGGGGATGCTGGTCTGGAGCTGTCCAGTCCCATCATGGTGGTCAGCAGGGAGGAGGGTGAGTGGAGACTGGGGGGGAGATGTGATGGAGTGTTCAAGGATGATTGTCTATCCGACAATAATATGTCTCGTGTGCCTGTGTAGGTCTGTGTCAACCACGTATCTCTGGCACGGTGGGAGCTGAGCCCTTCTCTGCTAAGATCCGCTACACCGGCCCTGACGACCCTGACTTCCCCAACCTCATCAAACTCACTGTCAACATGCCGCACATGGACGGTGAGTAACAGGCTCTGTCATGTCCTTACCTACTCGACTAGAGTCAGTTTGATTGTTTCGCTAACAATCGATGACAATAGGACTGAGGTAGAAAGAAATGATTCAAGATCAGTTGTCAAGGGTAAAAAGTTACCAGGTCATTAAAAGATTTATAAATGTTGCAATGGATTGATGATGTATTGAAACCGTCTCTCTCTCTCCCCTCTCTTCTCCTCAGGCATGTTACCGGTCATCTCTACGCGGCCCCTGTCCAACTTCGAGCTGACCCTGTCTCCAGACGGCACGCGCGTGGGCAACCACCGCTGCTCCAACCTACTGGACTTCAACGAGATCCAGACGGGCCACGGCTTCATCACCGACGCCACCAAGAACCCTGAGATCATCGGCGAGACATCGCCCTACCAGTACAGCGCCGACATGCGCTCCACCAACAGCCTGAGATTCTACAGGAACCTGAATCTGGAGGCTTGTCTGTGGGAGTTTAATAGTTACTACGACATGTCCGAGCTGCTCACCACCTGTGGAGGTTCTATTGGGACGGATGGACAGGTACTGGAGAGAGAGAGACATACACACATATGCACTGATGCAAACACACACACACACAAACTGACACGCTGGCTGTTCTCTGTGTGCAGCTCTCGATTACTCAGTCTGCTGTTGTTGTTTTTTCAGTAATCTGTCAAGTTGAAAGTAGACATTTTGAAATTCCCTCTGTGTTAAATTCCCTCTGTGTTAAATTCCCTCTGTGTTACCTTTCATGCTTGAATGCTCTGAAGTGTTCCTATCCTTCTGTTTTGTACTGTGGTATATGCTGATCCAGGTACAGTTGAAGGTGACCCTGACTATGTATCTCTGTGTTGCTCTTCCTCTAGGTGCTGAACCTGGTCCAGTCCTATGTGACTCTGCGCGTGCCTCTCTATGTGTCCTACGTCTTCCACTCCCCCGTTGCCGTGGGAGGATGGCAGCACTTTGACCTGCAGTCAGAGCTCAAGCTCACCTTTGTGTACGACACCGCCATCTTGTGGCAGGACGGAATCGGCAGCCCGCCGGAGGCTGAACTACAAGGTACAGTCAATTCGGCCCACTGTTAGCTATTTTAAGTACTACAGTGAGGTGAATGGCTTGCAGTATTACTCAGTTAATACATGTATAATTAATAGTCTGCAGGCACATTTGATTAGAATCTCAGAGCTGACGAGGTGAAAAATCTGCCGATGTGCCCTTGAGCAAGGCACTTACCCCTAATTGCTCCTGTAAGTCACTCTGGATAAGAGTGTCTGCTAAATTACTAAAATGTAAATAATGTCTGATGCATTATTTCACCAGTGAATGATAGAGGTGGATAATAACCCTGATTTGATGTAACTGTGTCCCTATAGGATCCATGTACCCCACCAGCATGAGGATCAACGAGGAGGGACGTCTGGTGGTCAACTTCAAGACTGAGGCCCGCTTCAGGGGACAGTTTGTCATGTCCCACCCAGGTATTACACACACACACACACACACACATCCGATAGGGTGATTGTATAGCTTTCTCTCCGATTGGGTTGCACTGTGACCCAGATCCTGTACCGCTATTAGAATGGAACCGTCTTAGGGGTTGTTCTGCCAAATGTCAACATGACATTAACCTTTTCAGAAAGAATAAAACTACTGTCAGCAACGTAAAATGTGTATACCTTACAACGAGGTGCGACATACAGTCTACAGTACAACGCCGGTCTTAAGATGTTGTGTTCATGTAGGCCCTGTGTCAGACACATCAAGCAAAGAAACGCTCAACAGAAGTGTACGTGTGAGACTAAAGAGAGGTTTGACTGTGTGTTTCCAGGAACCACTCTGTCCTCCATGGTGATGTGTGCTGACCTCTCTGGCCTGACCTTCACCCTGGCCCTGATCAGGACTGAGCCCACCTACAACCAGCCCATGCAGCAGTGGAGCTTCGTCTCTGACTTCGCTGTGAGCTGCCATCTTGATCATTGTCTGTCTTAGAGGTAGACTCAGCGATATGACGTGGCCACGAGCTGCACCGTAGATATTGCGATGAGCGAGAGACAAGACTTCACTGTCACACACGGTGTCTGCGTATGTGCACCGGTTCGCTTCACGCTGTCAGAGCGTGGTAGGTGCAGGACCAAAACAGCTGAGCGCTCTTAGTTGTTGAGGAAATGGACCCACTATGCTGTTTACTTTGTGTACCTACGTCATATCGCTGAGTCTACCTTTAACTTTGTATTCTTAGTGTTGAAGCCAACTGGTAGACTGTAATGACAGAAGACTAAGGTTAGCTTTAGCAGCACGTACAGTATGGATACCAGAGCAGCAGTACCTACCTTAAATGGTTGGTGTGTTTTAAAGTTGTTTTAATGATGTTGTAATGTTGTTGTCTGTAGGTGAGGGACTACTCTGGCACGTACACAGTGAAGATGATCCCCTGCAGTGCCTCTCCCAATGGGGAGTTCAGCATTCCCCCTGTGTGTCACCCACGAGAACCCCTCACCTTCCACATGGACATCCGCTTCCAGCAGGTCACCACCACTGCATACCCACAGTCTCTGGCAGACTAGCATACCCAAGACGCTAGAATCAAGAGGAAACTTTGTCATTCACCAATGCTGATTTGTCTTGGTGTTGTATGAGGCTAAAAACAAGTAGTAGCAGATACTTGTTAATTAAATGCATTGAACCAAACATTCAACTCTCCTGTGTTTGACCTTTGCCCTCTGACCACCCCAGGTGAGTGACCCGGTGGCAGCTGAGTTCAGTCTGAACACCCAGATGTTCCTGCTGTCCAAAAGGGAGCTGTGGCTGTCAGACGGATCCATGGGCTTCGGAGAGAGCACCGACACAGCCTTCTCAGAGGGTACTGGACTACTACTGACCCCTAGTGGACATTCTAGGAACCACTAGTCAACATATAGATAGATACACCACTAGTCAACATATAGATAGATACACCACTAGTCATCATATAGATAGATACACCACTAGTCATCATATAGATATATACACCACTAGACATCATATAGATAGATACACCACTAGTCATCATATAGATATATACACCACTAGTCATCATATAGATAGATACACCACTAGTCATCATATAGATAGATACACCACTAGTCAACATATAGATATATACACCACTAGTCATCATATAGATAGATACACCACTAGTCAACATATAGATAGATACACCACTAGTCAACATATAGATAGATACACCACTAGTCAACATATAGATAGATACACCACTAGTCAACATATAGATATATACACCACTAGTCATCATATAGATAGATACACCACTAGTCATCATATAGATATATACACCACTAGTCATCATATAGATAGATACACCACTAGTCATCATATAGATAGATACACCACTAGTCAACATATAGATATATACACCACTAGTCAACATATAGATAGATACACCACTAGTCAACATATAGATATATACACCACTAGTCATCATATAGATAGATACACCACTAGTCAACATATAGATAGATACACCACTAGTCAACATATAGATAGATACACCACTAGTCAACATATAGATAGATACACCACTAGTCAACATATAGATATATACACCACTAGTCATCATATAGATAGATACACCACTAGTCAACATATAGATATATACACCACTAGTCATCATATAGATAGATACACCACTAGTCAACATATAGATAGATACACCACTAGTCAACATATAGATAGATACACCACTAGTCAACATATAGATAGATACACCACTAGTCAACATATAGATAGATACACCACTAGTCAACATATAGATATATACACCACTAGTCATCATATAGATAGATACACCACTAGTCATCATATAGATAGATACACCACTAGTCATCATATAGATATATACACCACTAGTCAACATATAGATAGATACACCACTAGTCAACATATAGATAGATACACCACTAGTCATCATATAGATAGATACACCACTAGTCAACATATAGATAGATACACCACTAGTTAACATATAGATAGATACACCACTCGTCAACATATAGATAGATACACCACTAGTCAACATATAGATAGATACACCACTAGTCAACATATAGATAGATACACCTCTAGTCATCATATAGATAGATACACCACTAGTCAACATATAGATAGATACACCACTAGTCAACATATAGATAGATACACCACTCGTCAACATATAGATAGATACACCACTAGTTAACATATAGATAGATACACCACTAGTCAACATATAGATAGATACACCTCTAGTCATCATATAGATAGATACACCACTAGTCAACATACATGCTCTTTCATGACATAGACTGATCAGGTGAAAGCTATGATCCCTTGTTGATGTCACTTGTTAAATCCACTTCAATCAGTGTAGATGAAAGAGAGGAGGCAGGTTAAAGAAGGATTTTTAAGCATTGAGACAATTGAGAGATGGATTGTGTATGTGTACCATTCAGAGGGTGAATGGGCAAGACACAAGATTGAAGTGCCTTTGAACAGGGTATGGTAGTAGGTGCCAGGCGCACCGGTTTGTGTGTCAACAATTGCGACACTGCTGGGATTTTTCACGCTCAATAGTTTGTGCATCAAGAATGGTCCACCACCAAAAGGACATCCAGCCAACTTGACACAACTGTGGGAAGCACTGGAGTCAACATGGGTCAGCATCCCTGTGGAACGCTTTCGACACCTTGTAGAGTCCGTACCCCTGACAAATTGAGGCTGTTCTGAGGGCAAAAGTGGGTGCAACTCAATATTAGAAAGGTGTTCCTAATGTTTTGTCCACTCAGTGTACATTATTAGCTGTTTTATCTTATAGAACTCACACAGCTTTCTGTCTAACTGCTTTCTGAGTTTGAATGTAAAGATAATATTTAACAGTCTAATAACCATTTAATGAAACTATCAGTGCTTGTTGAAATGTCACAGAGCAATTGACACCACCCTCCTCTAATCTCTCCCTCCATCCCCCTCTCCAGGCTCCTCCATCTACGGCCGTGTGATGGTGGACCCAGTCCAGAACCTGGGTGACTCCTTCTCCTGCAGTATAGAGAAGGTGTTCCTGTGTACAGGAGCTGACGGTTACGTCCCCAAGTACAACCCCACCAACAAGGAGTATGGCTGCCTGGCCGACGCACCTTCACTGCTCTACAGATTCAAGATCCTGGTGCGTACGCCAATCACTCAACACATCATGCCTCCACTCAGGGGGAGATTCCTCTGGAGTTTTGTTATGGTCACTTTGAATGCAGTTGGGTCAGTTTTGCTATATCTATTAATTCATTCACAAGTAATTTCTTGCTTCAACCGTCTACAAACATTTGTGTTCTTGACATCTCAGTACATGTGAGCCATGCTGCTGTTAGGCTGTTGAAATACATTTGACGTTTCAGTCATTTAAGCAGACGATCTTATCCAGAGCGACTTACAGGAGCTATTATGGTTAAGTGCCTTGCTCAAGGGCACGTCGGCAGATTTTTCACCTAGTCGGCCAACGTATTCGAACCAGTTACCTTTTTGATTCCTGGTCCAATGCTAACTGCTAAGTTACCTACCTCTAATCCATAGACGTCCTATACAATATTTCTAAGTGAGGTTCCTACTGTAATGATTTCAGCGGTCTAACCGGTGTGTGTTTTCCTCCTCAGGACAAGGCTCAGCCAGAGACCCAGGCCACAGCGTTTGGAGATGTGTTGTTTGGTGCCACTCTGGCCCTGGACACTCCTGGAGGCCTGCCTCTGGTCAGACAGCCTGGTTCAGACGGATTCGCCCTGTCCTCCTCGCCTCTCTTCCAGGTCAGCTGTAAACTGGATAACAATGAGAAATTAGTCTCTGTATGGTTGAATTAAATCTGGTTTCTGAAATCTGAGTTTGATTACTTGCACACAAAAAAACACGAATTTGGTTTGGAATCACACACTGAAAGGTATAGGCCAAAGGCTTTATCACTAACCTCAAGCTCCACTGTGTCTGGATGTTCCAGGTGGCTGCAGGTCGGGAGTGGTTCATCCACACCATCTACACCGTCCGCTCCCGAGACAACGCCAACCGTGGCATCGGCAAGCGTAGCCTGGAGTACCACCACAGCCTGTCCTCCGTGGCCGACCCTCAGCCCGACCTCCACACCTCCTCCCGGGGTCGCCACCGTCGTGCCGCCCACGCTCCGGACCTGGCCCAGGACATCGGCACCGACAACAATCGGGGAACCAACATCCAGCACATCGCTCTGGACCGAACAGACCGCCTGGTGGTGAGCCAGCGCCAGCCATGGGGTGGACGTGACCGGGCTGGGTCGGACCGCAACTCACCCTTCCTGGAGCGCCCCCTCCTGGAGAGCTCCGGCAGGGAGCCTGTGGACACCTCCACCCTGCCCACGCTGGTCGGCCTGGCCGGGTTGATCCTTCTCATCTGCCTGGTGGCCATGGTGGTTATTCTGCTGGTGCGGCGCAAGAGGAAGAACCAGAAGAAGAGCCAGTTCCCTCCCTACTCCACCTCGTCGTGCTCGGCCTACAGCGGAGGGAGTGGCAACAGCAGAGAGGGCATGATGGGTACTGGGGGCAGCAGCTTGGACAGCTCTGAGGTCTAGGCTCATGACTAGAGACAGCCCTCCTACCAACACCACCCCGTCCCTGTGGCCTTCTGATAAGACATTGACAGTTGTCGACGGTTCCACCCTCTACCACTGCGGTGCCGTCTCATGGCTCTATCCAATCCTTACCGCTGAAGCGTTACTGATTGCGTGATAAAAATGCAAAGGTCATTTCCGATTGAGCCGACATATGCGGTGTTTACCGTGAATAGTCTCCGCTAACTCGGGAACACTGGCTTTCAATTTCAATCGCGCTGTAACACTTGAACTTCAGCAATACGGATTGAATAGAGCCCTAAGACAGGGCTAACCCTGCCTTCTGCTAGCACTGAAGACAGCATAGCCAGTTCGTGGGACAGTTGATGTCAGTTGATGTGTGTTGTGGGCCTATAACCAGAGTATGAATGCATGGCTGGCCAAGCCTGGAGAGAAAGTCATGTGAGGATCCATGAACCCTCAATGAAGTGTTTTCAACCCTTTTCCCGTGGTACAACATGGGTTTTAGTCCCCCTCAACAACCCAATTGTCAGAACTCCATTCAGGTGTGCTTTAGTTCATGTGTCAAATATTGGGAGTCCCCAAGGGCTGATGTTGTGGAGAATACCCCGTCCAACTATGCTGCCATAGCTGAACATCCCAATTAAATCCTAAAACAGTAATGGCATCTCCAGAAGGTAAAAGCAACTAAATGTCCCCCTTGATAGTGCAGAGCAGCTTTGAGGAGACTATTCTGTCCTGTTTTTCTTAAGAGAACTAGCCTATCATGTTATTTTTGTTGTCGATCGTTCAATCCGTGTCAACTAATGTTTGTTTTTTTGAGTGCGAGATAGAGAGCCAAGTGGATCGAATGTTGGGTTGTGTTGGTCCGGTCGAGGCTGGCTGTATCAAATGTGCTAAATGTGTGTATTTTGTAATATTGATTGATGCACTGCTATGCTTTACAAAGCCCTCGGTAGTCAGCAGGTGTGCCCACTGCAGCAGAGCACAGACATGGTGCTATTCAATGGGATTGTGACGTTGTCCATTTTAGTCATTCAAGTGCTTAAACTATTCATTCAGAATGTTTTTATACATTTTTGTTTCAGGTGAGGTTTAAAAATAAAAATCACATGTATGTGTATATTATTAAGTCAGTGTACATACCTGCATGTATAGGATGTTAAGTCAACACAGGACAATGCAAACAAGAAAGGTATTAATTACTAAACCCTGGTGCAACTTGAAGAATCTGTTAACCCCACATTTGATGCTGTTTCTCAACTGAAGTATGTGACTATCTTGATCTTATGCAAGTGACAGTATAAGTTAATAGGTGCCAACTAGTTAAGGTATAGAAATTTGTCTCCCGACCAATTTAGATCAAATTGGTGACTTATCAATTTTGTGATAATTTCAATCAATTGTTTGATGTCCTCCAACTTTAACTGCCAAATACAAAATGTACTTTTCTGAATGATTTTGGTCCTAGTCTTCACTCAGACTGCTTGTGAACGTCCACTGCTCTTTCTGTGAAAAGCTTTGCACAAATATTCAACAGAAGTATATATATTTGTTTTGCATAAGAATAGACTTATTTAAAAAAGGGGAAATTTATTAGTGACACGTTCCAAAAATACATTTTCTACAATGTAGGTCGGTAACATAACAGAGTGGGAGGGGGGATACATACAGGTATCGGTACAATCAATGGAATGTGATAACATAACCAACAGGCATAAATAAATTTCTCGTCACCTCAAGTACTAGTAAAAAAGGGTAGAAAACTAACAACAAAAAGAAAATTCAACTAAATCAGCGCAGCTGCAGTATGTCAGCTAGTCCCTACTAGCAGGCCTGTGAATAGAAGGAATACAATAGGGAAAGGGGGATACCTAGTCAGTTGTATAACTGAAATGTAACCCAACCCCTCTGAATCAGAGAGGTGTGGGGGGGCTGCCTTAAATCGACACTAAGAACCTAGGTTCCCTCCTGGAATCTTCTAGATAGACGACACGCTATAGTGAAGAAAAGTACAGTCCTTTTGGGTTTTATACAGTAAATCATCATCATCATCATCATCATGTATCACCACGGTAACCCGTACAAAACAAACAGACGCCACGACTACTACACTGCTGTCTGCTGCTGCCCTCTTTCTGACCACCGCCTCACAGCTTTAGCTTTTTCCTGCGGCCTCCTCGCGGGTCTGGGGTCCCTTCTCCCTTACGCTTCTGAGCCTGAGGAAGTGTGGGGTGAAGAGGAAGTGTGGGGTGAAGAGGAAGTGTGGGGTGAAGAGGAAGTGTGGGGTGAAGAGGAAGTGTGGGATGAAGAGGAAGTGTGGGATGAAGAGGAAGTGTGGGGTGAAGAGGAAGTGTGGGGTGAAGAGGAAGTGTGGGATGAAGAGGAAGTGTGGGATGAAGAGGAAGGCAGAAACGGAGTGTCAGCTCAAATGATCATAAAAATCGTCACTTCATACATTCACGTCTGCTTACAATGGAACATTGGTTTAGACAAGACTATATAGTGGAAAAGAACATTGTGTGATATTGTTAGTGCCGTGTGTGTCTTCCTGCACAGAGATAGAGGACTGCATGACCAGAGAATTCAGTGATGGTCAGGAAGTGAAGCGTTGTGATCTTACAGAAGACTGACTCCGTGGTCCTTTCTTCTTCTTCTCTGCCTTCTCCCTCTCCTCCAGCTCCATGTTCTCTCGTTCAATCAGGGTGATCAGGGTGTTGCATCGCCTCTGGAGCTCCTACACACACACACCACACACACACACACACACACACACACACACGTAATGTTTTGAATGAATGGTTATCATGTTACTGAAGAAGTAAAGACACATTTCCATCAACAGGTTGTACTCTATTGATTCTATAACAAAGTTGTACTTAATTCCACTGTCGGCCCGGGGCCACTCTACTCACCATGGCGGTCCTGGACTTGAGGAACCAGTCGAAGCGAAACTGGGGCGAGTTGCGGATGCACTGGCGCAGCTCGTCGTAGACCGACTCCTTTTCGAAGCCCAACTTGTGCAGCATGCAAATGAGGAAGCGGTCCTCCTCCTCAGTGTAGTTCTTCCCCTTGTTGGTGCCATACGAGATCCTCAACTGGTGGAACGGCGCCTTGTAGCGACCAATCTACAACGAGGGAGAGAAAAGATGTCCTTCAGGGTGTATGGTAAGCCTCTGGTAGACACGATACCTTCATAAGGGTTGGGAGGGCCCAGACACATACCTTCATAAGGGTTGGGAGTGCCCAGACACATACCTTCATAAGGGTTGGGAGTGCCCAGACACATACCTTCATAAGGGTTGGGAGGGCCCAGACACATACCTTCATAAGGGTTGGGAGTGCCCAGACACATACCTTCATAAGGGTTGGGAGTACCCAGACACATACCTTCATAAGGGTTGGGAGTACCCAGACACATACCTTCATAAGGGTTGGGAGTATACTGTGAACCATCAGATCCTCCTCTCCACCCTCTCCGAGTTGGGCATCTCCGGCGCGGCCCACGCTTGGATTGCGTCCTACCTGACAGGTCGCTCCTACCAGGTGGCGTGGCGAGAATCTGTCTCCTCACCACGCGCTCTCACCACTGGTGTCCCCCAGGGCTCTGTTCTAGGCCCTCTCCTATTCTCGCTATACACCAAGTCACTTGGCTCTGTCATAACCTCACATGGTCTCTCCTATCATTGCTATGCAGACGACACACAATTAATCTTCTCCTTTCCCCTTCTGATGACCAGGTGGCGAATCGCATCTCTGCATGTCTGGCAGACATATCAGTGTGGATGACGGATCACCACCTCAAGCTGAACCTCGGCAAGACGGAGCTGCTCTTCCTCCCGGGGAAGGACTGCCCGTTCCATGATCTCGCCATCACGGTTGACAACTCCATTGTGTCCTCCTCCCAGAGCGCTAAGAACCTTGGCGTGATCCTGGACAACACCCTGTCGTTCTCAACTAACATCAAGGCGGTGGCCCGTTCCTGTAGGTTCATGCTCTACAACATCCGCAGAGTACGACCCTGCCTCACACAGGAAGCGGCGCAGGTCCTAATCCAGGCACTTGTCATCTCCCGTCTGGATTACTGCAACTCGCTGTTGGCTGGGCTCCCTGCCTGTGCCATTAAACCCCTACAACTCATCCAGAACGCCGCAGCCCGTCTGGTGTTCAACCTTCCCAAGTTCTCTCACGTCACCCCGCTCCTCCACTCTCTCCACTGGCTTCCAGTTGAAGCTCGCATCCGCTACAAGACCATGGTGCTTGCCTACGGAGCTGTGAGGGGAACGGCACCGCAGTACCTCCAGGCTCTGATCAGGCCCTACACCCAAACAAGGGCACTGTGTTCATCCACCTCTGGCCTGCTCGCCTCCCTACCACTGAGGAAGTACAGTTCCCGCTCAGCCCAGTCAAAACTGTTCGCTGCTCTGGCCCCCAATGGTGGAACAAACTCCCTCACGACGCCAGGACAGCGGAGTCAATCACCACCTTCCGGAGACACCTGAAACCCCACCTCTTTAAGGAATACCTAGGATAGGATAAAGTAATCCTTCTCCCCCCCCCCTTAAATGATTTAGATGCACTAATGTAAAGTGGCTGTTCCACTGGATGTCATAAGGTGAATTCACCAATTTGTAAGTCGCTCTGGATAAGAGCGTCTGCCAAATGACTTAAATGTAAATGTACCCAGACACATACCTTCATAAGGGTTGGGAGTGCCCAGACACACACCTTCATAAAAGGTTGGGAGTGCCCAGACATACCTTCATAAGGGTTGGGAGTGCCCAGACACATACCTTCATAAAGGTTGGGAGGGCCCAGACACATACCTTCATAAGGGTTGGGAGGGCCCAGACACATACCTTCATAAGGGTTGGGAGGGCCCAGACACATACCTTCATAAGGGTTGGGAGGGCCCAGACACATACCTTCATAAGGGTTGGGAGGGCCCAGACACATACCTTCATAAGGCTTGGGAGTGGCCAGACACATACCTTCATAAGGGTTGGGAGGGCCCAGACACATACCTTCATAAGGGTTGGGAGTGCCCAGACACACACCTTCATAAGGCTTGGGAGGGCCCAGACACATACCTTCATAAGGCTTGGGAGTGCCCAGACACATACCTTCATAAGGGTTGGGAGGGCCCAGACACATACCTTCATAAGGGTTGGGAGTGGCCAGACACATACCTTCATAAGGGTTGGGAGGGCCCAGACACATACCTTCATAAGGGTTGGGAGGGCCCAGACACATACCTTCATAAGGGTTGGGAGTGCCCAGACACACACCTTCATAAGGGTTGGGAGGGCCCAGACACATACCTTCATAAGGGTTGGGAGGGCCCAGACACATACCTTCATAAGGGTTGGGAGTGCCCAGACACACACCTTCATAAGGGTTGGGAGGGCCCAGACACATACCTTCATAAGGGTTGGGAGTGCCCAGACACACACCTTCATAAGGGTTGGGAGGGCCCAGACACATACCTTCATAAGGCTTGGGAGTGCCCAGACACATACCTTCATAAGGGTTGGGAGGGCCCAGACACATACCTTCATAAGGGTTGGGAGTGCCCAGACACATACCTTCATAAGGGTTGGGAGTGCCCAGACACATACCTTCATAAGGGTTGGGAGTGGCCAGAGGTTTTCACAACTGTATCGATCATCTGATCATAATAAAAAGGTCTTGGCTCCCCAATGTTGTTCTTGTTAACGATGACCTCACTGAAATGGCTTACCTTTGTGTCCAGTGCTTTCTTGATGCTGATCCTCCTCTGGATGCGGGCCTCTCCCCTCTCGATCTGAGCCATGATCTTCTCAATGTCCTGCAGCTCGTTGCAGCGCTCCCAGAACACAGCTGTGTGTACACACACACACACACACACACACACACACACAGTATTATGATCTAGATCTCAGTCATACACTTGGGAGTAATGTCCACTAGCTATATAAGAAGTAGATTCAGATATTTTTCTTTTCAAATTGCGGAAATGTAAGGAAAAGGTTTTTTTTTTTCTCTTCTTCTTACCGGAATATTCCATGACTTCCTCTGGGGTTTTGCCCTCCACCTCTCTGGCGATGTTCTCGATGTCGTCTCTCCCCCACTTCTCATTGGCTTTGATGAACTGGTTAAAGTCACGCTTGTTCCAGATGGTGAAGCCCTGTGGAGAGATCGATGACAGTTTGTAACGACACAAGCCACAAATGCTAACATTTGTTTGTAGTTGAATAACATTTGTTTATAGTTGAAGCCATTAAAGAGAATCTCAACTGAACTACATGTAGTTCTATAAATATGACATGGAGTAGGGCACTATGATGAATGTCCAGTGTTTCAGTTGGAGGTCTTGTTTCAGCCAATTACCTGCGAGAGGAGGTTCTCCTTCTCCTCCAGCTCCTCCTCTGATAGGCCTTCGGCCTCGTCAATCTTGGCCTGCTCCTCCTTCTGGTGCTGGGCCGAGTTGGGCAGTTCTGGGTTACGAGGAACCTGGAGAGATAATGTATAACACATATACACTCAACAGATACATCCCATTCTAAACCAAACCGACTGTGTTGGTTTGAAACCGCACAGAGGAGATCCAAAATGTCCGCCGTCTGATGGAACATTATCACACTGACGGCGTCATAATTGACCACAGAGGAGGCTGGTGAGGGGAGGACGGCTTAAACACATATACACCATTCCATCCATTAGTATGAGCTCTTCATTCAATTTTAAGTTTCACCTATCATCACTGATGTACCAACAGTTACACTAGTAACAGTACATGTTGTACCTTGTAGCCGATAGTCTTCCTGTAGAATAGGATCTCTTTCTCCAGCAGTTCAAACAGCCTTGGGGGGAAGAACTGGAAGTCCTGCACATTGGGCTGCTTAGGTGGACGAGGAGCCTGGAAGAGGAGAACAGCAGTTTTAGTCATGGAGAAAGATGGTCTGTAAGAGGAGAACAGCAGTTTTAGTCATGGAGAAAGATGGTCTGTAAGAGGAGAACAGGGGTTTTAGTCATGGAGAAAGGTGGTCTGTAAGAGGAGAACAGGGGTTTTAGTCATGGAGAAAGGTGGTCTGTAAGAGGAGAACAGCGGTTTTAGTCATGGAGAAAGGTGGCCTGTAAGAGGAGAACAGCAGTTTTAGTCATGGAGAAAGATGGTCTGTAAGAGGAGAACAGCAGTTTTAGTCATGGAGAAAGATGGTCTGTAAGAGGAGAACAGGGGTTTTAGTCATGGAGAAAGATGGTCTGTAAGAGGAGAACAGCAGTTTTAGTCATGGAGAAAGGTGGTCTGTAAGAGGAGAACAGCAGTTTTAGTCATGGAGAAAGGTGGTCTGTAAGAGGAGAACAGCAGTTTTAGTCATGGAGAAAGATGGTCTGGAAGAGGAGAACATGGGTTTTTAGTCATGGAGAAAGATGGTCCGATTCATTTCACACAGCTATTCCCAGTGGCGTGCGTATACATAGCCAGAGGCCTGCGGTAGTGAGACTTACCTTGGGTGCTTTGGGCTCGCTGACACGCAGGGCCTCTCTGAAGTAGGCATCCACTGCGTAGTTGGCCTTCCTCTCTCTCTTGGGTGGCTCGATCCAGTTGGTGACCACCTTCTTCTTCTCCCTGTAGTCCTCTCCTTCGAAGGTGTACACACTGTTGTCAGACTCCATGGTGAAGTTCCTCAGGGAGCTCTCGCCCATGGTGTTCATCTTCTCCTTCAACTCCATGGTCTGTCAGATACAAACACACAGCAAAGCGTTAGCATCTAGCTACACATTGCTAATGTGTTTGGCCTCTAGATACTGCCATATCAACCCACATACAGCAATGCTAAAGCTATCACATTATATAAATGATCTGAGTGCAGATAAATGCTAATGCTAGGCCCAATGCTAGCACTAGGCCCTTGTCCGTCTGCGCTCTGACCTTCTTCTCGCCTCGCTCCAGGATCTCGTCGATGTCATCGTCGGTGATGTCGCTCTCCTTGGAGGCGAAGACGTGCGTGGCGCCGTGCCGGATGATAGACAGCATCTCGTCCTTCCCCAGCTTGTTGGCATTGGGATCCACTAGCCTTCCTGCAGAACAGACACAGTAGACAAGTCAGCCAGTTGCATTGCCAAGGCATTGACTTCAATAGCGTAGGTTTGAAACTGGGAAGAGGAGATTCAAAATGGCCACCGGTGCAGTACCTTGCTGGATGACGATGGAGTCCAGTTGGAGCTTCATCTCGGCTCGCTCCACGATCCTCTCCTCTACTGTGTTTTCCGTGATGAAACGGAACACGCGCACCTGCTTCTTTTGACCAATCCTGTGAGCTCGGTCCTGAGAAGAAAAGTTAAATGAACCAATCAGGTAAGTGTCTAACAGTTACCAGGTAGAAGCATCTTGATCAATTAAGTTACTGGTGAGAGATTCTATTGAACGTAAGCTCACTTGTTGTGATAGGATTCAAACTAGGGGGAATTGAACATGTTAAATCTGTAGGGCAAATTCTAATTAAAGTAATAGTAAAATGTCATATAAAAAAGACTGACTAATTAGTCCACTAACATGGGTGAATGAGAGGTACTGACCATGGCCTGTAGGTCGACCTGAGGGTTCCAGTCTGAGTCGTAGAGGATGACCACGTCAGCTGTGGCCAGGTTAATACCCAGCCCTCCGGCCCTGGTGCTCAACATGAAGATGAACTTAGGGCTGTCCTCCTCATTGTACGCGTTGATGGAGATCTAGAGGAACATGGGAAATGTAGTGTTAAATGAAGTGTGTTCAAACTGCAACGAGTTCAATTGTTTGAATTTACAAGCCATTTATTAGCCTGGTCCCAGATCTGCGTGTGCTACCCTGCCAACTCCTATGGTCAATGTCACACCAAGGCAGCACAAACAGATCTGGGACCAGGGTAATAAGCCAGTGTCGTTAATGAGATCCAGGAGTGGGAGTCATAGTCGTACCTGTCTCTCCTCGTGGGGCGTCTGTCCGTCCAGGCGACAGTAGCCAAAGTTGCGCCACATGCAGTAGTCCTCCAAGATGTCCAGCATCCTGGTCATCTGGCTGAAGATCAGCACACGGGAGCCTGGGAGAGGGAGGGGAGTTCAAAATGGCCGCCAATCAATCATCCACCATGCCTATTCTGCTGCAACTTTAACATAGTAGTTTGAATCATAAAAAGTCTGAAATAGCCTTTACACAACACCGTCTCCATATCAACTTTAGAGTTGAAAGGGCCACAGGGCCATCAAACAGGCCATAAAAACACCAATTTTGTAACCGGTCTTAGAGGGAAGTCTTTCGTCCACCCACCCTGAGCCTTCATCTTGGGCAGCAGCTTGTCAAGGACGGCCATCTTGCCGCTGTTGACGGCCAGGTGCAGGTCGGTGGTGTAAGGCGGGCCGGGCTCGGCCCCGTCAAACAGGTACGGGTGGTTGCAGCACTTCCTCAGCTGCATCAAGACGTTGAGCAGGCGCATCTTGTCCATCTTCCCTGCAGAGTTCAGGATGTCTATGTCCTTCATCAGGATCTTGGTGTACCTGAGGAGAGACGGGACACTGTTTTCACATACACATTATAGTGCACGGGGCTGAAGAATTAGTTTGGCAGGGAAAGGGCATATGTTGACTGTGTGTGGGCTACTCACCATTCTCTCTGCATCTTACTCAGCCCCACGTACATCTTGATCTCTTTCTTAGGCAGCAGAGACTTCTCCACCTCATTCTTGATACGACGCAGCAGGAAAGGACGCAGTACCTGCACACAGGTACACAGAGTGAGAACAACCAATGAAAGGTAAGGGAAGGCCCCATAACACTATTTAATAAAAACCTACATGGATACATGTTTAGTTCATTAGGATCCCCATTAGCTGTTGATCATGCAGCAGATACCCTTCTTGGATCCACAAAAAAAACACAGTTAGTTATAGACAAGAACAACACAAGATGTTACTACATTAAAATCGAAAAGTAATACATTGTCAAGGCACCAAGAGACACTATTCACTATTCATATATACACAGTACACATTCATACAGTACAGTGAAATGTAAGGAAGTGTTTCAGATACTTACAGTGTGAAGACGTTCCACCAACTTCTGATCCCCCAGACAGTTGTTGGTGTCAAACCACGAGTCAAAGTCCTTCGAGAGAAAAACTAAAAGTTAAATCAAGCCATATTTTCGGGGCCCTTTAAATAAGTGAAAAATAGAGAATATTGTTTTTTTTCACTAAATGTTATTAAGCCTAAATTACTAAACTGTAGTATTAATGGGGGGCAATTGTCTGTGTGTTCAAAAATGTGTTCCCCCCCGGGTACATTAAAGTTCATCCTGTTTTATCTGCCTCTTACCTCTGAGGAGTTGAAGACGTCTGGCAGCAGGAAGTTGAGCAGGGCCCAGAGCTCGTGGAGGTTGTTCTGCAGCGGGGTGCCGGTTAGCAGCAGACGGTTGGTGGTCTTGAATTCACGCACAATCTCAGACAGCTACAGCACAAACAGACACGGGTCAGACCAACCATCTAAGAGGCTTTTGTGAATTGAGCCCATTGACGTTTCGTTAGTGTATATACACATTTTAAATCACATATTTACATTTAATCAAATATGTATACAGTGTGTGTCAACTTTAGAAGCACCCGAACCTTTGACTTCTCGTTCTTGATCCTGTGGGCCTCGTCGATGACCAGGTACCTCCAGTTAAACTTCTTGAACACGGCCTTCTCTATGATGAGCATCTCGTAAGAGGTGACACACACATCCCACTCCCCTGGCAGCAGCACATCTCTGATCAGGGCATTCTGGGGTGAGGGGAAAGAGGGTGGAGATACAGGGATATCGGTGGGGCACAAGACCAAAGCCCCAGCAACTTCTGGAGTGCTGTAGTACAAGTTATTGAAAAATGACTGACTTGCATTGGATTGCATTATGCAGAATATCCATTAGTCGTCTTATGTCGCAGGAAATCTACGTGTTACGTTTTCAGTTGCAGAAGGAGATAGAGATGAACTGACTATTTCCATGACAACATTTCTTCCCATATGGAACATTGGAAAACGCATAAGCCTCAACACTGTCCCACAGTCACCACCCAATGCTTTCTAGTTGATCTACCGCAATCAACATGCCCTGTTCATTTTACATCAGAGAATTCATGTGGTCTGCTGCTGCTCATAGCTCACCCTCTGCTCTCGGTCTCCGATGAGGCAGACTGCTTTGAGGGAGGGGACCCAACGTTTGAACTCGTTCATCCAGTTGTACAGGGTGGACTTGGGCACCAGCACCATGTGGGGCCCGGGGATGCTCCTGTAGTGCTTCATGTACCCCAGCAGAGAGATGGTCTGCAGGGTCTTACCCAAACCCTGAAGGACAACAGGCAAGGTGAGAGTATATATAAAAATGAAACACAATAATTTGAATACCGATTTTTAGCATGAATGGGTATTTGGATGCTGTTACTGCTGTAGTCCAGGAGTAATCTTCACGAGTCACACACACACCAAGAGATATGCATGTACTACCGGAATACCAAAATATTTTTCACTTTAGTTTGAAACAGGAATCTACCATTTCATCAGCAAGGATCCCGTTGATTCCGTTCTCGTACAGAGAGATGAGCCAGTTCAGACCACGGACCTGGTAGTCTCTCATTGTACCCCCTTTTACAACTGTTGGGAGATAGATACAGCACAACATACTCAGTATTGCACAAGTTTGACATACTTCCCATTCAGATATGGACTATAGTAGTCCCGGTCAGAACTTTGCTACATTAAAGATGCACTATGCAGAAGCCATTTCCTGTTTGCTAAAATTCTAATAGTACAAAGATTCTCTACACTAAACTTGCTTGTTTTGTCACTGACTGAAATTAGGTGAACTATCTAAACCGTTGTGAAATGTATTTTCCATAACTAAAACATCTTGTATTTTCAGCTGTTTGAATCTGGTGTACAAAACCGAAAGTAAAAGATGCTAAACTTAACCACGGATAGCATAGAAAATGAGAACCTAGAACAGATATACCACATCTTAGACTTGCTTTCAATGAGAAGGACAGATCTATAACAGAATTTGGTCGGGTCGCCCAAGAAGTTATATATTGTAGCTCTAATAAGTAAAACCATGTGACTGCTTACAGGAGGGAGATTCGTCGAAGCGGGTGCAGACGTTGGTGGTCTTGCTGCTTTCGCTCAGCAGCTCTTCATCCTCTTCCTGCTCTGTGCGACGATGACGGTTACTGTCAAAGAGAGAAAGGGGTACCCGCAATTCATCAGAGACAGCATATCACATGACCCACACGTACACCCAATGTACTCCCACGGAACACTGACGAATCATCAGGTCAAGTTGTTCTGCGTGTTGCGTTGTATACTCACTCTCCGACCGAGAGGAGATTCTGTTTCTCGTCCTTCTTGACACGAGGGCGCCCTGGCTTCATCTTGAGCGGGGAGGTGGGGGTCTTCTGGGCCGCAGGTTGGATGAAATGGGCAAACACCTCTGTCTGCTTCAGTAGGTACTCAAATCTGTTGGTCCGGTCTGATGCCTACACACAGAAAAGCAGTGAATCTTTGTGAGCAACAAATTACATATTAAAACTGTAAATGAACATCTAGCAGTGTGCCATTACCACTTTCTCCTCATAGGCTGGCGCTGTAGATGAAGAGGGGTCCTCATCTTGGGCATCCTGTCCGGCTTCAGAAGACTCCTCCTTGCTGGCCTCTGATGCATCATCCTTTTCCTGGAAAAGAAGAATGCAACGCCACTTTCAAAACAACTGGGAACTCAGAAATCTCAGACTTCTGACCCAAGAACCTTCAAGATTGGGGAACTCAAAAAAGAAGAAAAAACAACAACAACTTCCGACTGGGGAAAATATTTTGAATTCCAAGTTCCAAGTTGGAAACTTGGGCATCTTTCTAGGGCAGTGTTTCCCAACCCTGGTCCTCGAGTCCAACAGTACACATTTTTATTGTAACCCTGGACAAGCAGACCTGGTTCAACTTGTCAACAAGCCCTAAATGAGTTGGATGAGGTGTGTTTGTCAAGGGGCTACAACAACGAATCTGTTGGGGGGGTACACGAGGACCAGGTTCGGGAAAAACTGCTCTAGAGCTCCGACCTCCCAACCTGAAGATCACTGACGTCACGATTTGACTGGGACTTCCCAGTTGTCTTAATGTGAGATAAGCTGCACAAGTATATAGAGGATCGAATGCAGCGTCAAACAGATGTAAACAGCTGCTACAATTGTATATAAACCCTTGATGCGTATTCAAATAAAGTGTATCAGGTGTAACGTTAGCTAGCATAGTTAGATGAGTGTTTATTAAACAGGCTAGCTGATAGCTCTACTATACAGTACTGCGAGACACACTCTCCGGGAAGATGGGTCGGAGCTGTCGATTAACGTTAGCTAACGATGCTAATGCTATCTAGCTAAACAACTCGAGCTAGCAAAGACAAAGTTTGAGATGGTTCGCTTTGGAAGTGACAAAGGACATCTAGTTGATTTTAGCATAATCTAAAAGTTTTTGAGACACTTTTTCTAATGATGGGCTCAGAATTGGTATTATTATTATTTTGTTCAGGCTCACCTCCACTCCTCCGGTTTCTTCAAGTTCAACTGCTCGCTCTTCCCGCAGCTCCACGCCGTTTCCAGTCTCGGACATTGCTACCGAATTTCTTCCTCGATTTAAATCGATCGTCTGTTTATTCGATTACTTCGTCCGCCTATAAACGGCAGATATGGTTTTCAAAAACTTTATTTCAGAAAATACGCTTCTATAGTCCTGCTGTTTATTATGAAAGAGACTGGCTGGCTACAAGTGATTCATTCGCTAGCTTCCTTTCCCCGCTACCCGCGTTCTCAAAGGTTCCACTTTGTCTCGCGAGACTTTCGTAGCGTGGCTGCGTGTTTTCCCCCGAAATGCAAAATCTGCACAAATTTACAAGTTATAACCCATCTGCTACATCTATCAGTCTAAATGCTATGCCTATCCAATAGCTATGAGCTCAGTTAATGCGTAAAATAAGTACGTGGAATAATACATTTCGTTTTAAGTCATTACAAACCATTGTCAGTATGTTTATATTTGTATTTAAACAAACTTGTAATTCACAAAAAGTTTATATATTTTATAGTCGCATTTTCGTTCTGTATTAAACAGGCAATGAGATCGTCAACAGCAGAAGACTCCTAGAAAAATTCGTGGTCCATCGGAATGACGTTTCTGCAGGGCTTTTAAATTAGCTGATTTTATAATGTCAAAATAAGAGATGAATGAGCTGTTAACCGGCGACTAATGTCAACTGGCATTTTATGATATTTTCATCGGATGCTGGTGTTATGAATTATATTGGTACGTGATGTTTGGGAAGATACATTTCTGCTAGCTAAGTTAGTGACATCTCCGGCCTGCTTTGTTGCAATACCATACACAGCTAACGTCATGCTAGCATCGCTAGCTAGTTTGTTAAAGAACGTTAACTAGCAAGATTACGAAAAAAAGTTTGTTATCCACACATGTTTTATTTGTGCATCAATGCCTTTAATCTCAGTTAATTTGAATTCGATAACATGCCGCTTGTGGTTACTGTAACTAGCTCAATGTGTTAACTTGTTTAGCTAGTTAAGTTAGCTAGCTTTGTGATGATAAGGCAAAGCATGATGCTGTGTTGTTTTTGTTTACCTGTGGCTTCATAGCCGTGTGATATTTCTATGCTTATACAACTTTTCAGCAATGGTAAAAACGATTAGTTTGTTATTTACAAGTTGTTGATCGAATCATACGTCTAGCTAGCTAGCTGTGGTAGACATGCCATGAAGAAATGGAAAGCTAGCCAGAATAAGTAACTGGTCACTAATGGTGGTTGATGTCCTGCTCGCTCTCATCTTTTAGGTGTGGACTGCTCCCTGATCTTTCCCCTCACAGCTATATAGATCGCCTGCCATCATGGACAAGATTCTAGAGGCCCTGGTTAGCTCCTCTCACTCAGTCCCAGTGAAGAAGGCCATCGTGAAGAAGGTAGTTGAAGCCGCAGAGAAAGAGGTCACGGCAGAGCAATGTCAGGCCCTGTACACCCTCACCACTCGCCTCATCTTCTTGGGCGAAGACGCCTTCCAGAAACAGGTGGGCTTCCAGGTGCTGGAGGCCTATGCCCGCTACCACCGTGCTGATTTTGAGCTCTTCTTCAGCAAAGACTTTGTCCTGGGCCTGTTACAGCAGGGCTACGGCCCCCTGGACCGCAAGGACCCGGCCGTGGTTGACTACATCCATGGCTGCCTGCGGCTGCTGATCAGCTGCCCCTCGGTGCTGGATATCTTCTCCATCATCCAGACAGAAATCCTAAGGATGGTGTGCGAACGGCCTGAGCCAGCCCTGTGCGCCCGTCTCGCCACCATGCTCTCAGACTTCATACAGTGCATCCCCCGGGAGAAGACGGCAATTTTGTTCTGCCAGCAGTTGGTGAGGACCATTGGGTACTTCCACTGTCCTGCCAGCCAGGAGCGGGAGCTGAGGGAGTACGTGGACCAGGTGACCAAGGTCAGCACGTTGCTGCAGAATATCTGGAAGGCGGAGCCGGTCACACTGCTGCCATCTCTGCAGGAGGTGTTTGCTATAATCTCCTCCACTGGTGAGACTGAGGGAGGGAGCACCACACAGTCACAGATGAGCACACACACACACAACTTGCACTGTATGTGTCTATGCATCAATGTCCCATACAAGTTGGGGCGGCAGGTAGCCTAGTGGTTAGAGCTTTGGCCCAGTAACCGAAAGGTTGCTCCATCGAATCCCTGAACTGACAAGGTAGAAATCTGTCGTTTTGCCCCTGAACAAGGCAGTTAACCCACTGTTCCCAGGTAGGCCATCATTGTAAATAAGAATTTGACTTGCCTAGTTAAATAAATAAAGTTTTATAAATAATTTGAACAAAATTAGCAGTTTCAAATACAATATCAGAAGTAAAGTAAAGTACACTATAGTATTTTTCTAATGCAGCCACTAATTTACCTCCACCTTTGCCCACCTGTGGAAAAGTGAGGAATGTCAGGCTTGTTAGCACATGCTTGAGACTTGGAACAGTAACTTCTTTGTCATTTTAATGATCCAGGGTGGTGGAGAGTTCATGCACTGCTCAATAATCATACTTGAATTGGGTCACTTGGTTAGGGTAGAGGTTGTAAACAAGACATTTGAATACAATTGGGGCATATTTCATAAGCTGTGACCCCCCCCCCCCCCCAAAAAAAAACATCAGTCAATTAAACTCAATTTTTTTGTGTGTTCTGCACAGACCCCTCCTTCGACCCCTCCATTGCCCTAGCCAGCCTGGTCCAGCACATTCCTCTCCAGATGATCACAGTTCTCATCAAGAGCCTTACCACCGACCAGAACGTCAAAGACACCAGCATGACTCAAGCACTCTGCAGGTCACTGGGTGCCTTTACTGTGTTTTTTCTTTCTCTAAACTGAATCAAGGAATCTGTTGTATTTGCAGTGTGTATACGAGATGGGATGTAGTGATTTAATAGTGCTTTTCTGCCCTTATTTACCATTCACTCCATCTCTCTCTCTTTCCTTCCTCAGGATGATTGACTGGTTGTCTTGGCCTCTGGCCCACCATGTGGAGATGTGGGTCATTGCCCTGCTGAAGGGGCTGGCTGCGGTGCAGAAGTTCACCATCCTCATAGATGTCACCCTGCTTAAGATTGAACTGGTGGGTAGTGTACTGACCACTTACCTCAGCAGGGTGTGTCAATGCACCAATGAGCTAAGATGGTAGTTACACATGGTAATAGCAAATACAGTACTCTATATGAAGATGGGCAGAAACTGCTTCTCCAAAAGAAATCACTGATGACACTGTAGGTGATGTCATGGCGACGTTGGCTAGCTAAGCCCATGCTCAGAAACATGTCATCGTGTCGAACAGTCGTCTAGGCACTCCTTTGATATAAAGTAGTATTTGACAAAAATTAAAATGTGTCAGTTTGTCACTTTCACAAGATTTGAGTAATAACATGTTCAACAACTGGTTGGAATCTAGGCTGTGACTTTAGATTTTGAGACAAGTCACAACTCAGGAACAATTTTTCACTTCTCTCATTGACTCACAAACCCCGGCCTGATCTGTTTCGCAAGCGTTCCCGGAAGTCTTGCAATGTTGCGCCTCTGTGGTGATGGCATCTATAACTACATATTAACTTCAGTTAGAACTGATGAATAGATGATCACATGAACGAAAATGTGTTCCTGTAGTTTGGTCATTATGGTGTCTAGCTATATCACTTCTGAATTGTGTATTTCTGTGTCAGTGTGTGTACAATACATATGCTGTATGTTTTATCTTTGTGTGTAGGTGTTCAACCGTCTGTGGTACCCTATCGTGCGACAGGGGGCCCTAGTGGTTCTCTCCCATATGCTGCTGAGTTTCCAACACTCTCCTGAGGCCTTCCACTTGGTAAGAAACACACAATACAACTTGTTCTATTGCGCACTGCGTGTCTTTCCCTCCCTCATTCCCCCTATTTAGCTGAAATACCTTCAGGCTCCATTAAACTCCATTTCCCAGAAGCACTCTCCTCTCAGCAGGGCTCTTCCACTAATGAGGTGTAAAGTGTTTAAAGCACCAAGATGGTCCTTTAGTTGACTGGTGGTGGTTTCATCTGCCATGATTGTCAATTAATTTTAAAAGGTTGATTACATTTAAGTCAGTGTGATCCCCCCCCCCCCCCCCTTAATGTAGCATGGGAAGGTTGATGTTTTTACCAGTCACTACATCAGTGTGTTCAGTGCTTTTCTACTGCTATATGCGGTGCCTAGTTTCCTACACAGCACCTTTCCACCTTGTAACAGATTAGAACAGATGTGATGTGCACATGACCAAGAACATCATGTGTACCAGCACTGACTTTGCTGATGAGGATAAATTGACGTACCACGACTGTGATATGTTGGTCGTCTCACCTAGCTATCTTAGGATGAATGCGCTAACTGTACTTCTGCTAAACGACTTTACTGTAAATGTTTGTCTACAATACGTTCAATGTGTGTTTCACAGGTCGTGCCACACATAGTGGACCTGGTTCAGAGTCTGAAGCAGGACGGCCTGCCCACCAGTAAGGCTTTCCTGCTGCACTTCACAGAGCTCGTCCACTGTATGATGTACCAGTACTCTGGCTTCCCTGACCTCTACGACGACATCCTGGAGGCCATCAAAGTAAGACACCTTGACAACGAGTGATCACACGAGTGTTGCCCTTTTTCTAATGTATCAAACATTTACTGTCCTTATATTATGATCCACCTGACATTTGGGGTGGGGGTAGGTTTACGTTATTTAGGTGACCAACTGAGTGTTTGTGGCGTCGTGAATAATGTCATTATTGAAGGATGGACCTTCAAAATTCGGACAGTGTACAATACTATGCAGCTCGTGTAGTAAACGTGGTGTATGTAGTGTCTGAAAGCTGTCTCCCTCCCCTCTAGGAGCTACCTGGGCCCGGTGAGGAGAAGATCAAGCTGGTTCTGAACCAAAGTGCCTGGACGTCCCAGTCCAACTCGTTTGCCTCAGGCCTGCTGAGGCTGCCGGGCAAGTCTGAGACGGGCAAGACTGGCCTCATCAACCTGGGAAACACCTGCTACATGAACAGTATCATACAGACACTCTTCTCAGCCACCGAGTGAGTAGTGGATTTAGTACACACACAACTACACGTTGCATTTATATTGAGTTGACCGCATGGTTAACAAAGCTGTCTATATACATTCTGACTTGAATCCTCTCACAATACAATGATGTAATGCTGCAATATTTATGTAGGAAGTTCTTATGAAATGCTCTGCACGAACCTTTCTATGGTCCTGTCCCAGTTTCAGGAGGCATGTCTTATCGTTACGTCTGAATGATGCCACTGCCAACACACTGATGAAGAAACTGCAGCTCCTCTTCACCTTCCTCTCACACACCCAGGTTTGTCTCCCGCTGCTGTTAGTGGCCATCAGGCTTTTCAATGGAAATGACTATGGATCCATCCCTGACATTTCACTTGGTGTGTGTATTCGGTGAGTGGTCATTCAGTTTGTGTGTCTCTCCTGCAGAGGGCAGCGTACTCCCCCAGAGTCTTCTTTGAGGCGTCTCGGCCCCCCTGGTTCAATGCAGGATCCCAGCAGGACTGTTCTGAGTACCTCCGCTTCCTCCTGGACAGGTAGTACACCATCTAGTAGACTGCTGGAGCACCCTACAGCTCCTTCCTCCTGGACAGGTAGTACACCATCTAGTAGACTGCTGGAGCACCCTACAGCTCCTTCCTCCTGGACAGGTAGTACACCATCTAGTAGACTGCTGGAGCACCCTACAGCTCCTTCCTCCTGGACAGGTAGTACACCATCTAGTAGACTGCTCCTTCCTCCTGGACAGGTAGTACACCATCTAGTAGACTGCTGGAGCACCCTACAGCTCCTTCCTCCTGGACAGGTAGTACACCATCTAGTAGACTGCTGGAGCACCCTACAGCTCCTTCCTCCTGGACAGGTAGTACACCATCTAGTAGACTGCTGGAGCACCCTACAGCTCCTTCCTCCTGGACAGGTAGTACACCATCTAGTAGACTGCTGGAGCACCCTACAACTCCTAAAACCTGTATGACTCCAGGTATAGATGGAAATAATGTATGTATAAATCTAGTGTTATTGAAAAGGACAGCTCCATTTATTATGCTGTTACGTTCATTTGCATGTTGTATTTTTGGTTGAACTTTCTCTTGTCTCCTTGTGTTCTGTTGCCAAGATTACACGAAGAGGAGAAAACCATCCAGGTTCTCATGTCAGCCAAGCCAAATGTTGTCTCCCCTGGCAACGGACCGAGCAACGACACCGGAGGTGAAACCTCTGCGGAGGATGCCAGAGTGTCACCCGTGGCCCCTGTGGAGGGGAATGATGAGAGGACGCTCATTGAAAGGATGTTTGGAGGCAGGCTGAGCACGGGTATCCGCTGTATGACATGCAACAGCATCTCGGAGAAAGAAGAACCTTTCACTGACCTATCCCTGGCTTTCTGTCCCTCCTCCACCTCCAGCCCTCTTCAGACCGAGGGCCCCTCAGAGGAACCCCGGGGCCCCTGCCAGGGGGCTGTCAACGGGGGCAGCGAGGCTCCCGAAATAGGCCCTTCTCCCAAACCCGTCACGGCCTCCACCACCGGCGTCCATTTTGTTCCAGGGTCCAGCGAGCCACCGCTGTCTGTTCCTGACCTGGTGGACTACTTCCTGGCGCCAGAGATCCTGGACAAGGAGAACGCCTACTTCTGCCAGAAGTGTGGCTCGCTGCAGCGGGCAGAGCGGGGGATGAGGGTGGTGGCGGCGCCCGAGTACCTCATCCTCACGCTGCTGAGGTTCTCCTACGACGCCAAGTGCCACGTGCGCCGTAAGATTCTGGACAATGTCACCATCCCGCCGCTCATGAGACTGCCCGTGCACGCCCCTCCACCCAAACACTCTTCGTCCTCCTCCTTGCCACCATCCTCTCCACTCCAAGTGGACTCACCCGAGAGCAGCGAAAACCTGGCCAAGAAACTGAAGCCGTCGCAGAGAGAGGAGGAGGAGGAGACTGGGCTAGAGGGCGATAACGGGATGGCAGGAGGAGAAAGTGAGGTAGGGGTGTGGCCGGCGGCCCGGTTCGTTCCCTACGTCCTCAGCTCTGTAGTGATGCATTCTGGGATGTCGTCGGAGAGTGGCCATTACTACTCCTACGGCCGCAACCTCAATGGGACCGACGGAGCCCAACACCACCTAGCCAATCCCCTCGCCCTGGGGGAGGATCCTGGCAACGGGCAGACTGAGCCCATCGCACTCACTTGCTCTGGGGCGACTCATCCCAAACAGGAAGTGGAAGAGGTGTGTGGAGGCCAGGCGGCCGGGGATTGGCTGCTGTTCAACGACAGCAGGGTGACTTTTACTTCGTTGGGGTCGGTTCAGAACGTCACCAACCGTTTTCCCAAGGACACGGCCTACGTGCTGATCTACCGGAAACAGGATGTTACGGGGGGGCAAAACAGTACCGGGGGAGTGACGGCCAATGGCATGAGACTGGGCTCTGAACCTCCGCTGCAGAAAGAACTGATGGACGCCGTCACCAAGGACAACAAGCTCTTTTTACAGGTGAGAGAAGGGGGTGTGAGGAGTTACAGTATAGTGAATGAGGCGTTTTCTGTTTGCTCATGTTTATCCAAGGGCTCTACTCAATTTCATTTACAGTATGTTCATTTTTGGTTTGAAACCTTAAGGAAATCGTCTCTTTAGTTATCAGAGCAATTTTTTTGTTTCATCGAATTAACTCTTAAATTGGTGACATGTAAGCAGCCTCTTCCATTGGCTTTAGAAGTAGGGCAAGCCTCACCTTTGACCCCCACCCTCTTAACCACGAGGGCAACAACTCATATTATAATAATCTACTTTCATCTCTCTCAATGACCAGTTTTAGATAACAGAGTAGCAGAAGGGTGAAAATCCGATTCACTCCAACCAATTATCTCTACATAAAAAGCCCTCCTGTGTCGGCGCCTGTCATTTCTGTCACTAAATACAGGCCAAGGAGGGGTGACGCAGCCATTAGCATAACCGTTTAGTGTGATCCTGACCTAAATGATGCATCAGGCTATGCTAATGTATTGGCCCAGGGAAGTGGACTGTGTTCACTTATGATCACGCAAGCCTCCAATAACCTTCCTCTAATTGCTTGATTAGCATGGGACGCTGAGGTGCATGCGTATTTACATTTTTAGTCAATTAGCTCTTCTCCTGAGCAACTTACAATTAATGCATTCATCTTAAGATAGCTAGGTGAGACAACATATCATAATCGTATCACTACATTTTCCCTCAACAAAGTAGTTGTCAGCAGGGGTGCAACTTTCACTGGGGATGGGGGGGCATGCCTCCTCCCACTCACACTCTGAAATTGCATTTTTGTCCCCCCCAGTTTTATCATTGGAATGTGATACAAAACAAAGCAACAGTGTGCTTTAGGACCATGCGGTCGGTAGGCTGTTTGGCGTGTTTACCTGACTCGATACATTTTTATTTTTTTATAAATGATGCGTCCCCCCCACTTCTAAAACCAAAGTTGCGCCCCTGGTTATCAGTGATTGTGGGGAAAATAGGTGTTTTTTTGTGGGGATGGCATCGGAATGTCAGACACGTTTCCATATTCTTCAGGGTATTTCTGGTAATGTCACACTTTGCTCTTCTCTTTTGGACTTGTTTTTGGAATTTGTCCTTTCAATTTGTGCCCATGTTCAAAATTTAACAGGACCCTGTTTTCCATGTATCCATTGATGGGATTAAAGTAGTTCTGAACAAGCTTTGATCAAAACATGTTGCAAGTATTCAGAAAGCAAACCATACACATGTTACACATTTCCCTTGTGCTTTCAAGATGCAATTAGTCAAGTGAAATTTCATGAGTCGTTAATCTCTCAAAAAAATAAGACTTCAACCACACATTTGCAGTAACCACAAGAGGACAGCAGAGCTGCATTGTCTTGCTCAGACAGAATACCCAAACTCCTGGGTCATGTTCATTAGGACAGGTAACATTTTAAACCGTTCTGCATTGGAAAATTAAACTCCAGGTAGTCCCTGCCTGTTTCTATTTTCTTCCATTTGGTCCCTAATGAACGACCCTCTGAACAGTGTTTAATGGTCCCGAACTCCTTTGTCCAATAGGAACAGGAGCTGAACGCACGGACCCGAGCTCTCCAGGCGGCCTCTGCCTCCTGCTCGTTCAGGCCCAATGGACCAGACGACAACGAACCCCCGGGCAGCTGTGGTCCCTCGGGGGGAGGAGGAGGAGGTGGGGGGTTCAACACTGTCAATAGACTGGTCTTCTGATGGAGGAGGGACTGGGAAGAGTGAGTGAGAGACAAGTAAATATAGCACTGAAAGACCACTGGACTATATATATATATATATAAGACATGCACAGAGAAGTCTGGTTGGCTACTCATCCAGTGGAAGGTGAAGCACATATGAACGTAAAGAGAGAGAGAGCGCTGAATATCTTGGAGGGAGCACTTGATTACAGCGCATAATGTACACGCCCACATGGACTTAAATCCAACACACAACACTGGACTCAACCTTACAGTGAGGGTCTTACCTCTCATGTCTGGCTCTGTCGTTTTATTATCATCCATAACTCACAACTTTCTGCCTCGGGACAAGCTAGACCTCAACCTTTTCTGGTTTGCATGCATTTTTCTTTTTCAAGCGGTGGGTTTGATTTTTGATAAGAGATTCATTGATGTGTACTTGTCATACGACATTTTCATATGCAATAAAATGTACAGATATGGGTGCGAAAGTATATTCAATAAACATGGGATATGATCAACTAATGCTATGAATACTGTATACAAAAAGTTTTAGATGCGATTAATCTTTTAATACAAAATGTGTGTGTTAATTGCATGCTGAACGTTTGACAATTTTCTTAAGGTGGGGTTATGGTTACTAACATTGACTCTAAGTTATTCATTCAGGGATACTTTTCTTTTGTTGCAGATTTTGTGCCTTTTGTTAGATATTATTAAACCCGAATTAAAAAAAGACTGACTGGAAAGACACAAACCTCAGCCTTGCTGTACAGTGTTTTAAAGTGATGTACAATACATGATTTTCCCCAATATTAAAGATGAAAGGGTCTTGTTTGAGTCTGCCTGCTCTGTCCATCTAGCGCTACCTACAAGGCCCCCTGGTGAGTTTTACACCTTCATGTTTCACATTCTCCCACAAGTGTCATTTAGATGCTCTTGTATTATTGTCTTCTCTGAACACACTGCAGTAGCTAGCTATCGGCCGTATGAATGCATGGCTGTGTTCAGCTTCATGTGTTGTCAGTGCCCAGTCTGCCCACACACAATCAATGCCTCCTACCTTTTGTCTTATTCAACATTAAAATATTGTAGGTTAGGGTTGCTACATGTATTGTTTATCTTTTCATGGCATTCCTCCGCTGTAGTCATACTGAACATTACATGTACTGGCTATGGTTCTTAGGTTTCCAATTGGACACTTGATGTTTGAGTGAATGTGAAGACTGGTTTTGAGGCACTGTTAATGATTGAATGTCCAGACATTTACCTTTGGGTGGTGTTCCCATTTAATGAAGTATGTTGCTGCGATACAGATGAACGGCACGCTAAGTTGCGGTAACATTTCCTCTGCCAGTGTGGATGTGATTTCTTCAGAGAACCTAGAGGGGTTGGGTAAAATGCGGAAGACACGTTTGAGTTGAATGCATTCAGTTGTGCAGCTACCTAGGTATCCCCTTTCCCTAGATCAAAGACCGCGCAGTGGCTTTGAAGCTGTAGCCAAGACCACCTGCTTCAGGTGTGGTGCGTTTATCACTGCTGTGGCGTCTCAATGTTTCTCATGCACAGTCCCGGCATAAGGTCAATTACCAGTGCTCTTCTAAGCCCATAGGTGAATATGTTTAAGACTGAAGGAGTGTCCAGGAAGAAGGAAATAAATCCGTCCTCCTTGACAATCTTGTATAATACCACGGGTCGTGTTCATTAGGCACCAAACAGAGGAAAACATCCTGAAACGGGGAGGTACTATCTGAAAATGTACATTAAAAAAAGCTCATTTTTGTTTTACTTTCCGCCACATTTTGAAATGTTTTGTTACGGTGTGCCCTAATGAACATGACCCAGTAGAGAGATTATAGGAGTAACAGAAGGGAGAGTTCACGGTGATGTCAAGACAGACCTCCCATGGGAAAGCCTCATCATTCAAGTTACCAGCCAGGATAGGTTTCCTTACCCAGTGGAAACTGACCTAAAACCTCTTAGATGGGGCCCGACATGTAATAGAACCCTTACCCTCTCCAAAAGGAGATCGAGAAGCATCTTTATATAATGGGTCTTAAAACAGTAGTGTCAGACTTGCAATAGTGGCACTACATGAATAGAGAATGGTATGCAACGGTTGACCCTATCAGCACACTTGCTGTTGCTAATGGCATAGCCAATATGTGTAATGTAGCAATGCAAGCTTGTGGTTTTCAAATGGGTCATTTCTGTGCTATTCGGTATCCCTGCCATTAGGTTTACAACACACTGTAGTAGTAGCACTGTAATCGCCTCAAAAAGCATTTGGGAAAAAAATCAATGGCACTCAATTAGTAATTGACCGATCCATTTGCGTTTCACTTGTACAGTTTTGTAAGGACACATCAAAAGTTTTATAGAGCAATGGCATTCCCTGTAAGTTACACAACTCAGTGTTGTATGATATCAAGTGTGGCCTTTTTTTGATAGCACCAGAGCAGCTTCATCAGCAGGTTCAGATTGCCCAAATATACTGAACAAAAATATAAATGCAACATGTAAAGTGTTGGTCACATGTTTCATGAGCTGAAATAAAATATCCCAGAAATGTTCCATACTCACAAAAAGCTTATTTCTCTCAAATTTTGTGCACAAATTTGTTTACATCACTGTTAGTGAGCATTTCTCCATTGCCAAGATCATCCATCCACCTGACAGGTGTGGCATATCAAGAAGCTGATCATTACACATGTGCATCTTGTGCTGGGGACAATTAAAAGTCACTTGAAAATGTGCAGTTTTGCAATGCCACAAATGTCTCAAGTTTTGAGGGAGTGTGCAATTGGCATGCTGACTGAAGGAATCTCTACCAGAGCTGTTGCCATATAATTGAATGTGAATTTCCCTACCATAAGCAGCCTTCAACGTAATTTTAGACAATTTGGCAGTGCGTCCAACCGGCCTCACAACTGCAGACCAAGTGTAACCACACCAGCCCAGGACCTCCACATCCAGCTTCTTCACCTGCAGGATCGTCTGAGACCAGCCACACGGACAGCTGATGAAACAGGAGTATTTCTGTCTGTACTAATTCCCATTTGTGGGTGGAAACTAATTCTTTTTGCCTGGGCCTGGCTCCCAAGTAGGTGGGCCTATGCCCTCCCAAGCCCACCAATGGCTTGATTAGGGCCTAATTAATGTATTTCAATTGACTGATTTCCGTATATATTCCTTATAACTGTAACTCAGTAAAATTGTTGCATTTATACATGTTTTCAGTATTGTATGTAGATTTGCCTGGCTGCACTTTTTAGGAGCAACTTTTTCAGTCTATTATATTTACTGCCATGGTGGCAACTTCCCTCTGGGAACATGAAGTACATTACAATTCAATTCAATTGAAGTTATGAAATACTATTATTGTGGCGGTGGGCTTTAAAATGGATGCTATAACCCCTCTATTATTGCAGAGATTTCAATGTGATAACAATGAAGGCAAAAACCAACGTGGGATGAATTGATGAGCAGCTAACATCCCCATACAAATGCATATTGTTTGATCCCTGTTTTGAATGTTTTTATTTTTCTGTGGTTGGTCTCCACCAACGACACGTCAAATGCAATTTGTTTTAATGCCTTTCTCATAAAAGTTTAAGTCCCTTGCAAAAGCATGAACTCTGGAACCACTCATTTTAAAATGTAATTTAATAAACATAATGCCTTCTCTGTCTCCCTTCCTCTCTCTCTTTCCATTTCATTCTATTGGGGACCATGAAGTTGTGATTTATGCTCCTGTTAAGTTCCCCAGTGACTAGCATGGCTCAGCAAAATGCCAGTGACTAGAGCAACTTTTACCACAGCAATATCTTTCTTTCAGCTCTATGGTGTCACAGACCCATCTCGAGGAGCACACAGTAAAAAGGGAAAATTATCTCCCAGGCTGAATAGTATTTTGGAAGACCTTGACAAGTAGGATCAATAGTATTATGGATGGTAGACTGACAAATGTACTCCATTGTTGTCCTCACTGGTTGGGCTTGCCTGCTGTATGGAGCTATGCTGTGATAAATATCTTTAATGGCTATGTGAATGTTTAAATTGATTAATATTAGTCGGTCATGACTGTACTTAGTTGTGAATCTGCATATGATTAATATATTGTTTGAATGTTATTGTGTTGCTTGAGTCATACATTGAAATGTTTGTTTTTTTAACTCGGAAAGTCAATTAAGAACAAATGATTAATTACAACAACAGCCTAGGAACAGTGGGTTAACTGCCTTGTTCAGGGGTGGAACAACAGATTTCTACCTTGTCAGCTCGGGGATTCGATCCAGCAACCTTCCGGTTACTAGTCCAATGCTCTAGCCACTAGGATCCCTGCCGCCCTGTGATGGCTGTTGTGCACAATAATAGTTATTAATTTGTATTATTAAGTTATATGAAAAGTTAATATTTGTTTTGGTACATCAGTTGACTATTCGTTAATCACAACAATATTGAACTTCATGTATACTATGCTCAAACCCATTAGAAATTGGCAGTCAAACATTATCGATGCACTTACAAATACAGGTTAATAGCCAAAAAACCTGGAGAGCTTTTTACCATGACAATAACATTCCAGGATTCCACAGATACTTTAACCCTCATGGGAACGCATCTCTGTCAAATTGACAATAGTCAGGCTCAGGGTCTACAAGAACAACACTACTAGAGTCTTCAAGGGATGGATAGCCTACTCTTGCAATGAAGCAACAAAGACATTTCATTCATTTGGGCTCCTGAGTGGTGCAGGGGTCTAAGGCACTGTGTCTCAGTGCTAGAGGCGTCACTACAGACACCATGGATCGAATCCAGTGATTCGGAGTCCCAGCGTAGGCCAACATTGTAAATAAAAATGTGTTCTTAATTAACTGACTTGCTTAGTTAAATAAAGGTAAAACATGTGACGAAGAGATATGTTTTATTTATTGTTACTGAAATTATAATATTCCTATTCGAGTTGTTGTTTCTGGTTTTGGTGCTCACACTTACACACATAGATATAATGTTATGGCAATCGCCAACTTTCTAATTGTAAGGTCATTTCTACACTGTCCTCGAGGTTGCATGACTTCGAGCGCACAAATGGTGCGCATTGTGGTAAGTGTAGTTTCCACGTGCACATGGTATGAGAAGTCCTACATTGAACACTGGAATGCAGTTTCTTTGTTATTCCGTTCAGTCATTAGAAAGCCATCTTTCCCCCGGTATTCAGTCAGATGGGTGTACATCTATACTAACCATATGCAAAAAAATAATTTATCAAAATGCGGTTATTTGTTTTAGGGGGAGAAACGCCGAACAATTGAGAACTACATGTCCCATGGTGTGTTGGTTAATTTTTCCTGCACGCCGCCTCTCCCTCTGCCTGCGTGTTCCAAAGGAGGCTGTCAGGCTGAGTTCAGGGAAAACACAGAGCTGCCGATCTGTCAATCATAATTAGCAACCACAGGGAGTGAAACTGGGAGGAAGGTCGGTGAAACGCTACGTTTTTGGGTGAAAAGGCATTGTACTTTCCGGGAAACAATTATGCTTCGCAAAGGAGTGGGAAATAAGTATCCTAGTGTGCTTAAAAATATTTGATCTACTTTGGAAGGAATTGCATAAAAGCGCGTTCACTGAAAGCCAAACTCGGCGAGTTTCACTTGCAAGCAACTATTCTGCTTGGAGTACGAAACATATCCAGAAGAAGGTAACCACGGACGCACGCACTTTGGGATTTAATTAGGCTATTTAACACACTTCTTGACAAAAGTGGTTGACACATTTCAGAGGACTGTCTTAAAGTCGCTGTTGGTGACTCGCAGCGCAGACTAGGAGGTGTGACGGTATTTATCGCTTACCCAACTCATAAAATCTCAACTAATGCGACATTGTCTTTTTTTTCATATTATTTTCGTCCATTGACCGCTCCCTGTCAATATTTGCAGATTCACTCAAAACAATCTCGGCCCAAACATCCAGACGGCGAGGAAGAAAGGAGGAAAGATGAGCGGGGGAGATGTGGTGTGCTCGGGCTGGTTAAGAAAATCTCCTCCAGAAAAAAAGTTGAGACGTTACGTAAGTCTGAGCTTGATCATATTCATATCTTGCTTTGGATCCTTACCACAGAGCGGATACAGTGTAGTTATGCAAATGCAACACTTTCGATTATTTCGAATTTGCGTACGTTGCCTCGCTAATCACCTCACCCAGCTGCACAAAGTTTATGCAGCATCTCGAATCTTTGTTTGCTACAACAAAACTATCGACAATTCATGAACAGCAAGAAGTGGATTTCAAATCCGATTGTAGTATTGTCAAGTGACAATGGCCTCCTAGGCTACATCTTGTTATGATGACAGCCTGCATGCTGTTGAGCTTTTCAGTGATTTGATGCAAATTATAACACGGGGCCTAATTCAAAGCATTCATGAAAATGGTCCTATACTGTGCAACATTCGCATTCCACGGCAAGGCAACTGAAATGCTCGTCTGTCTAGTCATAGCATAATAGTTTATGAGCACATGCTTTAATGTCAAATTCCTAAGTGTAGGTTTGACTAATGTACGAATCTAACAAACAGATCACGTTGACAACTCTCACAATGTCGTGAATGAATTCCAATTGACTTGTGTTCTTAAAAGGAATGCTTTTGAAAGCAGTTTCTGGTTGTCACAGGAAATGAATGTTCAGTCTTCTCCATATTCTAGTCTATGTAGACTCACGCCACCTCGATACCGAAGTGACTTTTTTTGTAGCAGGTTAGGAGAACTTACGCAGCAGGTTAGGAGACTGAGGTTAAGGTTACCAAAAGTGCTCTGCTAACCTGCAACGACAATCACTTTGTATCAAAGTGGCGTCCCATGTAGACTCGAGACTCGGCCTACTTACGAGACAGGGAGGTATGCCCATATAAGTCAGTACAGTATTGAAATGATATGAAAATACATTTCAATCACAGTTGCATAGCTAGAACACAGTTATGCAAAATAATGGTTCTCTATGAATCACACACTTCTTTGGAAGCTGGATGTCATTGTTGATAGTCTTACATGACCTTTGTTTTTTGTTTTTTTACCTGAAAAGTGTTAACATTCTCACACCCATAATGACATTGCCACCCTGTATATGTCCCCTTTCTTTACTGTGTGAATCAGTGGGCAAATCAGTTGGCTGTATATTAGTTCCCATGATATTGGATCTGTTATCTATCCATAGAACATCTATCACCATTGTATTCATGGGCCCTCTATCAGTTGTATTTGCTCCTAATCTACAAAGATGGCGTGTTAAAGAGACTGCACACCACAACTCTGAGACACAAATGACCATTTATAAAAGAGTCTTGCTGTGTCCAAAAGGCTGTTAAGTGTTGTATTTGTGGCTTATTGGATATCTCTATTGATGTTTGCATTAGGAACTAGACAGCCCTGCGCTCTACATGTTTTCGCAGCAACCACAGTTCTCCTCAACCGATCTCATCTCGATTGTATACCCCTCGCCGCCTCAAAACCCACTGGAGGCGAAGGACCTCTGGCTTTCTCAGCCAACGGGTTTTGAGAAGGAGGCGGGGCAAGAGGAGGATGTGAGGAGTATGCAATTGAGATTCTCCCAATGTCTCTGGTTGGCCATACTGAACCAAGGCATTGCCTGCCAAATACCATTCCTTCTGTCCTCCCTCCACTGATGTTATGATCAATCTGAATCTGCACAGAACTCAGTTCATTGTTCTCCTTGTAACTACATGCCTAGAACAGGAGATTTTCTTGATTGCAGCCCTACTTAGAGCCTGTTTTTTAAAATTTTATTTAACCATTATTTAACTAGACAAGTCAGTTAAGAACAAATTCTTATTTACAATGACAACATACAGTGGAGCAGTGTGTTAACTGTCTTGTTCAAGGCCAGAACGGCGATTCGACCCAGAAACCTTTTGGTTACTGGCCCGACGCTCTAACCACGAGGCTACCTGCCGCCCCAAAGTTAGAACCTGTATTGAGGTCCCAGAGCGTTTCCTGTTCAGGTCACATGGTCAGGATAAGAAGTCCAGCCCCTAGTCATGATCAATCGGCACCCGGAGCTCAACACTCCCTCTGTCATTGTGAAGTATGACAGTCAGTCAGCCAGGGGGGTGTAGGGGTTACTATGGAGTGGTTAGTGGTGGTGACACAGTAACCATGGTGATACAGTAAGTAACTATGCCTTCCCACAGCAGGAACAGATGAGACGGGAGACTCTGATCACATGACACTTAGTGACCAAGAGACTGTGTGTGTGTGTGTGTGTGACGTTTTAACTGAAGGGTAGTGTAGGGAGCCAGCCCAGCTGCTGTACACACTGAGGTTGTGTAACTGCTAACTTGGTGGACTGCAACAACCTGAGGTGTTCATTCATCAAGTCCATCTTACTTACAGCAGGTCACTCTGAAGTGACAGACTGGGAACACTTATCCTTATGTGAATGGAGCACTGAGAATGGTCTACTTCCTTAACAAAATGTCTACTTTTTAAGGGTATAATCCAATGGGTAAATGCAGTGTGTTGCATTTCACCAGGCCCCTGAGCAAACTGATTGTGACCTGATTGCATTGAAGCCTACTACTTCACTACCCTCAGGTCTATAGACTAGTGTGTATTTATCTCACCCGACATTCATTAGACCCTAAGAATGTGTTCATCTATTTGTATGATTTGGTACGTGTCCATTCTGGCCAATTCATTGTGCCCCTATAACAGCCTGTTCTACTGCTGTCTCTGACCAACTCTTTGACCCAATTCATCTGATTCACACTTCTGACAAAGCCTGCGGCGTCTGTTTAAACACTGCTTTTGTGACCTTTTGTGTGTGTAAGTTTTGTAACTGTGTGTGTGTAACTGTGTGTGTGTCCTTAATGGTGTTCGACAATATGAATGGCTGTATTTTGACCCTCCAGTGTTAATAGGATCTGTGTGGTGTAGATGAGTCCCTGCGTGCAGTATGAGAAGGAACACTGATCACTGGCGAATTGTTGTTTCTGGTTGAGGCTGTTAGCTGGAGCCCCCACTGAGTTACACTGGGCCAGGTGTGTGTGTGTGCGACCCATTCGCTGAGTGTGGGAGACTTGCCGGTGTGTGTGGCAGTGGCTAACGACAGCGGCGGTTGTGGGTGGAGGCCACCTCACTTGAGCCCTCTCAGGACAGCCTTGGACTGTGAATAATCGAACCCAGTATGCCTAATACAGCCTACTGGTCCTCAGGATTACGCCGTAACCACGACATCATGGCCCGGTTTTAGGTGCCCATCCAGATTATAGGCCAACCTTCTAAAATACACTACCGTTCAAAAGTTTGGGGTCACTTAGAAACTTCCTTGTTTTTGAAAGTAAAGGACTTTTTTATGTTTGTCCATTTTAAAATAACATCAAATTGATCAGAAATACAGTGTAGACATTGTTAAAATTTTAAATGACTGTTGTAGCTGGAAATGGCTGCTTTAAAAAATGTTTTTAATGGAATATCTACATAGGCATACAGAGGCCCATTATCAGCAACTGTCACTCCTGTGTTTCAATGGCACATTATGTTAGCTAATCCAAGTTTATCATTTTAAAAGGCTAATTGATTATTAGAAAACCCTTTTGCAATTATGTTAGCACAGCTGAAAACTGTTGTTCTGATCAAAGAAGCAGTAAAACTGGCCTTAAGACTAGTGGAGTATCAGCATTTGTGGATTTGATTACAGGCTCAAAATGGCCAGAAACAAAACTTTCTTCTGAAACTCGTCAGTCTATTCTTGTTCTGAGAAATGAAGGCTATTCCATGTGAGAAATGGCCAAGAAACTGAAGATCTCGTACAAAGCTGTGTACTACTCCCTTCACAGAACAGCGCAAACAGTCTCTAACCAAAATAGAAAGAGTGGGAGGCCACGGTGCACAACTGAGCAAGAGGACAAGTACATTAGAGTGTCTAGTCTGAGAAACAGACGCCTCACAAGTCCTCAACTGGCAGCTTCATTAAATAGTCCCAGCAAAACACCAGGTCTCAACGTCAACAGTGAAGAGGCGACTCTGGGATGCTGGCCTTCTCGGCGTCTTTCACAAACTAGACACAAATGTACTTGTCCTCTTGCTCAGTTGTGCACCGGAGCCTCCCACTCCTTTTTTCTATTCCAGAGCCAGTTTGCGCTGTTCTGTGAAGGGAGTAGTACACAGCATTGTACGAGCGAATCCAAGTTTTATCAAACACACCATGCCATTGGAGCACAGGAGTGATGGTTGCTGATAATGGGCATCGGTACGCCTATGGAGATATTCCATTAAGAAAATCAGCTGTTTCCAGCTACAATAGTCATTTACAACATTAACAATGTCTACACTGTATTTCTGATCAATTTGATGTTATTTTATTGGAGAGAAAAAATGTGCTTTTCTTTCAAAAACAAGGACATTTCTAATTGACCCTGAACTTTTGAACGGTAGTGTAGGTCTACCCCTGGCAAGGGTTCTGAATGTAAAGGTGACAGATACAGGGATGGGTATTTCGGGTGTGTGGAGGCGTTAACTGAGAGGGGGGGGGTCAGAGAGGTGGTTCTGCTGCTTTTTTGTCAGGGAGATGGGTCATGTATAGACTGTACAGGTTGATCTAAGTAGACCTTCTGTTTGTGTGCCCTCTCATTCTCCAGTGTTGACCCTTACTGTCTGAGCATTCAGCCTCTACTCTCCACAGTAGCTCCAGGCCAGACACGTAGCCCTGCCGGCTGCCGGGAGGTTAACCACTCTGGGCAAAGTTTGTCCCCGGCTGGCCAGCTCAGCCCCTGATTGGATGAGATCAAGGGTTAAACTGTTCAGCGTCCTGCCTGTGTCTGCAGCACCGCCCTGTTTACCGGCAGGCAGAGCACTGGGCAGCTCAAAGTGCACACTAAGGCCTTTTTTCTATTTTGTGGAGACATGTAGGCACACAGACGGCGTATATAGTAGAAGCGTAACCATGACAGTGCAGGTCCCCAGAGAAAGGGGTCTCTGTCCCATCTAGGGTCCATACGCTGGCATATAGACTTCATGGACCACAGTGTTGTGGGTGTTTAGTGTGTTACAGGTTTATCCATACACAGGATAGATATTTTCAATTTGATATACTATAGCCATCAAATTCAACTCTGGACCTCAAAGCCAGTTCCACTGCTTTTGTCATTGTTTCCCTCTAATCAGGTGCTGATTTCGACCTGGGACACCAGGTGGGTGTCATTCATTATCAGGTAGAAGAGCGAACCAGCAGGCTCCAGACCTCGTAGAGTAGGCGTTGAATACCCCTGGCCTATAGGATGTATTAATGTAAGGTCACCTTCAGAACCGTTGCGTTTTCCTTTGTTGTCTTGGTGAGATGGTATGAGGAAACCTACCACAACCACTCCAGTCAGATTATTATTTTTTATTTTTTCTTCTTCTCCCAGCCGCAGAAATGTAAACGTTTGCTCTGAACATGCAACTCTGTTAGGTTTTCATTTCATTGACATTGCACTTCCCATCTTTCTTTTTTAGACTTCCTCTTTCGTTTCTCGCCTCTCTCGCAATCTGTGAATTTCTGGAGGTCCCACTTGTAAAGCTTTCATCAAAGAGAGAGCCCTGCAGGTTGTGTGTCTTGAGACATCTGCGCGGTGTTTTCTAAACTACCCAAGGAAATTAAAGGGGATAAAAGTTGGTTGTTACTTCGTCAGCTCCACTGAATGTGCGGAGACAGTTGAGGCCGGGAGGCAGCAGGGGGAATATCTCTTGGTGTCCCCTCCCCATATGGCGACATGGATCACTCTCCTCTCCTCATAGGAAGCTGAATTGGTTGGTCCCATCTAAAGCATTCAGAGGGGTTATTCATGCTGTGCTTTTCCCATCCTTTCCCTCACAGGGCCTCAGTGTTTGAACAACAATACTCCAGAGACAGGCTGACACAACGAGCTGAGGGAAAATGTTGAACCCTAAAGGTCCCTGTTTTGAGTGTCTCTCTGTCCCAAATGAGCCCTGATCAAAAGTAGTGCACTATATAGGGAATATGGTGCCTTTGGGACAAACCCATAGGGTGTTGGCAGTAAACTCACATAGGACATCCTCTAGCCGGCTCAGAAAATATCCTTCCACTTCTGTAAATGTCTCTTCACCAGTTAGCAGCTTGATGGAGTCTGTCTCCTGACCTGAACCACTTACTGTATGTAGCTCGCTGCAGCGCCCTATAAGCCATTACTCGTGCTCAAGCCTAATTTAACATTTTTGATTTGCCACCAACCAAGGAGGAAATTCTGCAACTTCTGAACAAACGACAGAGCGGACTGATAGACAGATGGGAATCAGTGGAGTGGTCAAAGGAATAGCTTTTTTGAGTACGGGATTCATTTGCTCAGCAAGTGGAACAGAGAAGCGCTTGTGTGGAGTTAGCGTAAGGCTATTCCTAGCCAGCAGCCAGCATACATTATTGTTGAAGACCAGGTCTCTCCAACCCTGTTCCTGGACAGCTACCCTCCTGTAGGTTTTCACTCCAACCCCAGTTGTAACTAACCTGATTGAGTTTATCAACCAGATATTTATTAGAATCAGGTGCGCTAGATTAGGGTTGGAGTGAGAACCTACAGGACAGTAGATCTCTAGGAACAGGTTTGGAGTGCCCATGTGTCCCAAACAACACTATTCCCTATGTATTGCACTGCTTTTGACCAATAAGTAGTGTACTGTATAGGGAACAGGGTCCCATTTGGGATGCAGTGTATGTCCTCCTGGCTACTACGACAACGGAACAGTCCATTTTGAAAAGCAGCAGACTGCTGTTGTTGTGTGGGAGCAGTAATGCCCAGAAAATAATGGATTGCATCGGCCATCAATTATTTAAATGTCCATTAGAAATATAAAGGAAAAAAAGGCATACAACATTAATGCGGGGTGATATCTTGTTGACACAGCAATTACAATGCTGTTACGTACCACATACACCCTGTTTATTCCTCTTTTCAGTCGTTTCGAAAGGCTGCTGAAATATTAAGGTTGAAATATTTTCCAAACAGATTAACTGCCTCAGACCCATTCATTGTTTGTATTTGAATGATTCTCCTAAAAAGAAAACGACCACCTGACTAGTGTTTATGTACCCAGAGCTCCACCAGTATCACCAGATGACCCAAGGCGCTTTTCGGTTGTCTAAGTTTTTTTTCATTTGCTTGTTTGCGTAGCGTGGGCCGCTTGAAACCCAATCACGACAAGATAAACAATGCTCATAACCACAACACAGCATCCATTTAAAGCTAAGCCCTATGAATAAAGTTTTGGTTATTTTACAGGGACACACACACACATGGGTGAAAACCTCGGGCAGTGTTTTTCAACATCGAGGAAGCCTGATTTAACATGAGCTGTGGTGTATTTGAGCGGCTTGTTTTTCACTCAGGTGTGTATGTGCGGCAACGGTTCGCCTGATTTTGGTTTTATTGGTGTAGTTAGCAATTCAGTGATGAAAGCCATAGGTCTTTTATAACAGACACTAGACAGTTAATCTATGCACACTTTCTGCCTGATAGTCTGTCTGGGAGTCAGGGACCAAGAATAGGTCAGGGGTTGACCCACGGCCAAAAACCCACAGGCTTAGTGCTACAGCAGGTACGTGTAGCCAGTCAGACGAGGCACCCTGTCTGACAGTGTGGACTGCAGTGATGATACAGCAGGGATAAGATCCGTTCAACTTTTTAAGTTCTAACTATTTAAACATTTCTGTATTTCCTTGTGGTCTGACTTGTCCTATTAGTGTTGTGGAGTGGGAAAGCCCACCAGCACAGACCCCATCCTTCCCCATATGTAACGATTTCCTTGCGTCACTCACTACCACTGTGTGGACAGTCCCGGTGACCAGTTCTCTGTTTCTGTGGCTATTCTCGTCAACTGCGGTGGTGGTCATGTGGCGTTCTAGACCCATGTCGTCTTTCCAAAGTCCACCTGTTATAACTCCCAACGTGCTCCGCTGACACACACTGCTCATAACGCTACCACCACCCACCCCCCCCATTCCTCTCTCCCTCTCTCCTTACCGCTCCTCCTGGGGAAATAGCAACCCCCCTTTAAACAACAGTTTGCTTTTTGTCATGTTGCTTGGTGGCTGGGCTGCTGGCCTCGCTTGATGCAGTCTGTAAACAGATGTGTTCCTTTATTGCCTGACTCTTGCTGTTTATACTGTCATAGATAAGACTCAATCTCCTGCTGAATGTACAAAACATTACAAACACCTTCCTAATATTGAGTTGCCCCCCCCTTTTCCCCTCAACATCCTCAAGTCGTCAGGGAATGGACTAAAAGGTGTCGAGGGTTCCACAGGGATGCTGGCCCATGTTGACTCCAATGCTTCCCACAGTTGAGTTGGCTGGATGTCCTTTGATGGTGGACCATTCTTGATACACACAGGAAACTGTTGTTTGAGAGACCCTACAGCTTTGCAGTTCTTGACTCAAACCAGTGCACCTGGCACCTACTACCATACCCCAATTGAAAGGCAATTAAATTGTTTGTCTTGCCCATTGGCACACATGCACAATCCATGTCTCAATTATCTCAAGGCTTGAGAATTCTTCAACCTGTCTCCTCCCCTTCATCTACACTGATTTTGAAGTGGATTTAACAAGTGACATCAATAACATTCACCTGGTCAGTCTGTCATGGAAACAGCAGGTGTCCTTAATGTTTTGTACACTCAGTGTATATACACACTTTCTGTTTTTTTTGTGTGGAATTTCTCCTGTGGTTGTTGTAGAGCTCCACAGTCACATGGCGTTATGGTTGAATATGCCAACTCTTAACACTATCCAGACCCAGTTCTTATGAAGCACAGATAAGACACTACTCCAGACTCTTGGCTGGATAGGTTTAAATGCCTGTATCCAGGGCAGACAATGAAGACAGATTTGGTCTTCATTGTCTGTTATACAATGCAGGCTACATAAATGCAACTTGCAGTACGATATAACATGAACGAGTTCAACTTTAGAAATCGTTATTTATTGTTCCATGTTAAGCCCGTTCAGTGACGTCTGGCTGTAAAGATATTGCCTGGCTACCCAAACGCTACGCCACGACCACGGATGCTAGTTTCTTCTCTGCAATTTATGAGTACCTACTACCTCCCCGACGCAAACATTCTAACCGTTCTGATTGGTCACAGAAACCGCCAGGTTGGGCTGGGACACTCGTGGGTAAAGTGCCGTTTATTTTTTTTTACATTTGTCATTGGCTTTGATACTGATTGGTTAGAGATGATCCAATCCCTGATTACTTTGTTCTGTACAACACCTATTACCTTCGTTGAAGGAGTTTGTTGCGGTCTCAGACTGAATTATGTAGCAAACAGAGCAGCGCTAGAATGGAGTCATCGGGCTAGTAAAAATAGACCTTATGACAGAGGTTATTTCCAGCCCCAACTTTGAGTCCTACTGCTGCTCCAGAGAGAGGGGGCTACTGCAAGGACCCAGGAGCACACAGATGTCCAAAGATGGTCCCTTTGCTTTGACCTCTCAGGCAGAGCTGGCTTCCCCTTCCAGCAGCTCACGGGACCAGACCATAGAAATACAAATATGACCTGCAGGCCATCCACCCATCACAGAACATTGACTTGAATGGGAATGCTTTTTCTAGTGATCCTGTTTCTATGGTCCAGACCACTGGATTGTTTGTGCAGTCATGGGAACCAGTCTCTAAAGCTGAGAGTGTATGGAGCCTGTGTATAAGCACATGTGAAATCGTCCTGGAAGGAGATCAGAACCAGTTCCGAGGCTAAGTGAGCAAGGTGTGTGTGCATCTGTTTGGTGTGTGCAATTTGGGATATTCCAGAATGTCAATCAATAATCCACTCCACCTCCTCATAGGCCATCAGTAGGCAGAGAGAGTGGGAGGGAGAGAAAGGAAGGAAACTAAAAGATGCACCGAGCTAGCCTCAAACCCACACCATTAGCCAGCCTCAGTCAGCCTACTCTCTGTCCCTCTCCCTGCTCAGGGCTCCTCTTGGCAGGCTGTGGCAGTAGGAATGTGAGCCTCTTCTGTGCTTCTGCTGTGTTCAGTGAGGGCTGGCCTCTGCTGCCTGATTTGTTGTTTCTGCTGAGCGCAGCGCTGAGTCTGACGGAGGAAAAAGGCGCAGCTCCCTGGCGCCCCAGCACGGCATGGCGGCCGCTTCCTGTGTGCGGTGCTGATGGCTACCAGATGTCTGGAGGGAAGAGAGAATAGTGGTCTACCACGCTGGTGTCTAGTGCTTTTCGTTCTGTTTCACTTTCGTGCTACCTCTTTTTTTTTTCCCCTCGGTCACTCTCTCGGTCACTCACTCTCTGACAACTCCTCTCTGGGTCGCTCGGTCACTCTCTGATAGAGGTCGACAGATTAATCGGAATGGCCGATTTTAAAGTTTTCATAACAATCGGAAATCGGTATTTTTGGATGCCAATTTACATTTAAATTATTATTATTTTTTTACAATTGTTAACACCTTTTTATTTAATCTTTATTTAACAAGGCAAGTCAGTTAAGAACACATTCTTATTTTCAATGGCGGCCTAGGAACGGTGGGTTAACTGCCTTGTCCAGGGGCAGAACAACAGATTTTTTTTTACCTTGTCAGCTCAGGGATTCAATCTTGCAACCTTACGGTTAACTAGTCCAACACTCTAACTACCTGCTTTATATTGCACTGCATGAGGAGCCTGCCTGTTACCAAGGTAAATTGCCCAGGTAAGTTGCTAGCTAGCATTCCTTCAAACAGCACTTTCGTGCATTTTGCCAGCAGCTTTTCCCTGTGCTTCAAGCATTGTGCTGTTTATGACTTCAAGCCTATCAACTCCCAAGATGAGGCTGGTGTAACCGATGTGAAATGGCTAGCTAGTTAGTGGGGTGCACTACCTCTACTCTCTGACAACTCCTCTCTGGGTCGCTCTGTCGCTCGGTCACTTTCTGACAACTCCTCTCTAGGTCGCTCTGTCGCTCGGTCACTTTCTGACAACTCCTCTCTAGGTCGCTCTGTCACTCGGTCACTTTCTGACAACTCCTCTCTGAGTCGCTCTTGTCTGTCGCTCTGTCTCCTCCTTTCTCTGGCTCTAACCTAATCACACACCCACAAACTGTGGATCAGGGTGTGAGCTGCTGCTGTGGGCTGTTTAACCCAGTAGAGGTTAACTCTTGCCTGTCTGTCTTAGTCAGCTTATAGTTGAGCCTCTTCCCTGATCCGCTCTCATGGGAAAGACATGCTTCATTAGAAACTACCATTAAATCATCTTCCCTCCTCCTTCTGCATGCCTTGGCCACGTCCCATTTTGGGACGCAGACATGAACTAGATGAGCATAACTGGGCCGTAAAGCCTGTAATGCTCCATTTTAATATCCAGACCTCATACATTTTACAGCCGCTGTAAATCATGGCCGTTGAGAGAAAAAGGTGTGCCCTTCACATTTCAGTGTTTAGTGACTTTACTGTTTGATCTAGAGATCTGGACTGTTTGACTCTTATCAATCCACGTGAGTGGTCTACTGTTGAGTCGACCACAAGGGACCGTGTGTAAGTGGCTTTACCTCATTACATAACTAATATTATGCGCATGTTTCAGTATGTCACTCATTTTACGGTTTGGCATGGATTGTCAAACGTGTGCGCATGCAATTCCCCCCCCTTCGTGGCGGCTCGCCTGTCGTCTCTGCCACATGGACACCTGTGCTTCTGCAGGGCCTTCATACAGCCTCTAGACCCACTGCTGCTGTGGCCCAGCCCCTCTTTGTGTGGACCAATCTCCCCTCTTGAGGATTCCTGTGTGTGTTTGTGTGACGGGGGGAGGGGGCACCCTGGAGACAAGCTGTGAAATGCCCACCGCCGCCCCGTGTAATTTCTCGGGTTACTGCGAGTCGGCCGGCCCATACGGACAGACCACACACTCCTCCCTACCTCTATCGCTCTCTTTCTCTCTATTTTTCTCTTTTCGTCTTGTTCTTTCTTTAAAAAAAAATCATTATCGAAATGCGTTTATACCAGAGATCTGAGATGCGGCTAGTCAAGAGGGAGACAGCGAGAGGGGCAGGCCAGTCCTTTCTTAGCCTGTCCCCAATGAGTCTCTTGCGGGCAGCCTGATTGCATTATAGAGCTCTGCTCTGGTGCTGCTGAATATCTCTGGCCTGGCTTCCAGCCAGAGGAAGGGGATGAGACACCCCCCCCCCCCCACTCCCTGTGAAGACCCTGTTGTGAGAGCGGGCTAGTTTACACTCCCTCTGATTGGTGGCTGAGAGACGGTGAACTCCCACCTTCTCTCCCAGTATTCCTGTGGACTCTCCCAACGTTATTTCCGTATATCTCTCGGGTACATCTCGGAACCCTGTGGAATAGCTTGAGTGCTCGACCCGTCGGCGTTTTGTAGGGCCGACTTCGTCTCTCGCTCTGGTATACCAATGGCATTTGGCTAGGCAACTGGACTGGTCGATCAGGCATTGAGTTCCAGGTCAGTACTACTATGCAGAATGTAAGCATTTTTGTGGTATTTATTGTTGAGGGAATTCTATTGAGTTTAGTGCTGCTTATCTGGACATTTTGGGGATTTCCAACTATAGATCCTGACTTTATGGTTCCCAGGTGGACTGACGAGCTGCAGGTGTTCACACAACTCAAGCTCCGTTGGAGCTTAGCTCTTACCTTCTACTTCTACACACATCAACTCAGATTCCCCTATTCAGAAACCATACAGCCTGTGACAGAGCCTCTAAGTGTTGGGTCAGTGAAAGTGATGTGGTTTTGAGCTGAACAACGATCCTCCCAAAAATAACATCCTTCCTCAGTTTATTTGTAAAGTAATAACAACATTCCACAATGTATTCTGACATGCTGGTTGTCTGGAAGGGATTGGTTGTTTACAGTAGATACGCCTCAGCCAGATACTGCTCTTTCATTTAGAATTTATCGATCAACAGGCCATTATGTTGATCAGTGTTAAGCCCATGCATGTGGTTATGTGTGGCTCCCGAGTGGCGCAGCGGTTCGAATCCAGGCTGCATCACATTCAGCCATGATTGGCAGTCCCATAGGGCGGCGCACAATTGGCCCAGCGTCGTCTGGGTTTGTCCGGGGTAGGCCATCATTGTAAATAAGAATTTGCTCTTCACTGACTTGCCTAGTTAAAAAAAAGTCAAAGGTCTGGCATTGGCCATGCATTCATTGTCATACTTCCTTAGCATATAACACAACACATGGCATAGCCTTGTCTTGGTCTGTTTTGCGTGTTCAGCTCCACTATGCCAGTGTGTGGTTTGGCCCACTACTCTGATGGCCATTTGGCCTGTCGAGTTGTGCGCTCAGTCCTTCTCTTGTGTGTACAGACCAGACACAGACACTCGCAGGCCGAGACAAACCACGGCAGAACTAAGAGGGGAATTGTCTGGGCCGCTGGTCTTCCCCTCAGCCTGGCTGCTCTCTGCAACCAAGAAACACTGATCATGTGAACGGCCCAGCCCTGCTAATGGAATGTGTTGAATTCCTAAAGATGCTGTTTTGACAAACACATGTGACTTGGGGGTTGGGGAGGGCGGGGCTGCTCTACATGTTTTGATTCTCAACCTTTGTACAGATGTTATTGTTGAGAACCTACTTGAATATCAGGCAAAGAGATGTAGACAACCTCTGTTGAACAGCACAGCTAGAAATGTCATGAGTAGAACCTACAGTATTCCTCCTAACATGAGAGAGCATGTTTGTTCCACGTAATATATTTATATCTGAGCCTTCCACATTGTTGTGCCCTGTACTGCTATAGTCAGATGACCTAGTCTGAGTCCTTATGTCCTGTCCCCCATCAGTTCTCACAGCTAATCGGTTGCCAGTTCCACTAACAACAATCCCCCTAACTGAATACTTTCCTGCATAAATAGAATAGGCTGCTGTATAGCATCAAGGGCAATTAACAACAGAAATATGGGAATCGCTCTTAGTGGCGCTTCCCGTTGGATAAAGTGACGCTAGTGTGTGTGCATCTGGAAGTAACAGTAGTCCTATGTCATTGCAGGCCTATTAGGAAGGAAGGACACATTTCAAACTCAAATCAACCAATCCTTCAACCAATCAATAACTCAATAAAACTACAAATCAACTTGTCAATTCTCAGGTTATTGGGTTAAGCTAATAGTAGGTTGACCCCTGTATGACTGACTAAATCAGATGGTATTTAGTGGTACACTTCTCTGCAGTCTGTATCCGATATAAGGAATTATAAATTTAAATTCTAAACTAATCTGAAACATGGATTACTGTTGCATAATTTATTATTTAGGCAAACAAAATCCTCTTGTTTTCTGTAATACAATTGGAGTACAACCCATCTGATTTGATGACGTAGGCCTACACCACAAATGGACTCCTTTCGCATAGTTGAAGTATTCTCCCATGCATATACAATAGATGATTCTATTTCTGTGCTTTCCCTACAAACACGCATCAAGATAACACATGGACTCCACCTCTGTTCAGTTGTCAGTTAGATAGAAGCCAGTGGGTGTTGTGTTCTCCATTGGGCTAATCATTGCTTAACTTTGGCAGGAGCTCACCAGAGCTGAGTACTGGCACATCAGATTTTCTACTGCTTGAGCTCCTGCTCCTCTTATAGAATATTAGCTCAAAAGTATTGTGGAGCTCCTGCACCTAAATATAAACAGTACTGGCCCCAAACGAGTACTTGAACCTATTTCAGTCCAAGTCAAGCACTGGTGATAATAGCTATTGAGATTTGGTTTCTGTTGCTCCATCCCTCTACCACAAACCAACATCTATACAGCTTCACCAGCCAATAGCGAAAGTGCATGAACATGGCGGCCATCGTGTACTTACCACAAGTCACATAAGTTGCATGGACTCACTCTGTGTGCAATACTAGTGTTTAACGTGATTTTTGAATGACTACCTCACCTCTGTACTCCCCATATACAATTATCTTTAAGGTCCCTCAGGTGACAAATAACATTTGATTTGACTGTGTTGGATGCAACAGGTGTAGTGTGAAATGCTTACTTACAAGCCCTTAACCAACAACGCAGTTCAATAAATAGTTAAGAAAATATTTACTAAATAAACTAAAGTAACACAATAAAATAACAATACCGACGCCAAATATAGGTGGTACCGAGTCAATGTGCGGGGGGTCATTTGTAAATGTTGGTAGGGGTAAAGTGACAATGCATAGATAATAAACAGAGCGTAACAGCAGTGTAAAAACAGAGGGGGGGTGTCAATGTTAATAGCCTGGGTGGCCATTTGATGAATTGTTCTGGGGGGATGAAATTAATCACTTACTTTTGATCTTCATATGGGTGCACTCAGAAGACATTCATTTATTCAATAAATGTTCCTTTTGTTCGATAGTCTCTCTTTATATCCGAAAACTTCAGTTTTGTTCGTTTTCTTAAGTAATCTACAGGCTCAAACACAGTCACAACAGGCAGACAAAAAAAATCTAAATTGTATCTGTAAAGTTAATAGAGCCATGTCAAATGATTTTTCAATTTCCGCCTGAAGACAGATTTTGGTATAACTGCCTGTAGCTCAGGCCCAGAACCAAGGATATGTGTATTCTTGGTTTCATTTGAAAGAAAACACTCTAAAGTTTGTGTAAATGTGAATTGAATGTAGGAGAATATAACACAATAGATCTGGTTTAGATAAAAATGAAAAAACACATTAATTTCTTTGTATTATTGTTGTATCATCTTTAAAATGAACAAGACAAAACAAACATTCAGATAGGATGATGGGAAAAACATAAGAGGGCAACAGTACTTGTGCAAAGTTTCAGAATGACAACCTCCAAAATGACTGTGCTACATGACATTTATCATTTATCATGCTAGGTGCCATAGCAGTCTCTTTCTGCTGTAAAGCAGAGGGTCACCGAGCATTACATTTACATTTAAGTCATTTAGCAGACGCTCTTATCCAGAGCAACTTACAAATTGGTGAATTCACCTTTTGACATCCAGTGGAACAGCCACTTTACAATAGTGCATCTAAATCATTAAGGGGGGGGTGAGAAGGATTACTTATCCTATCCTAGGTATTCCTTGAAGAGGTGGGGTTTCAGGTGTCTCCGGAAGGTGGTGATTGACTCCGCTGTCCTGGCGTCGTGAGGGAGTTTGTTCCACCATTGGGGGGCCAGAGCAGCGAACAGTTTTGACTGGGCTGAGCGGGAACTGTACTTCCTCAGTGGTAGGGAGGCGAGCAGGCCAGAGGTGGATGAACGCAGTGCCCTTGCTTGGGTGTAGGGCCTGATCAGAGCCTGGAGGTACTGCGGTGCCGTTCCCCTCACAGCTCCGTAGGCAAGCACCATGGTCTTGTAGCGGATGCGAGCTTCAACTGGAAGCCAGTGGAGAGAGCGGAGGAGCGGGGTGACGTGAGAGAACTTGGGAAGGTTGAACACCAGACGGGCTGCGGCGTTCTGGATGAGTTGTAGGGGTTTAATGGCACAGGCAGGGAGCCCAGCCAACAGCGAGTTGCAGTAATCCAGACGGGAGATGACAAGTGCCTGGATTAGGACCTGCGCCGCTTCCTGTGTGAGGCAGGGTCGTACTCTGCGGATGTTGTAGAGCATGAACCTACGGGAACGGGCCACCGCCATAATGTTGGTTGAGAACGACAGGGTGTTGTCCAGGATCACGCCAAGGTTCTTAGCGCTCTGGGAGGAGGACACAATGGAGTTGTCAACCGTGATGGCGAGATCATGGAACGGGCAGTCCTTCCCCGGGAGGAAGAGCAGCTCCGTCTTGCCGAGGTTCAGCTTGAGGTGGTGATCCGTCATCCACACTGATATGTCTGCCAGACATGCAGAGATGCGATTCGCCACCTGGTCATCAGAAGGGGGAAAGGAGAAGATTAATTGTGTGTCGTCTGCATAGCAATGATAGGAGAGACCATGTGAGGTTATGACAGAGCCAAGTGACTTGGTGTATAGCGAGAATAGGAGAGGGCCTAGAACAGAGCCCTGGGGGACACCAGTGGTGAGAGCGAGTGGCGAGGAGACAGATTCTCGCCACGCCACCTGGTAGGAGCGACCTGTCAGGTAGGACGCAATCCAAGCGTGGGCCGCGCCGGAGATGCCCAACTCGGAGAGGGTGGAGAGGAGGATCTGATGGTTCACAGTATCGAAGGCAGCCGATAGGTCTAGAAGGATGAGAGCAGAGGAGAGAGAGTTAGCTTTAGAAAAGGTGCATATGATGGGGGACTTAATTTTGCAAAGAATACAGCACCGCCTCCATGCTGTGCCCTTTTGGCCCTGAGGCGCATCCATGCCTGCAGAAATACATTTGGGCAGATGAACACCACTTGTGGCAGGAGCAGAAGGGACAGAGGTAGAGGGGTCAGAACGTGGTGCTGTAGCCATAAGCTCCTCGATGAGCAGCTTTCTGAAGGCTAGCAGTGAGATGGGGGGCTTTCCACAGCTCTTAGCATTTCCTAGCATTTCCACCACAGCAATGTCGAAGAAATGATAGGTCTTGTACCATTTCATCGTCTTATGGAGAACATTGTAATAGCCTATCAGCGCACCTGACAGGTCCACCTCTCCCATGCTCTTGTTGTAGTCCTTTATTGCAGTTGGAATGGGGAATTTATTTTGCAGTCCATGCCCCAGTAGCACTGAGACAACAGGTGTCAGGCTGGATGAACCAGCTTCAGTGGGGGATGGACACCTTGGCATTGGTGGCTCCCATTTGGAGTTAGTGTCACTGTGAAAGCAAATGTTCAGTTAGAATAGTTTCACATATGAGCCCTGTATCAACGGGTATAATAAATAAATAAATAAATATGAGTACAGGGAACATAAGGTTGAATATATTATTATAGACCTGCTAGATCTACTGTCTATTTTATATTGACATTTCAGCTAGATCTACTGTCTTTATTATATTACAACAGACCCGCTGTATCTGTCTCCATTTCACTTTTGCCATTGTTGTGGGCCTGCCCTCCACTCAACAGCCTCAAATAGGCTGTTTCATGTGGGGGTGGGGTGGAGCGGCAGACACACATCTCGGCCATGCTCCCTCTAATTTACAACATGTGTGTATATATACACACACAAACAGGCTATGGGTCGTACACATACATACAAACAAACCCCCACCCACAATGTATAGCCAACGTGTACTTTACACATTTCATAACATTTTAGTAGCAATATATAAAAATGTAAAAAAAATCACTGTTATTCATTTCAAACAACTGCATTAGCATGAGAAGAACTTACCAGTCCAAAACGATGTCCTCTCTGTTCAAAAAATATGTAGCTATGTTAGCTAAATGAATCATCCTCCAACAATCTGTCTCACTTTCCCGATCAATTTCTTCTAAAATTGTGTGTACATCTGTATATCTAGACTTAGATTTAGCTTTCCCTGACTTCGTCGCCATACTGATTGATATATAAACAGCTGAAGATGCGCTTTACCAAAGAAGTGCTGTGCGTAACTCTTTACGCCGGAGTTTACTACATGGGTTGGTCTTCCAACACAACCATTACATATTGCCGTTTACCTCAGCTCATTGGCTATCTACCCAGCTAGATTTCAAGACGATCAGTGGTTATTGGGTTAAAATACAGTCAATCAACGAAACAGCGGTCATATCATTGGTGCACAATGATGTCATTACTTGTTGTCTTCAAATTGGTTTCTTTCAGTCAATACGTCCCACGAAATGACCCCTCACGTTTGGTTGTGTTACAAACAAACCAGTTGATTGCAATGAAACCAAACATGACTGGAAAAGTTACGTTTAGTGTGTGTATTTACATTGATTGTGTCGTCGTCAAATTGAATGAGACGGAATTCATGACACAAGCGGTTCACAAAATGTTTCGTGTTCGGCTATAAAAATGGATTTTTATCAAACAAAAGACCATTCATTGTGTATCAATGAGCATTGGGATTGCAAACGGGAAGATTGTCAAAGGTAAATCATTTATTTTATTGCAAATTGTGATTTTTTTTGTTTGTTTTTTTGTTACGCCTGTTCTAGTTGAAATCGTTTTTTATTTATGGGGCTCTATCCTCAGATAATCGCATTGTATTCTTTTGCAGTAAATCCTTTTTTACATCTCACAATGCAGTTGGATTAGCAAGATTCTAGGCTTTCGAAAGATGTGAGACACTTGTATTTTCATGTATGTTTAATATGACTATTTATGTAGCGATCACCGTATGTTGTTGAATTTAATCCCGCTAACGGGTTTGGTGCGCAGAGAGGTTAACAGTTTTGGAGACTTCAGAGTTTTCTATCCAAATCTACTAATTTATATGCATATACTATCTTCTGGGCCTGAGTAGAAGGCAGTTTAATTTGGGCACGCTTTTCATCCAAAATTTCAAATGCTGCCCCCTACCCTAGAGAAGTTAAGGAGCTTTTTGTACCTAGACTTGGTGATCCGTTACCGCTTACAGAGAGAACAGTCTATGACTTGGGTGACTGGAGCCTTTGAATTTTTTGGGGGCCTTCCTCTGACACCACCTAGTATATACAGTTGAAGTCGGAAGTTTACATACACTTAGGTTGGAGTCATTAAAACTCATTTTTCAACCACTCCACAAATTTCTTGTTAACAAACTATAGTTTGTTTCGGCAAGTCAGTTAGGACATCTACTTTATGCATGACACAAGTAATGTTTCCAACAATTGTTTACAGACAGATTAATTCACTGCATCACAATTCCAGTGGGTCAGAAATTTACATACAGTAAGTTGACTGTGTCATTAAACAGCTTGGAAAATTCCAGAAAATGACGTCATGGCTTTAGAAGATAGGCTAAATGACATAATTTGAGACAATTGGATGTTTACCTGTGGATGTATTTCATGGCCTACCTTCAAACTCAGTGCCATCTTTGCTTGACATCATGGGAAAATCTAAAGAAAATTCACCCAACTTATTGTGGGAAGCTTGTGGAAGGCTACCCGACACGTTTGACCCAAGTTAAACAATTTAAAGGCAATGCTACCAAATACTAATTGAGTGTATGTAACCTTCTGACCCACTGGGAATGTGATGAAAGAAATAAAAGCTGAAATAAATCATTATCTCTCAACTATTATTCTGACTTTTCACATTAAAATAAAGTGGTGATCCTAACTGACCTAAGACAGGGAATTTTTACTAGGATTAAATGTCAGGATTTGTGTAACTGAGTTTAAATATATTTGGCTAAGGTGTATGTAAATGTCCGACTTCAACTGTTGGTCCTGAATAGCAGGAAGCTTGGCCACAATGATGTACTGGACCAAACGCACTACCCTCTGTAGCGCCTTATGGTCAGATGCTGAGCAGTTGCCATACCAGGCGGTGATGCAACTGGTCAGGATGCACTTGATGGTGCAGCTGTTTAACTTTTTGAGGATCTGGTGACCCATACCAAATCTTTTCAGTCTCCTGAGGGGGAAAAGGTGTTGTACCCTCTTCTCGACTGTCTTGGTGTGTTTGGACTAGGGTTGCAAAGTGTCGGAAACTTGACGGAAAATGTTCCATTGGAAGTTAAGCCCTGATATTTTGCTTAAATTCATTTACAAAAGTTAGCTTATAAGTGAACCTTTTTTGTGGGATACACAAGGCATATTTTGGTTAAACTGTCCCCAATTGAATTGCAACCCTCTGCATGCAAAGTGCATTCTTCCATCACATGTGCAGTGCACTATTCCATCACATGTTCAGCTGATTCTCACACTAATGAGATGCCATTGAGCCCACACTACATGCTTTCGGGTAAGTATTGATTACGATACTGGGTGGGGTAAATATATTTTCTATTACATGTTTTTTTTAACTAGTAAATAGTGCCTACAGCAGTGTTTTAGATCATTTCATACTTGTTAACCATTTCTTCTAGTTAGTTTTTGCTACCATGTGTGTTTTAGCTTGCTTGAGCCTGCTAACTGAGGAGTGTTAATTCACCTGTGTCCATACATGTTACATTTTAAAACATTTATCTCACAAAGGAGTTGTTAGATTAAACTGCTTAACTATTTATCTGTATGTGGAATTTATTTTTTTACTCATTTTTTTCTAATCTTTACAGGAAAATGCCACGGGCACTATCTGATGTGTGGAGACATCCCACTGCAGCTAATGTAGAAGGAAAAGCTGTGTACATTTGCAAATACTGTGCCAAATCATATGTGAAGAATGCAACAAAGACGCAGAATCATCTGGCCAAGTGCATAAAGTTTCCTCACCGCTCACGAAATGCAACCTCTGACAAAAGTCCCTCTACTTCTATTCTATTCGGGCGGCAGTGTAGCCTAGTGGTTAGAGCATTGGACTGGTAACCGAAAGGTTACAAGTTCAAATCCCCGAGCTGACAAGGTACAAAATCTGTCATTCTGCCCCTGAACAGGCAGTTAACCCACTGTTCCTAGGCCGTCATTGAAAATAAGAATTTGTTCTTAACTGACTTGCCTAGTAAAATGAAGGTAAAATAAAAATAGAGGTGAAAATGGTGAATCACCTTATCGATGGCAACAGCTCATGGTCCTCCTGGAATCAGACATGTTTTTGACTCAATGGAGGAACGTAGTCAGAGAAATGCTGATGAATGTCTTGCTCGAGCTGTGTAAATCAACTGGTTTACCTCTGATGCTCACAGGCAATGTGTATTGGAAGACATTTCTGAATGTTCTTCGCCCAGCATACACCCCTCCAACCAGACATGCTTTATCTACTCATTTGCTGGATGCAGAGTTCAGGTGAAGGTTGAGCAAATCATAGAGAAAGCAGACCATATTGCAATCATCTCTGATGGGTGGTCGAATGTTCGTGGGCAAGGAATACTTAACTACGTCATGTCCACCCCTCAACCAGTATTCTACAAGAGCACAGACACAAGGGACAACAGACACACCGGTCTCTACATTGCAGATGAGCTGAAGGCAGTCATCAACGACCTTGGACCACAGAAGGTATTTGCACTTGTGACAGACAATGCTGCGGACATGAAGGCTGCTTGGTCTAAAGTGGAGGAGTCCTGTCCTCACATCACACCCATTGGCTGTGCTGCTCATGCATTGAATCTGCTCCTCAAGGACATCATGTCACTGAAAACAATGGACACACTCTACAAGAGAACCAAGGAAATGGTTAGGTATGTGAAGGGTCATCAAGTTATAGCAGCAATCTACCTCACCAAGCAAAGTGAGAAGAGTAAGAGCACCACATTGAAGCTGCCCAGCAACACTTGCTGGGGTGGTATTGTCATGTTTGACAGTCTCCTGGAGGAGAAGGAGTCTCTCCAAGAAATGGCCGTATCAGTCTGTTGATATGGACAGCCCCATCAGGATCCTCCTGTATGATGTATTTTGGGAGAAAGTGGTAAGCAGCCTGAAACTCCGGAAACCTATAGCAGCTGCCATTGCACGGATTGAGAGAGACGATGCCATTCTGTCTGATGTTCAGACTGCTTGCAGATATAAGAGAATAAATCTGTTGTTGCCCTGCCCACCTCACTGTTGCTCCAAGCAGAGGTAACTGCAGTTCTGAAATACATCAAAAAGCGTGAAGACTTCTGCCTGAAGCCTATACACGCTGCAGCGTACATGTTGGACCTCAAGTATGCTGGCTAGAGCATCCTGTCTGGTACAGAGATCAACAAGGCCTATGGTGTCATTTCTACCATGTCTCTCCACCTTGGTCTGGATGAGGACAAGGTTCTTGGCAGTCTGGCGAAGTACACTTTCAAGCAAGGGCTTTGGGATGGAGACGAAATATGGCAGTCGTGCCAACATATCTCATCATCCACCTGGTGGAAGGGACTTTATGGATCTGTAGCTCTTTCCCCTGTTGCCTCCATTCTCCAAATCCCACCATCAGCCACCTCAGAGCGCAACTGGTCCTTATTTGGGAACACACACACCAAAGCACGCAACAGGCTGACCAATACAAGGGTTGAAATTGGTGGCCATCCGGGCAAATTTGAGACTTTTTGAGCCTGATGAGCTATCATCAACAAGGTTGGAAAGTGACATTGAAGACGAGGCCTCAGTCTGATGTTGAAGAGCTGGACATTGAGGTCGTTCCAGGGAGAAAGACATGTAAGCCTGAGAGAAAGACGAGCAAAGCTTTAGTTTCTAGACTATCATTTTACAGATGTATGTTAAATATTTTTGAGAGATGTGATGGATCATTCAATATTCCCTTTTTGTTCCGTGAAATCATTCCATGTGAAGAGTCAACTCATTTACTTAAAGTTCAATTTGTAACAAATGTTTTTCTTCTATTGGAAGGATTTAATAATTTGCAATTATATCTACTTATAAGGTAAAACGTTTGTTTCTGTCTTTACCATATGATATGGTAGATATATCCAATGCAAAAAACATCTACATTTAAATGGTATTAATATTAATTTGCATATATTTCCTTAAATTCCTATGGAAAGTTTCCAACTTTTGAATATTCCCCAAAATGTGCAACCCTAGTTTGGACCATGATAGTTTTTGTGATGTGGACACCAAGGAACTTGAAACTCATGAACCCGCTACCGCCCCGTCAATGTGAATGGGTGCGTGTTCGGTCCTCCTTTTCCTGTAGTCCATGATCATCTCCTTTGTCTTGCAAAGGGGGGGAGAGGTTGTTGAGGGAGAGGTTGTTGTCCTGGCACCACACTGCCAGGTCTCTTACCTCCTCCCTAAAGATACAGGCATCCTTCTTCTTAGTTGCCGGAGAGGAAGGAAACCGCTCAGGGATTTCACAATGAGGCTGATGGGGACTTTTTAAAACAGAGTTTAATGGTTGTGATAGGAAAACTGAGGATTGTAGTTACTCCACAATGCTAACCTAATTGAGAGTGAAAAGGAAGCCTGTACAGAATAAACATATTCCAAAACATGCTTTCTGTTTTCAACAAGGCACTCACTAAATTAATACTGCAAGAACTTTTTGTCCTGAATAAAGTGTTATGTTTGGGACAAATACAACATTGAGTACCACACTCCATATTTCAAGCATAGTGTTGGTTGCATCATGTTATGGGTATTTGTGTAATTTTTAATGACAGGAGTTTTCAGGATAAAAAAATAACAATGTAATGGGGCTAAGCACAGGCAAAATCCTACAGGAAAACCTGGTTGTCTACTTTCTACTAGACACTGGTGAATTAATCTCCCATTCAGCTGGACAATAACCTAAAACGCAAGACCAAGTCTACACTAATTGCTTAACAAGAAGACAGTGAATGTTCCTGAGAGGCCAAGTTAGTTTTGACTTAAATCTACTTTAAAATATATTGCAAGACCTAAAAATGGTTCTAGCATTGATCAACAACCAATTTGACACAGCTTGAAGAGTTTTGAAAATAATAATGGGTGAAATGTTGTACAATCCAGGTGTGGAAAGCTCTTAGACTTACTCAGAAAGACTCAAAGAGTTGCTTATACAAAATATTTGCTCAGGGGTGTGAATACTTATGTAAATTAAGTACTTCATTTTCAATATTTGCAAAAATGTAAGAAAATATGTTTTTCACTTTTGTCATTATGTGGTATTGTGTGTAGATGAGTGGATTTTTTAAAAATGAATGTTGAATTCAGGATGTAACACTACAAAATGTGGAATAAGTCAAGGGGTATGAATACTTTCTGAAGGCACTAATTGAGAAGACTAGGCCACCAGGCTTATTGGCACTTTGTGTGTGTGTGTGTGTGCACGTGCACACGAGTGTTTATTTGCCTCCACTCTCACTTCCCTACAATTCCTCCCAAATGCAAACAAATGTAAACAACAAAAATGTGTCACAATACTGATGTAAACACGGTCATTTAGAAAGCAAAACCAGCCCATTGTTATGTGGCAGAGCGTAATATAGTGCGTTGTAAGACATTCCAGTGGCTTGGGGGAATTTGCTGCTGTAACACAGTAGGCTGTCATTAGACTAGCCTTGTTCTATCTATGGGAACACATACACAGCAGACTCACAGCCTACGGGCCATTGGCTTTCATTATTTTAGATGATTAAAGTTTATGTCCACTGGGTTCATGGAAAACCTCTGTCCTGTGGGCCAAAACAGTCAGAGTAATGTTATGGAGGGAGTAAAGGCCTGGGGCTGGGCCGCTGCTTTATTTGGTGGTGCTGCTGCTATGGCTTATGCTGTTAAGAGAACGAGAGACTGGCTGGCTCTGTTGTGTAGCGGGATGGAGACATTTTAGTAGTGGTTTGATGGAGTGGGATAGGAGGGAGGGTTGCTGTGGTCATGGAGGGGTGGGCGGTGGTAGTGGGGTTTTCTTGACGGATCACTGGAGAGGAGACGCAGACAGAAAAAATACAAAATCCCATTTGGATTGGTTAGTCCGGAGAGAGTCTTGTCTCCAGCAGCAGTGTAAGCAAACTGTTATGCTGTCTGTCTTGACTACTGTAAACCACATCGACAGCCACACAGTTCTCTACTCCTGTCTTCTCATTGTCCATCAAGGTGTCTTGGCTCTGTTAGTCACTGTCTGCTCCATGAGGAGCAGGCTCTGCTCCACTGTCTGCTCTGTCCTAGTTGTGTCTTGAATCTACAGTGAGCTGTTGCGCTCCACCACTGTCAGATACATTATGCTTGGAAAAGTTATCGGTCCATGTAAAACAGTGCTGACCTCATGCAGTTCAGTTGTGCCCATAGTTTCTCACATCTGCAGTGTTATGAACGGTTTCACTCCTGAATGCTGCACCACTGGTGTTAACAGAGTAGCATGTCAATAGCCCACTGCTCATAGTTCCAGAGAACTGCTTCAGGAGTAGGAAGTGGGGTGGTTGCTTTTCTTTCCATGAACACAGTGGTGTTTACCCCGTTAAGGAACTGAAACCCCTGCAGGTTCTCAGCTGTGGTGTGCAGAGTTTAACAGGAGAGACGACTCATGACACAATTCTCAGGAACGCATACACACACACTGACAGACGCGCGCATCCCAGTCAGGAACGCTCACGCGCATCCCAGTCAGGGACGCGCATCCCAGTCAGGGACGCTCACGCGCACCCCAGTCAGGGACGCTCACGCGCACCCCAGTCAGGAACGCTCACGCGCATCCCAGTCAGGGACGCTCACCCCAGTCAGGGACGCTCACCCCAGTCAGGGACGCTCACCCCAGTCAGGGACGCTCACGCGCACCCCAGTCAGGGACGCTCACGCGCACCCCAGTCAGGAACGCTCACGCGCACCCCAGTCAGGAACGCTCACGCGCATCCCAGTCAGGGACGCTCACCCCAGTCAGGGACGCTCACGCGCACCCCAGTCAGGGACGCTCACGCGCACCCCAGTCAGGGACGCTCACGCGCACCCCAGTCAGGAACGCTCACGCGCACCCCAGTCAGGAACGCTCACGCGCACCCCAGTCAGGAACGCTCACGCGCACCCCAGTCAGGAACGCTCACCCCAGTCAGGGACGCTCACGCGCACCCCAGTCAGGGACGCTCACGCGCACCCCAGTCAGGGACGCTCACGCGCACCCCAGTCAGGGACGCTCACGCGCACCCCAGTCAGGGACGCTCACGCGCACCCCAGTCAGGATTTGCTCACGCGCACCCCAGTCAGGAACGCTCACGCGCACCCCAGTCAGGACGCTCACGCGCACCCCAGTCAGGAAACGCGCACCCCAGTCAGGTCGCTTCCGCACCCCAGTCAGGACGCTCACGCGCACCCCAGTCAACGCTCACGTTGCACCCCAGTCATAGCGCTCACGCGCACCCCAGTCAGTACAAGCGCTCCTGGGCACCCCAGTCAGGACAAGCTCCTGCGGCCCCAGTCAGGAACGCTCACGCGCACCCCAGTCAGGAACGCTCACGCGCATCACAGTCAGGAACGCTCACGCGCATCCCAGTCAGGAACGCCCACACCACAGACAGAGAGAGAATTTGATTTGTCACATGCTTTGTAATTAACAGGTGTAGACTAACAGTGAAATGCTTATTTATGGGTCCTTTCCCACAATTGATAACCAAACTCGTTGCACACGTCATAGCACTTAGTCACACCCCCATGTGTACAAGCCTCCTGGGCCTGAGTAGGCACAAGCCTCCTGGGCCTGAGTAGGCACAAGTCAACCCCCGTCCTCTGTAAAAAAGGCCAAAAAAACATCTAAACTATTTGAGAAATTGCTGACATTGTTTTGGGGCTGCTTGCGTTAAGCCTGACTTGGGAAATGGTTCACATTTCTCCTCCTGCTGCTGCCTCTGCTGCCTCATGGCTCTAATCACAGACACACTATGCACGGGCTCACAGACAATCGAAAGTGAAGCACGGTGTCGGTATCGGTGTGATAATCTGGGCCAGTGAGCAGGGTTCCTAGGGACTGGAGGAGAGGGGGAGGTGTGTCTCTCTCCTTGCTGTCTGAACAACATGCCTCAACAGGCCCAACACCTTTTAACGCTTCTTAGAGGAAACACACACAGGAACATCATGTGACTGGAGTCACTATAGAAAGGGCAGGATTCTGATCCTCAAAGGGATGTACCTGCACTTGTAGGAGGAGACAGGTGTGGTATAACTTGATTTAAAATAAACTGCTTCTCACTCACTTGTTGAAGCGTTCACGTTTGCAAGTAGTGTGTAAGAGCTTTTAGCCCCCATAAGGAGTGTTTGATTATAGAAGGTCAAGTATTGCGGTCGTGTTGGTCGCTACATTTTTTTTAATCAAATCATTTGTAAATACTCATTTTACACTGAGTGTACAAAACAACTGCTCTTTCCATGACATAGACTGACCAGGTAAATCCAGGTGAAAGCTATGATCCCTTATTGATGTCACTTGTTAAATCCACTTTAATCAGTGTAGATGAAGGTGAGGAGACAGGTTAAATAAGGATTTTTAAGCCTTGAGACAATTGAGACATGCATTGTGTGTGTGCCATTCAGAGGATGAAAGACAAAAACATGTAAGTGCCTTTCAACGGGGTATAGTAGTAGGTGCCAGGCACAACATGTGCCAAGAACTGCAATGCTGCTGTGTTTTTTTCACGCTCAATAGTGTGTCAAGAATGGTCCACCACCTAAAGGACATCCAGCCATCTTGACACAACTGTGGGAAACACTGGAGCCAACATGGGTCAGCATCCCTGTGGAACGCTTTCGACACCTTGTAGTCTAAGCTGCGATGAATTGAGGCTGTTCTGAGTGCAAAAAGAGCTGCAACTCAATATTAGGAAGGTGTTCATGTTCTGTACACTGTGTACTCCAATGGTTTGGTGAGGAAACACTAACGTGATGTCCCTTGCGACATCAAGCACATCCACAAACCATGTGTCTGTTACTGTGTCCATTCCATGTCCTTATCTTTAAATATAGTCAGTGCGACTTCAGGCCCATTTCCTTTCCCTCCTCCTTAGTCATAGAGCAGAGGAATTGGATTATGGTTGAATCAACGCAGCCCAGGGCAGTAAATGTGATTTAGTCTGGGTTAGCTCTGCTCTCTGATTGGATTAGAGACGGTCTGTGTCGTCTGCTGGTCACTGTCTTCAGACACTCAGGATGGGACCCAGGAGAGAGAGAGAGAGGGAGAGTGTGTGTATACGGGCCAGGGATTCCCCGTTTCATGCATACACTCTTATGCAGACATGTAAACACATGCATTTACTATGGCTGCCACAGTAATCGTATGAATGTGTAACTGATAATTATGGACAGTAAACGTGTGTATATATTTTGTCATCGTCTCAATATATTCATTTTAGGAAGAGGGGGATTTGAACTTTAACCATTTTCCATTTTTCTGTGAAGAGGGTAAGGTTCGTAATTATTTTATGAGCAGAACCACATGGTCGGGAGTGAAATCTTTAAGAAAGTATGTCATAGCTCAATTTTTTTACAAATTAAAAATGACCATGACTGTCATTTGCATGAGAATTAATCGTTACCCAAAATCATGTAATCGTTACAGCCCTAGCATTCACACTCAAGCACGCAAACCCACATGACACAGGCATGCACGTACACACACACACACACACTCAGTGGGCAGTGAGAAGGTCTAGTCATGTGTCTGTCTGGCTGGCTTCTCCACCACCCACAGCCTGCTGCTGTAGTGTGGAAGTTCTACTGATTAGTGCTGTCTCTCTCTGGTTCCATCAGCTTCATCAACATACTGTGGTTGTGTCTGTCAGAAGGTAACCTGTCCTTCATGGGTAGTGGTGAAGCCCCGACTTATTAGGCATATGATCATCTTTTGACCATCTGTTAGTAGGATCTGAACTTTGCATGACGACTTATGACAACAGGTTGGATCAGACTCAACAGGTTGTCAGCAGGCCTTTTGGGCCAGACATAAGGAGAACTAAGGTCCTGACTCCATTTGGCCACAGCCTGGCGAGGGCGGCCGGTGAGGGTGTTTTCTGTCCTGCCTCACCGCTGTACGACTGGCCGAGCTAGTGGAGGCCCCTCTCCTCTCGGTGGAAACAGCCTGTCGTAGCTGAGCAGGGAATAGGAGGTGGAGGGGAGGTGGCCTCTATTTTCAGTCCATTGTGTCTACTTCCTGTGGGCCAGTGGTTATTGGAGCAGGGTGTTAGGCTTGACAGAGGTGGGGAGGAAAGGAACCAGACTTGGTCGGCTCAACGCTGGCTGGCAAGCAGCTTGGATGACTAGCTACCACGCTCCTGTCTTCGCTTCCCTATACCCGTCTCCACTCCGAATCGGCACCACCAGGTAAAGCATTGCCCCCTGATTTCGTTGGCATACTAGTGGTAGCCATGTTTTCCATGTTTGCTATGCAGTTTTTAAAAAAACTTGTTGATGGGGAAATGCTGTTCGAACCACCCACGTCTGGCGGGTAACACCGACCCTCACTCGGCGCCTATGGTGCCTCTTTCTTTCAAGTCAGACGTTGTAGATCGTCTGTCCGCAGCTTGTTTGTTTATCAGTTGCGTGTGGACAGTGTTTGGCACCGGCGCTAAAAACCCAGTAACACGGGGGACAGGAAGTGGGCGGTGGAAGTGTGCCATCCGCCCTCACTCTTATGTAAGGTGAAGACTCCTCCGGGGCGGCCGTTGTAGGCGACGTGTACTATTTGAAGACGAGGAGAGGAAGCTGGGCAGTACCTGTGGTAGAAACACCAGGTAATAACACTCTCAATAAGAGCCTTTCTGCCTGGTAGCATTGGGATAAACAGTAGACCTTTCGCAGGGGAGCTAAATCTCATTTAGGTTTGCTTGCATGTCCATGTAAATGGGGGTATTGAGTTTTGTAACCTGCACTATACAGTATATTATCTAACCTGTGTAATCAGTGTGTGAATCCGTTCCGCTCCGTACTGCATTGAGACAACCAAATGCCACATTTGTGGAGTTGTGGGGGCCCAAGGGGATATTGATTGGATGGATGGATGCATGGACAGACAGGACATCCCCAGTTCCCCCTCACACTCAGGACAGGGCCCCTCTCCTAAAGGATTCCCTCCTCCCATGGGTCCAAGCCCAACAGAGAGAGAGAGGGGGGGTCTATAGTTAGCCCTGACCAATGGACCCCCTGCCGCGTGACAATGGAGGCAAAACAGGAAGTCTTTTTGCCGTGTGTGCGTGCGTGCGTGCGTGCGTGCGTGCGTGCGTCGGGAACAGATGACCAGGAAGATAAAAAATAAATAAAAAAAGATGAGAAAAATGCCAGCAAAGTGGAAACTTCCAGTAGCAAGGGATGGTTTTTCCTTGTGTGTTTGTCTCTCTCCTCTCGCTCTCGTGTTTTTCTCTTCTAAAAGACCCTGTTTCCTGGTAAACATTGAGAGAGAGGGGGGGGTTATTTGGTTTGGCGTTCGAGGACTGGATTAGTACCTACTGTTCAGTCGCTGTGTGAGAACTGTTACTTAACCACGCTCTCTCAGCCATGAACGATGGGAAATCAACCAACACGTTAATGTTTAAGCCCACTCACTCATAGTTAATGCTTTACCCGCCTTAGGCCTCTGCAGCCTAACCTGGGCTGACTGGAGCTGTACATACTGGGGGATGTGGTGGGGAGGGAGGATTTCTCCACTCTGGCAACCATCAACCCTGTCAGTCGCTGGGGGTTTCGGGTTGCAGGTGGTGGAGAAAACAGAACCAGTTGAAGAGGGAGATGAAAACGGTCCTCGGTTTCTAAAACCAGGCCATTCCCACGGGACCACTGTTACTGTTCAGTGCTATTGATCTCCTGCCCTCCCTTGTTCTCTCTCACCTCCCCCTCTTTCTTTCTCTGCCTCTCCTAATGAATGATTGTGGCCTGACCCCTGACTGAGAGCCCCCCTCGTCTCCGCCTTAAGAGTCAGCCACACAGTACTAACCTAGCCGTCCCAGCAGCAGTAGTACGGCGTTGGGTGACAGTATGACAGAGGGGCAGCAGTAGAGATGGGACATTGGGAAAGTAGGATCTGGTGGACAGGGGAACTGCCTCTAACTGGGCCTCTTTGGATAACACCTCCCAGCTGACCAATACTCCCACAGACCGGTAAGAACTAAAGCACCTCAGTTATCTCAACTGGGAAGAAGCAGAAGGTGTTGTTCCAGTAGTGCACACTTGTGGTTCCAAGACCACAAGTGTGCAGGAAAGCCTTTGAAGAAGTGTGTGTACTGTTTGGCTGGGTAGCAGGGCTATCCAACATGGATTGTGTTCTTTGGACGGTCAGTGTAGAGGGCGGTTGGGGGATTTGAGGTCTGACGGTGACGGTGTCTCGCTGGGTGTGAATTTCACAGCTGCACATCAAAGAGCGGGACTGTGGGACGGCGGAGGGGGAGAGAGGGAGGGAGGCTTGTTTTGTTCATCATGGTAGATCAATACAGTGATCACATCCAGCCAGCCAGTGCAGCTCAGGGTCTGATGCATACAGCTACAGCACCATACTGGAAGGCTATGTAGATGGGATGCTCTCTCTATGCATCCTCACTTAGGATATATCTTCTCAACAGGACATGGAATTGTAAGGTGAGGATGCTTCTCTTGCCATTGTTTGTGTGTGTAGGGCTTTTTGGCAGAATACTGTACCTTGGCTGTTGGGTCACTTCATTGTTAGCGTCATATGAAAACAAGATGAGAAGTGGAGCTTTTCAGTTTTTATTATTTTTATTCTGCTCTCGCAACGTTGCAGAAATCATCATTAGTCAGTCTTAGTCTCAGCAAAGCAAACATTTGATGAACTCTGCGTCTGGGGGTTTGGGTCGCCATATTCTCCAGTCTGTCTCCTCCGTTGTTATTGTGGCCTCGTGTGTATGAAGACTTATGCTGATTCCATGCCTTTTTCTGTTGCTGTTAGCGGTGCTCTGCATAAACTGTAGGCTATTTTTACAGCTGGCCTTTCCCTTACAGAGAGGAGGAGAGAGAGGATCGTCCTTATGTTACACGCAGATGTCGGTCCCTGCCAGTGTATTTCCAGGGGGAGGAAATTGTTTAAGGTCACAGTATATGATGACGACATTAGGTGGACTGGCCACTGTTTTTCCTTTTGATGTTGGCCCTTATTCAGAAGAGCGCATCCAGAGTCAAATCTTGTCTCCTGGCTATTTGTACATCTCTGTGTTACTGACTAGTGTAGGAGGAAATGGAGCACACAGAGAGGAGTTGGATGTGATCTTAGTTCTGTAGTCCTATTCCACAGCAGGATGAGCTCTCTCTCTCTCCCACCCTCACCACAGAGAGAGAAAATAAACGTATTTCTGGTTGTTTATCAAAGTTAACTGGCTAACTCATTGATCTTGCTTGGTAGTATACCCCTCTGGTGTTAGCCTACACCTGGCATGGTTGTTGTTGTTGTTTAGAAGGTCACGGGTGCTCCTCAGCCCATTCCTCCTCCTACGTATCTTTCCTTACCAGTTTGACTTTATTATTCTCTCTCCTTTTTCCCTATTTTTTTCCCTCTCTATTTTGCTTAAACACACACAGGAATTGAGGGGGATTCTCCATGATTCATATTAGCCAAGGGCTGTGTAATGGAAGTGTGTGGCCTCCTCAACCCTGTGTCTTCATCAAGCCTGCTGCTGGCCCTCATATCAGTGCAGGCGCTGGGGATAGGAACTCGGGACTGACTCTCTGTAGAGTGGTTGTGTTAGGGCTGTGGGGAAATCAATATATGGTTCTATGGTGGTTTTCCTGGAGACAGCGTTACTTAATGACCTCCGACTGGATGTAGTAGTCCCCCCCCCCCCCCCCCCATTTGTGGTTTTCAAATACGGTTGTCTTTTCTCCTTCTTGTGATGTGGGAGAGAAGTTTTTTTTATTGGAAGCAAAATTAGTTTGAACTGAAGTTTTGTAACTGACATAATGTCAAGTTAATCTCGATGGGTTGGCCGAATATTTATTTTTCCTGTTTTATTGTAATGCCTCAAATTAGCCAGTTAAACAGAGCAATTTATGCAGTGATGGAAAGAAAGTGAAAAGGTATAAAAAGCAAGCACCTTCGTCAGTATGCACAGAGCTGCAGTCGAGACTGTCATGCGTGACCTCTCCCTGGGTGCTTGGCAACGTCACTCGCTGTGTGCCTTTTTTTTGTTTTGTTTTTAGAGGGCCACTCGTATTCTATTTGGACAAAAATCCCCTTCCCCCATCGTATGTGTTCTAAATGAGCACGTAGACTTTGTGCCCATAGAATATTCTGTTAAAGGCAGGCAAAGCCTTCGTATCAACCACTCTTTTACCCAGCCCCCTGTTTCAATCAATTATCAACTAAGTGTGTGTTTGGTTTTAAATATGAACTCTTTGTTCAGTTCATGCTAGTCCATTTCATACCAGTCAGTCGGCACTAGTGGACTTGAGAGGACCACAGTCCGCCCCAGTAAGAGTTTTGGTGACGTAACTAGAGTGCCTCTGACAATTGGCTATGAAATGACCCGCTGTAAACAAGCAAAACAGAGCAGTGAATTTAACAGATGTTTTTAATAATTAACATTCAGGATAATGTGTATCCAAGTCTTTACTGTGTTGTAATGTCAACAAATTGCACATCCTGCTTTCACTGGACATCTTCATTGTTTTCTAAAACAATCAGAAATAAACAGCGCAATGAGGAAGTGTCAATTTTCAGTTGGCAACGGAGCTGATGGATGTAACGAGGTGACGCTCTAACAGGGGCCGTGTGTGTGTGTGTGTGTGTGTGTGTGCTACTGTGAGTGTGAGCGAGTGACATGAACAGTGAGGAGGGAAAGACGAGCAACCAACCAATCAGACGTGTTCTATAGTAGACTAATAGTATAGCGTGAGTCCTACACAGTTACAAACAACTCCATTTAGAATATAAACGTAGCAGCCTACTGTTGTACTTGGTCATTGTAGCCTAACCTTCTCTCCTTTTTAATTTATAATTCCAATAGATCTCCTAATTTAATTTCCTAATTTTTGCCCCACATGGAGGCTCTGACTGTACCCTATTGCCACTTTGACTTATGATTGGCCAACAAGAAGCTACGCTCACCACTCTCGTGAAAAGCAAAGAGCTGCAGCATAAATAAGTCTCACGGTCTCACTCTTTGTCATGGGAAACATATGTTTACATTGCCAAAGTAAGTGAAATAGGTAATAAACAGTAAGAAATTAACAATAAACATTACTCAAGTTTCAAATGTGATATTATGGGTATATACAGTGTTGTAACAATGTGCAAATACACTGAACAAAAATATAAACAACGTGAAGTGTTGGTCTCATGTTACTTGACTGAAATAAAAGACAAGATAATACATTCACCTGACACCAAGCTCTGGTGGACATTCCTGCAGTCATCATGCCAATTGCACGCTCCCTCAACTTGGGACATCTGTGACATTGCGTCGTGTGACACAACTGCACATTTTAGTGGCCTTTTATTGTCCCCAGCACAAGGTGCACCTGTGTTATGATCATGCTGTTTAATCAGCTTCTTGATATGCCACACCTGTCATGTGGATGGATAATCTTGGCAAATGAGAAATGCTCCCTAACAGTGATGTAAACAAATATTTTAGAGAAATAAGCTCTTTGTGCATATTAAACATTTCTGAGATCTTTTATTTCAGCTCATGAAACATGGGCCCAGCACTTAACATGTTGGGTTTATATTTTTGTTCAGTGTAAGAGGGGGCTGTACTCTGTTAATGGGGAGTGTTTGGCGACCAGGCCCGGGAGGAAACTGACCACGCAGACCGTGCCGTCTCCAACCTCTTTTATTGGCCGCGCAGGAACAGGACCATAAACTGCACAGGAAGGAAGACTTGAAGATGTGACACTGTCTGGAAAAATAATAAAATCCTGCTTCTTTGTCTGCAAGGAATGTGGCTTCTTCTTACTGAGAAGCAAAAGTCTTTTGTCTTTCAGTTTAGGTCTTTTAGTTATATCATGTTTAGAGGTCATGTTTCTGTGGAAATGGCCTGAACCGCATGAATGCCCGGCCGTCCCCTCTTCAGTCAGTTGTTCATTACGCGATTATACAGTAATTGTGGCAGCCCGAGCAACCAAGCCCAGGATGAAACTAACCGAGCACAGGAAGTAAGACTTAGCTGGCCCAGGATTCAGGAAGTAGGATAAAGTCTCAAGAAGTGACACTGAGCATGTTTACATGAACATTAATATTTCATTATCAAACTGAGTATGGCATTAGTCACGTAAACACATTTATCTGCTTGTCTTAATTGGGTTAAGGTCCTAAACGATGTAACACCTAGTTCTGAGCAATCTTTCGAATTATTAGGATATGTAAACCGCTTTTTCGGCGTTCCAGCTGTCTATTTGTTCTGTGTATGTGCCAGCACCGGTAGCGCAAACCTCATGAAGTGTGTTTGGAAGAACTGAAAGGATTCACACTTGGTGAATTTCAGCCAATTTTCGCCAACTCTGCGTCTGCCAGCACATTGATGGCTTAATTTGTTGTGCGGCGTGAGCACTCCATTTTGAGAGGTGGCCTGAGTTCGGTTCGCTTGATTTACGAGGTCCGGTTCCCTTTTTTGGGGGGAAATGTGAACAGAGCTCCCCAGGTTCGTGATTATTCCCACAACACAGCAAAACGGTTTACACACAACCTCTCACTTTGGTACCACATCAAAGAGAACGTGTGGGTTTGCAGAAAAATGCCGACAAGTTTTTAGTTCAAGATTATTTGTTGGCCATATGTGATCTATAGTATAGGCTTAGAGCTTCATAAGCTGTTTATTGATTTGAGGGGTTTGAATAGTGTGAGAAGACAACATATTTGCTGTAAGTCATAACAGGGTACAAAATCGATCTCTAGTTGTCACATACAAACGTTATGTCTGAACTGCAAATCCGAATATTCTTTGCAAAAATAACATGGTCACTGTCGTAGAATGTTTATTTTTTTTGTCGATTTTTATATATTTACTCAAGTCCCATGAGGTAGCCTGATGTCCATAACAGGATTATTAGGGATATTTTTCTGCTTGCAAAGCATGTAAACATGTCTTACTGAAAAGGGAAGGGGATACCTCGTCAGTTGCACAACTGAATGCGTTCAACCGAAATGTCTAACGCGTCTAACTCAACCCTTCTGAATCGCCCGGGGAGCAGTTGATGTTGGGGGTTAACTGCCTTGCTCAAGAGCAGAGCAGCAGATTCCTATCAGCGATATTTCGGTTACTGGCCGGAAGCAAGGTTTTTGTCTTTCAGTTTAGTTACTGTTGGTGCTGAGGGGAATTTTGAATATGTTGTGGTTCTGATAAGTTGTGTGCGTGAAACGATGACCATATCCTCGTTCTCAAAGAGGAGGAAAAGAGTGCCAATATTAGAGGAAGACTCATGACTGCTGAAGTCCGTTATCCATCAATGTCCGTAAAATAAAACATGATCAACTTTTTTAGTGGAATGGGAACGTGTGTGTGTGTTTGATTTTCAGAGTTGCTCTTGGGTAATCGTTTCACTATCTTTCCAAATATATGTGTGTATTGGGGTGCATTTTAATTTAACACACACACTCCACCCCTGCATGTCTGGCCCTCCCCCTCTGATTTAGTGGTGGGTTGGTGGCTAGTGGCTGCTGCTTTCTGCTGTGTGCTTCTGGCAGTTAAGGAGGTCTGGGACCACCTGATTACACTACACAGGAAGTCAGAGGAGGGAGAGGTCACACTGCAGCCCTGCGCAACACACTGCACATCTCCATAAAGACAGGAGAGCAGACAACAACACTCTCACAATTTAACCAGACGCTCAAGGAGACTCAACCCTGCGCACAGCACTCGTAAGGTACAGTAAAGGGAACGCTCGGTCTCCTGTGTGTTTGTTTGGACAGTGTGACAGCCAGGGGAGGTAATATCAAATACCTAGAGATTGTGTGTGTGCGTGTAAGGGGATTAAAGCTGCCAAGAGGGTTGCTGGGAGAGGCCAGGTGAGATGACTGAAACTCACCTGTGGAGTGCGTGTGTTAGTGGAGCAGCATGGGCTGAAACTCTCACTCATCTGTGGTGGAAGAACGGGGTCACAGAGGGGTCGAGGTGTTTTGCGGTCTCCTTTTTGGCTTGATCTCGCTCAACGTAACAGGAGCTTCTGTTCTGATCCTGCTGCTTTGTATTTGACAGGGTCTGTCTCGTTGACTTTGGGCGACATGTGAGAGGCTGGCGTAAGGAGGACCAGGCAGCCATACTCTACTTTAACTGAACAAATAGATCCAGATGTTTGTTCTATTCAGTTGTTGGAGGGAGTACTATTTAAATCCACTCATGCTTGTTGAGGTGTTAGCTCAGTATTTTATTACTGATTGAAAACCAATGGCTTTACAATAGCTGTGAACTGAAACACTTGCCACCTTTTTGTTTAACTATTTTATTTGGGCTTCCTATGTCTGTTTATGACATGAACTGTACCAGAGGTTTAGATGGGTTTTGAATTCCCCTAACGACTGTGCCAGGTTGGACAGAGCCAGATGCTGACAGTGCTATCACAGAGACCATTTTCTCTCTGTTCGGTCTCCCTCCCGCTCACTCGTGGGGAAACTGCCATTGCTCCTCGGTCTCAAACTGCCATTGCTCCTCCAGCTCCCAGCCCTCATTTCCTGCCCCTGCGTGGCTCTTTCCCTCTTTCCTTCTCTCTTATTCTCTGGCTCTGTGTGTCTGTCTGCAGGGGCGGCTGGCCCGCACCCTGTACCTCTGTCTCTCTTCTCTCTCCCTGGGTTCCTGTCTGGCCAGGGAGGATTGTTAGGACACATACCGACTCCCACTGATTAGAACAGAAACAAGGGAGGCCTTTTCTCACTTCAGAGGAACCTTGAATAAACTCACATTGTGGCAGTTGGGTGGTTTGTCAATGGCCTTTCGACACACTGACCGTTACCTTCTCTGGTAGATGACTGTGTGAAAACACTTCAATGTATCAGCACCAGTATCATCACTCTGTTTTGTTTCCCCAAGCCTCTAGAGGTGCCATTCTCATGTCTTTGTGTGCCACAATTTGCCTTTAAAAGCAGATCCAGGACCTGTTATGTTGCTAGTGATTAAAGTGACAGGTGCTGACAGGCAAAGCTGATCCCAGGTCACATGTTGATGGCAGTGAATAACAGGAGAAGGGACTGACCACTGACCACCAGTCTCCAGGCAGCTGGACCTCAGGCCTGCCTGCCTGCAGATGGAAGTCCCCTTTCCCTCCAGTGGGGGAGGGGGATGATGCCTGGACAGACACTCAGCCAAAGGGCATACACACTGCTCGAGCGTCAACTGGCCTTCGCTGACCGCCATATTATCTCTTGTGGCCTATGAGGATGTAAAAATAGCTGTTTAGCAGCAAGAATCTTAGATATGCCCAGAAAACAAAGACTGATTTATGCAAGCTGCTGGGCTAAGCATAGAGAGGCTTTTGTGCCCCCAACCTCCCTCTCTCTCCAGACCTCATCACCAAGGCCGCAGGCGCCAAAACCTCTGACGCTCTCTAATACTCTACTTTAAGGACGGGCATTGTTTGGGACGGCCTTGGGGTCCTTGCTGATTGGCTTGGCGTACCACAACGGTGTACGCGATTGCATTTGTTTATAAGCCCTGACGTTGGACTGCGGCGTCATTCAGAATGTGTGGTTGGTTTCAGGACATTTTTGAGTAGGCAGAGAGCTATTTCACAATTTTAAAATAATAATAAATACATGTTTATCCTTATCTGGTGGTGGGGGGGTTGATTCTCACTAGTGCTTTCACGTCTAGTTCTTCGAATACTATTTCCAGCAGGTCTGTGTTTTTATTGGCTTCTCCCAAGTCATTACTGGAAAGCTTGACTTGTATACCTGTTACAACACTGAGCTTTTAAAGAGGACAGCATTATGATGAATGCCAGAGCCTATGGTATTGCAACTGAATGCGTCTCGCATCTGTCATGAACAGGACAGGTTCCAGAATGGCTCCTCCCACTGTCTTTCCCTTTTCCCAGCACTGTTGCACAAACACAGTCCTGCGGCCTGCCTGCCTGCATGAGCAGATCTATAAGAAAAACAACAAACGCTCCACTACCCGGAATGCCCCATAGAATCTAGGCTACATATGCTCTGAAACGCACTTGATTAGAGCACATGCTTGCTGGGAAAACAAGATCTCAACGAGGGTTATTCTGTTGAAATGACCTGCGTTTGCACGGCACTGTCTTTGTTTGTGGGACCTTTTCAAAGCACAGTTCATGTGTTCACAGTCTGGAAAAGCAAAGCGTAATCAAAGGCGAACCAACCAACGTGTGAGAGATGACTGCAACGTATCGCTGTGTGGGTTTTTAATAAGGGCCAATGACGCGCGTACACCGTGGACGTGGTCTGTGGGTTTTCCCTCATCTTGTTCTATCCTGGGGCTCGAGCGGAACCTGACTTGAGAACAAACAGACCTGTTTGTTCAAGGTAGAGGGAGCAAGATGGAGAGCGGGAGGGAGAGGAACAAGTTGGTAGTTTGGTTTACAGGCAGAGCTGAGTGGAGGTTGTTGTGGAATGGGGGGTGGTAGCTGAACGCTTGGTTCTCGGGTTACCGCACCTGACTGTTAACTAGCTCCCTGCTCCTTTCTCCCTGGCTGCCGCAAGTCATTAAAATACATTTTTTTTAACCACTCCACAAATTTCTTGTTAACAAACTATAGTTTTGTCAGTTAGGACATCTACTTTGCATGACACAAGTAATTAGATGATTTCACTTATAATTCACTATCACAATTACAGTGGGTTAGAAGTTTACATACACTAAGTTGACTGTGCCTTTAAACAGCTTGGAACATTCCAGAAAATGACGTCATGGCCTTAGAAGTTCCTAATAGGCTAAATGACATAATTTGAGGCAATTGGGAGGTGTACCTGTGGATGTATTTCAAGGCCTACCTTCATACTCAGTGCCTCTTTGCTTGACATCATGGGAAAATCAAAAGAAATCAGCTAATAACTTCCCAAAGAATTTGTGAACCTCCAAGTCTGGTTCATCCTTGGAAGCAATTCCCAAACACCTGAAGGTACCACGTTCATCTGTACAAACAATAGTACGCAAGTATAAACGCCATGGGACCACGTAGCTCTCATACCGCTCAGGAAGGAGACAATCCCAGGACAATAACAAAGGACCTTGTGAAGATGCTGGAGGAAACGGGTACAAAGTATCTATATCCACAGTAAAAACCAGTCCTATAACCAGCCTCTGCTCCAAAACTGCCATTTAAAAAAAAGACTATGGTTTGCAACTGCACATGGGGTCAAAGATTGTACTTTCTGGAGAAATTCCCTCTGGTCTCATGAAACAAAAATAGAACTGTTTGGCCATAATGACCATTGTTATGTTTGGAGGAAAAAGGGGGAGGCTTGCAAGTCGAAGAACACCATCCAAACCGTGAAGAACTGGAGTGGCAGCATGTTGTGGGGGTGCTTTGCTGCAGGAGGAAATGGTGCACTTCACAAAATAGATGGCTTCAATATATCCACATAATTTTCCTGACTCATGATGCAATATCCCAAGACATCAGTCAGGAAGTTAAAGCTTTGTCGCAAATGGGTCTTCCAAATGGACAATGACCCCAAGCATACTTCCAAAGTTGTTGCAAAATGGCTTAAGGACAACAAAGTCAAGGTATTGGAGTAGCCATCACAAAGCCCTGACTTCAATACCATAGAAAACTTGTGGGCATTACTGAAAAAACATGTGCAAGCAAGGAGGAATAAAAAACTACACCAGCTCTGTCAGGAGGAATGGGCCAAAACTAAAGTTTGACCGAAGTTAAACAATTTAAAGGCAATGCTACCAAATTCGAATTGAGTGTATGTAAACTTCTGACCAACTGGGAATGTGATGAAAGAAATAAAAGCTGAAATCAATTATTCTCTCTACTATTATTCTGACATTTTACATTCTTAATAAAGTGGTGATCCTAACTGACCTAAGACGAGGAATTTTTACTAGGATTAAATGTCAGGAATTGTGAAACTGAGTTTAAATGTATTTGGCTAAGGTGTATGTAAACTTCTGACTTCAACTGTACCTCTCTGGGTTGGGTCTCTCTGCCTGGTCTTTTCCCCTTGGACGACTGACTGCTCATTGTTTCTTTATGGCTTAGATTAGGCTATGTAGTCCATATGAGAGGGTTTGGTCGTACGTCACCTCCAAGTGACCTAGTTTGGAAGAAAAGCAGTCACTGGCCGGCCTGAAAATATGTAACCCCGTTTTTTGTTAGTGTCACCAAGCCATCTTCTCCCCTCCACTCCTTTCCTCTCCCTCTCTCCTCCTCCATGCTCACTCCTGCCTCCTCTCTGGTTCTGTCCTGTCTCTCTCGGGTTCTTTTCTCCTCTTTCCCCCTCTCTCCTCTTTCTCTCTCTCTCTCTCTGGGCTTGGAGAGAAGCTGTTTTCAGAGGAACAAACAGAGAGGCTGTTCCCAGCCAGGGATGAGTCAGTGCAGCTGGAGCGGCAGGTCACTCCCCCGGCACCCTCTCTCCCTCTCTCTCCATCCCACCTCCCGCCAAGATTGCTTTTGCTGGGCCCAGCGCTAAATGCTAACACACCCAAAGCCACTGAGGGAGCTATGCTAGGCTTATACTGCTAACAACCACACCAGAGTCACTGAGGGAGCTAGGCTATTATAATGCTAAAAACATGTGCAAAGTGAGTTGTGCCAATGCTATGCTACAAATGCGTAATCGCTGTTAGCTCCATGCTTTTGCTAATACCAAACATAGAAAAACAGAATAAATCTATTGCATCTCACAGGTCTGATTTTAAGCGGAGTTCTATGCTAATGCTAATCTGAGTAAGGGATAGTTCCAGAGTAATACTGACAACTGACTCAGTCATGGGAGCAAATGGTTCAGGACACTATCATCCAGACGTTTCCTTTCATAAAACAGCAGACTTTAATACGCTACTCTTTTGTCAGTCTCTCCCTTTGAAACTCTTAAGAGAAAAGATGGTTTACGATTGTATCATTATTTTCCGGTCTTGACCTGAATCTGACCTCACCTCACCCCTTACTAAGCACACACAATGTCCGAAAGAAGAAAGGGGGACTGAGAGGAAGAGATATTTCATGAGGCACCTGCTGTCTTGAGTGTAGGAGGGAGACCGTAAAAACTGAACTTTAAATGGATGGAGAAGCTAACATATGCTCTTGTTTTGAACCAGAGAAATGGATAGAGAGGGAGAGAACACTGGACCAGAGGGGTAATGGTTGACCATTGCTTAACCCATTAGCCCGGCCGCTCAGACATAATAGCCTCAGAGGGAACCACAGGGCGTGTGCCTTTAGACCTCATGCAGTTTCCACCTCCCGGAGTATCGTCTAGGAAGAGGCAGTATGACCTATTCTGGCGCTTGGAGCACTGGGAAGTGGGAAGGAAGGGAATCCCAATCCATCTGGTAATGACTAGACGGGGAAATGAGGAAAGTGGCTTTTGATGTGGTTGAGGTTGGTGAGTTGGTTAGGGTTTACCATAGCGTCAATAGTGAGTGACATCACTCCCCTGCAGAAACGGAGTCTCAGCCATTATGATGCATTTAATCGATGTACTTTGAAAGATGAGGCAACGTTTTCAACGGTCAATTGCCTTTGTAGATTACAACCTTATTTCCTTAAAACAGTAATTATCTACTTTTTACAAGACTTGTATGTACAGTAAGTCGCTCTGTATGAGGGTCTGCTAAATGACAAAAACATTTAAGAATGTAAACTTGGCCTTGATTTTAGTTTTCATATTGTACCAACCCACATGCTTTCACTTGTCACTAGGCAGCATAGGCCTGCAGTGTTAAATATAATGAGGTGAGAGGTGGTTGTTGTCAGCGAAGGTGACTGTCTGACTGTGTTGTCGTTAGGCAGACTGCTGCAGCTGACACACTGTAACCCTGTGTTGGTGGCAGTGCCAGCAGCACGAGGGGTGGTGGCCCGGGACTCTGCCCTGACATGTTTGACACACTGAACACAAGCCAGCGTGCCTGGCTTAGTCTTTCCTCTCAAAGGTAGCAGCTGTGTGTGTTTATATATGTAGTTGGGACAGCTGGGCTCTGGTCACGAATTCCTACACAAACGGCCCCAGTAACCTCTGTGATCAGTTATGTAACCCAGTCAGTCAGTGGGTTATGATTAGTCTCGTGGTGTTACGTTGGTTCGCTACACTTATCAAGACAGATTAAACCCTTCAAGTTAATTTCCTGGTTTACTGTAGTGCATATCCGATTCCAGTGCCAAGTTTGTTTTCGCTCTTCTTTGTGTGTATCTCTTGGCTCATGCCTGGGTGAGTCAGTTGATTACGAGGCTAATCTGTGGTACTCCTTGTTGAGCTGCTGACATCGTAACACACCCCCTGAACCATTCACCACCCCACCTGGCTCAATGTGGGAATATCTGTTCAATGTGCAGGTAGGTCCTTTATGAAGAAGTAACCAAGCTAAAGTTGGCTGTAACAGCTCATTTCCCCCGCAAGACTAGCACCATGGCTAAATCCCTGACATGTCCAACCAAACACTGTCAGTTTCCACTATTAGGACCAACCCAACAGCTTATGGTTAGTAGTGGTTAGTGGCTCCTGTTGTTGCTCCAAACGGACTGCACGCCTTGTTCCAGCCCATTGGTCCAGCAGGGCACATGCTGTGCCACATTAGCCCCCGTTGGCACACGAGCCAAGGCCCATTTCACACTTACAAATGACTTCAGTGTCACCTTTCGCCTGCTAGTCAGTCGCTGGCGCTGGTATCCTAGGAACAACACCGTCCTATATATTCAATTGACGGTTCTCTCTTTTGCTCCAAATGCTACTGTGGCAGGCATCCCAAAAAGCCCAAGGCCTGCCTTGCTTAAAGTTGAACTATTTGTTTGAAACAATAAAGCCTCCACCCGCCTCTGTTTTGTTAAGGAATGGACCTAAAGAAATAGAACTAGTCTCATTCATAGACCGACCAGCCATGATATCAAAATGATAGTTTTAACCATGTTTTGAGGCTTGTTTGTTTACATTTACTTAGTTAACAAACATTGGAGAAAAACAAGCTGATATTTTGGGTGCTGATGGGTTATGACAGTTGAACTAAGTTGATGGGCATATATCATTAATTTATAAGACCAAAAATGATAGTAGCGCAATTAAGGATTCTAGCTTTAACTCTCAAGCCATCAGATATGTAGAGTATATGGATGTGCTTAAGTGTGCCATTTATCTACCCTGGAGGACCATCCGTAGCCATCTGTGCTCTTAAAGGCTATTCAGGTGCATTAGCAACTTTTTAATTGCAATAGAATTAGCCCTCATAAGTGCAGGAAGAAGCTACTATGTAATTAGCAATGATAAAGAATATATTGAATATTATGTTGCTGGGCCCATATTCACATAGTATCTCAAAGTAGGAACGCTGATCGAGGATCCAGGTCTGGCCTGTCTATCTAAAAGGTGAAACTGATCCTAGATCGCCAGCAGTCCTACTCCAAGGTGCTGCCGTCTCGCGGTTGTTAAACACCAGCCAGCTCCTCCAGCTGTCTGGCCTCATTTCTAGCTACAGTACCGGAGCTTGTCATTAATCACTGTCCTCAATGGCGGCATAATGTCCCATTCTTCTCGTCTCTTCCCCTTCCCGAACATTCTTTGATTGGGATTAGAGCCCGGTGGAACTCCCCAACCAGCTGGTGCGCTTATCCTTCTGGAATGTTCACTTTCACTATTACATCATTTGGTTGTTTATTATGAGAGGTGCCACAGTTAGACTATGTAATAGACGTTAGTTAGTATGTTAGAACAGTCGAGGGCGGTTGCACAGAGATTAAGCCCACGCCTGGACTACTTTAAATAGCTTTTAAAGAAGATTATCCATTATACACATTATACACTACACTAAGTACAGGAGTGGTTTTAATCGGGGTCCGTGTGGATCACTATAATAAACCAGACGCTAGACTACATCATGCTGTATGATGGGTTGGTATTGTTTTCAACTTCCCAGTATGTCAGTGTTGGTACAGTAATCAAATCAATTGATTAATGGTCGCGTACACAATTTAGCTGATGTAGCAGATGCAGAGAATTGTTTACTAGCTCCTAACAATGCAGTAAAATGTCATAGTAAACAAACAAAAAATGTTACACTGGAAATCAAGAAATATCAGCACGAATCCAATTAACAACCAAATAGCACTGCATGAATTTACACAAGATCTACTACATCATATGTACAGCAGTAGATATGTCAAGACTCAAGTATGTAAATACATATGAACGGGCAGACGATTAGGTAGTTGGGAATCTCTAAAACTCTGGGCCCCTTGTGGCCCCTATCTATCAGGCAGAAGGTTCAAGCCCTGGAGCTCCAGATATTCCAGGGGGCAGCTTGATAAAGTCAAGCCCAACAAAGGCCACTGTTCTCTGGATAGGAGGGCAGGACCAAGGCCATAGCCAGGAATGTGGCGGTTGAGGGCCCCGTGCCCCACCCACTGTTACCCCCTTCCCTAACGTCTGTCCCTGTCACTCTGATTCACCCACCACACCCCATAACCAGTCTTCAATGGGGGAGAAACCCCCAATGTGGTAAAGTGCTTCAAGTATATTGTATTAGCTTTCTCGCTCCCTCTTTCCTTCATTCTCACTCACTCTTGTCTTCCTCCTTTCTCTCTTCTCTCTACTGTTCATCCATCTCCCTCTCGGACACTCCATCTCTCTCCCCCCTCTCCTCTCTGTCTTTGTCTCTGGGTCAGTGGGGCCCTGATGGCAACAGTGTGACTCCACTTGGATGGCATTCCCCCATCCAGCCCTCCCGGTCATCCCCTCAATGGTGTCTCTTGTCTGGCTGGAGGCTGGAGCGGGCACAGGGGTCTCTTCCTGCATCACACCCTATCAGAGGGCAGGGGAGGGCGCTTGGGGAGAGGGAGGAGGGGGGGGACAGCTGCTGCACCAGGGGCTTCTCTGTCTTGTCACACCCCGTCCCACTCCACTCCCCCGGACAGTGAGGAGTCAACACACACTTGGTTACTACTTGGATTGTTTGGTTGGTTGGTATGTAAGGACTGATTTGTGATCAGTTGAGATCTACTCTATCGTCTTGGGCCTTGTGAAGTAGATCAACCTGGATTAGCTGTGTTCTGTGACCAGTAACGACTGCTCTCAGATCAGTTTGGGGACTATTGGATTATTGACTGTTCTGTGCCTCATTGACTACAATGGAAGAGAGGACAGTAACAGGGGTTCAGCACTGCTAGAGTCTTCATTGCCACTGCTGGCCTTTTCAGGATCGATAGCACACGGTAGGTCTGTGCTGGCCTGGTTCCAGATCTGTTTGTGCTGTCTTGCCATCTCATGGTAATTGTCACAAGGGCCATAAGAGTTGGCAAGACAACACAAACTGATCTGGAACCATGCTAGGTCTGTGGACAGTTACTGTCTAACAGTGCTGCTATTCAGCTACTGTGTGCATCACTCACTGTCATGTGTGGTTGTTGTGAAGAGCTTTTTGGCCTGTTTTCCACTGACAATAGAAAGTATGTGTCAGCGAGATGCCATTGGCTGTCTGGCTGGAGACACCAATGGCATTTCTGGTTGCGTGCCGTTTCACTGGATAGGAACCTGGCAGGGGTTTAGAGAGGGACCAGGTTAGCTAAGTGTTAACTAGAGTCGAGGTGTGCTGAATGGAATGGCCACATGGGGGGTGTGGGTCGGTGGAGAAAGAGCTTTTGAGAGTGATTCTCATTGCGCATGTTCTCACACAGCTCTCCATCCCTGACCGTTTTCCTCGCACCACTACACACTGTCTACTATCATGCTAATATGGGAAAAGCACCCATGAATCAAGTAGGCTTGCAAAACTCACTCCGTGTTGAAGCTGCAATGAAACACCACTCAAACGAGGCTTCTTCAACAAGCTCTTAACCAGCACCTTTGAAACTAGTCAGACCAGCTGGTACTATGGACAGCAGCAGAGTGGCAGGTAGCCTAGTGGCTAAGAGCGTTGGGCTCGTAACTGAAAGGTCTCTGGTTCGAATCCCCAAGCCAACTAGGTGAAAGATCTTTCGATGTGCCTTTGAGCAAGGCACTTAATCATAATTGCTCCTGTAAGTTGCTCTGGATAAGCATCTGTCAAATGTCTCCATGTCTGTTTAAACCAGGGTTGTTTTCATTCGGCACCAAACGGTATAAAAAGTACTGAAACGGGAAGGGACTACCTGAGCTTGTCCAATAAGAAATTCTTAGCAAAAATGAACACGACCCAGGCCTGGCCTAACCTCTCGCTCTTTCTCTCCCCCCAGTGTAACCTCACCCCATGGCCCTGTCTGTGTCCCTACAGGGTAACCTGAGCCCAGAGTGCTTTGTCAAGTACCAGAGAGAGGTCGCCCTCTTTTCTATGACCGCAACAGAGCAGCACAACAACAACATGCTAATGTGTGCTGGTTAGGTTAGGCTGCAGTTCATGATGGACAGGACCAGTTCTATACAGACAGAGTTTATTGCTCTGTGTATTGATATCTAGAGGCTGTTTTTGGTTGTTCATGTTTTATGGTTGAATAAACAGTGATTGTTAAATGTAGATATTTTAGGGCAGAGTTTCTTGTGGAGCATACTGTGTGGGAGCAGGGCGGGGTCAAGCAGACCTCTTGAACCCTGCGCCGGCATGTTTACTTCATGGCTGTAAGGAGTGTTAGGGTTTTTTGCAGTGTTGTGCCATGAATGTAGGTCTATTAGAATTTTGAAGTGTGTGTGTGAACGTGCATTTCTCTGTGTTTGCGTGTCTGCCGTGCACGGCTGCATACGTGTGTGTGCGCGCGTGTGCGCGTGCCCGCTCGCCCATGTAAAGTTCCTCCTTCAGCCAGCCTGTTTATTTCTCCAGGGTCGACTCTCCTGTTGACAGAGTAGGACAGCAGGACGATGCTCTTCCCACCCGGAGTTCTCTCTCCTCTCCTCCTGGCTGTTCGTCCCTACCCGGAGCTTGGCCCGCTAACAAAGGGAACTCTGTGGATGGAAAAACAATTGAAGGGAGGGCGAAAAAAACACACCGCATTGTTAATCCGGTTAAAATCTTAACCCGAAAAAACAACAACAAAGCTTTTAGTTTGCATTCCTCACAGGCCGTTGCTGGCTGTGCTCGGGTGAGGCCAGGGCTCTGATCTCCAAGGGGAGTTGTTTTTCTACTGGTTTGGTTTCCCCTCCTTGTTTGATATTCCATGAATAGCATTTGTGTTCTGTTATGTCATCTTTTGTATCCAATTTCACTGTTCAATATTCAATACCTCTATCAAGTGTGCATTGATAGGCAGAGTCTATATTGCTCAACCTGAAGTGGAGTGATTAAGCACAATTAAAGCTGCAATCCGGGAATGAATCGTTCCAAAAAAATCAAGCTTAGCATAAGTGACTCAGCGAATCAGAGTTGGTGGCTCATCGCAATTAGCCACAGTTTGTTTTCATCGTGTGCTTTTTAGCCACTCTTATCCTTGAGTTAGCTTCTCCTAGTTCAGGGAGCAGGTTTCATTGAACAAGTTAACCACCTTTATAAATTTAAGCTACACAGTTTAGGTGGCAAGACATCTAGACGGGCCGGTCCTCATTTGTAAAAATAAAAGCATTAGAGAGCAGACTCCTGTTTAGGCATCTCACTTGGTTCTGTCTCGTTCCCTCCTCTGACTGACGTTCGGATGGTAGTGCCTGACGGTCACTGACACCCGGGGTTTATTCTTAGTGCCTTTGAGCAACTAAAACTAAACCATTCCACATTGTCAACCCTATCCATCCCACAGCCTTAAGTCTGCCATAGAAATAGAATGGGTTTCTATTTGGATCATTTTTCTATGCTATATCCCATTGTCTGGGCCTTGTGCCCTGTGTTTACACTCTATCTGCCTTGGAAGCTCTGTGGTTGTGTACCAAATGGAACCCTATTTCCCTATAGGCCCTGGTTAAAAGTTTGGCACTATATAGGGAGTAAGGTGCCATTTCGTACGAAACCTTGTGTCTCATAGACAAATCCTATTGTAAAATCCCAATTGCCTGTGGCCCTTTTTAGAGTGGTTGGTTGTGCTCTTCCGCGGTCGGGCTACTAGACCTAACCAGACCAAACTATGTCTGTCTGTAGTGACTGTTGGCTCTGGGTGTTCCCGACACAGTTCTGGCATGTCTGTCCTAGTGGGGCTCAGAGGAGAGAGATAGAGAGGCTGTAGAGGGATGGATTGGGTTATAAGAAGAGGGGGAGAGTGGGTGAATTTTGAACACAGGCCTGTCCTTGTGTGGCTTACAGGACCAGAGGAAAGAGCGATAGAGAGGGAGGGATAGCTAGAGGGAGAGTTAGAAAGAAGCACACAGAGAGGCCAGGGTGGAAAAACAAAGCCCCTGTCCAGCCTTTGGTCAGCCAGGAATGGAGCCGTATGAGCGAACAGAGTGACCTTTCTCTCTCGGTCCGTCTCTCTCTGTCCCTCTTTCTCTCTCTCTCTCGCTCTTCTCTCGTCCCCTGAGCCACTCTAGGACAAGGCCATGCCCAAAAATGTGGGTTGTTGTGAAGTCTTCAGGGGTTTGTTAAGCTTTTCAAGAGGGAGTGGGGGAGGTTTTAGGGGTGTACTGTGGAATGTTTAAGTAAGGGATGATATGTGAACAGGTCGTCAACATTAAAATGTCTCCCGTCTCTCTGCAGGCATGGAAGAAGCGGTGGTTTGTTCTCCGCAGCGGCCGTCTCTCGGGCGACCCAGACGTGCTGGAGTACTACAAGAATGATCACGCCAAGAAGCCCATCCGCGTGATCGACCTCAACCTGTGTGAACAGGTGAAACACAACTTATTACGGCTGATTAGGGCCCGGAGTTTGTTCATCTTGACCCTAGTTATGTAATACGTTTTTTGTCAGGTCACGTGATCGGGGAAAACTAACGGTCCTAGTAATGCTACAGTACCACTAGCTAAAAGGCAGTTATAACAGTAATGACATTGACTGTGGCTTATTGCTACTGTGGCTACAACGGATCTCGTTACCCCCATTGTTTGTTATGCTAATGCTAAGCCCTACTGTTATGTGGTTGGTAATGCTACAGCTACGTGCCTCCACAGGTGGACGCAGGGCTCACGTTTAACAAGAAGGACCTGGAGCACAGCTTCATCTTCGACATCAAGACCATCGACCGCGTCTTCTACCTGGTGGCCGACACGGAGGACGACATGAACAAGTGGGTCCGCTACATCTGTGACATCTGCGGCTTCAACCCCACGGACGACGGTAATGATGCGCCACACATCCCTGCGCAGGCACGCACACACGAGAGGAACTCTGAGATGTGTCTATACAGTGAGAGAAAGGCAGAAATGCAACAGAACAGTGATCTGCATGAGGAAACGGTAGACTTTCCCCACATGTATTATTCTCAGATAATGATCATATCCTGGTGTAGTGTAGGTTTGGACACTGTGTGCCAAGCGGCCTTTGTTTCCAGCACAGGCTTAATGAGGCCTAATGAGCCGTGTCTTCAGGTGGGTTCACGTTACCACATGTTTCCCTGTACTGTATAATTAAAGCATTGTGTCCCCCCCCCTCCCTAAGCTGAACCCCACTGCCACTTTCTCTCCTTCTCTACCTTTATTGTTCTCCCTTTCTCAGTTGCTCATTTGTTTTCTCTCGCTGTCTTTCTGTCAGTCCTATGTTCTCCCTCTCATTTGTTCTCTCACATTCGTAACTTCATTCGCACACACGCGCTTACTCAGGGAAAAGCGAGTGGGTGGGGCCCGCCAAACCAGAATTGTGGTTTATTTAGAGTTCCTCTGTCTACGTCCATTCCCACCGTCATCAGGGGGCCACATACAGTTGCCTCCGGACCTGAACTTCCCTCTCAGCTGACATGGGAGGTACTGTCGAGTTCAGGGCCTAAAATTACCTCTATTTTTTTTATATTGAAAAATATACCAGCCACTCAAAACGGATGAGCATCCTTTGTAATGTTTACTAAAACAATACATTTATTACTAGTAAGAAGTAATGTGGTAAATTTAAATCAATTTTTAACCAAACTATCACCGATGTTAACCTGTCCCTTTAAGAGCGGGGGTTACCGTGGAAACGCAAATCCAGTCTTCATGTTTGTGCCTGTGAGAGAGTCTGACTAGTAAGAGAGTGTCATGTCCTCTCTAGCTGTTGAAACCCAAACATAGAAAAACAACCTAGCTTGTGAACAAAACAATGTAAATAGCCAAAAAACACAAGGACAAGGTCTCACATCAGTAGACTGACATTTTTCTGTAAATTAGACTGTTTATGCCTGTGCGTAGCGCTTCTAAAAATGAATCTTTCACTCTTCAGGTGCGCACAGCCTCCAGCCCAGGCAGTGTTACAGCAGAGGTTGTATAGGCTATATATGATTCGTAGTTCTTTGACTTTGTGCGATTCATTTACTAGCTAGGAAACAAAACCAATGCCAAAATCTACCTGCATTTTGCAGCTGGTGCATGTTAATTTTAGGCCGTGGTTGAGTTGCAGAAATGGACCCTATAATCTAAACTCACTATTGTAATGCATGTGGGTTTAATCAGAATGTTAGAGGCCCTAGTTGAGGAGAAATGACCTGGACTATGATATCAGCAGTACCCACTACATCTATGACAACGGGGCGACCATGTATCCAACAAGGTCAGCTTCACTCCTTCCTCAGTGTTGTGGCTGTATCCTACCCTCCCTGCTCTAGTGTAACTTCAACCACAACGTATCTATGGGGCCATTTTGGAATGTTGAGTTTATTATGGTTTCAAGCAGCAAGTTTGTCTTAATACCCATGCAGATTTCTGTGGTCGAGCGGTGTGGCTCTCATGTTGCCTTGGCTACTGCTCTCTGTGCCTCGCGAAGTCTCGCTCGCTGATCATACAGCACAAACAAAGAGGGGACAGTTCAGCCCACTCCCGCGCCCAGGCGAAGGTGCACCGTGGCAGGGGAAATGTCAGCGAGTGGAGGAGGCTGGAGCAGCAGGGCTGGAGCCCAGAGGTGTGGGAGGGGGAGATTAAGGAGGAAAGGGATTTTCCTGCTGCCTGGGTGAATCAGCACATAAGACAGGCAAACAAGGGGATGGAGAGAGTGAGTGATAGTGTATAAAGCAGTATAGTAGTGAGAGTAGGAGGGGAGAGAACTGAAGAGGGGAATAGGGAGAAGAGGCTGAGAGATGAAGGGATGCAATGTATAGGGAGTGATTGAGGGCGAGAAGGAGAGTGCACAGGATAGAGCAGGAGAATAGTGACTGATTGGGGCGCGATTGAGCGAGAGGGTGTACAAGAGAGAACAGTGGAGGAGAGGAAGAGCGGGATGGGACGAGAGGGAGAGAGTAAAGATTCAGAGAGCAGCTGTCATCTCAGGGTGCGCATCCTTGAGCTTGAGCACTTAGGGAGCCACTCAAAGACTGTGTGCGTACACTGAGAAGTGTAGGTGGGGAGTAATACAGGCAGAGAATATGTTATGAATAGAGCCCAACCAAGCACAGTCGTCTCCACACAGACCTTGAGGAAATGCTGTCTGGCCATGGTTGGGATTCGAAAGGCAAAACATAGATTTGGATAAAAATATAGCTGAGTATTAATGGTGTGAATAACATTGGCAGATACAACAGCTGTAGGAAGAAAGGAAGCATTTGGGTTTGTTATATTTTCCTCAGTAGATCCCATCAAACTGTAATGTACATGTAATGCTACATTTTTAATTTCATGGTTGTACTTCTCATGCGTAATCATTGATTGTGAAGACTTGACAGTCTAGTGAAAGTCGGTGTTTGCGTGGTTCACATACGTGTGTGTGTGTGTGAATGCGCATGCATGCCTGTGTACGTACAATGTGTCCTTCAAGTCTGACTCATCGCCTGTTTTGTACTGATGTATCTTGCGGTATCTCAGTCATGTGTTCGGTATACAATTCCCACTACTCTGTAGTGCTTTTATAGAACATTATACTGTTTTCTGTACACAAACAACTCAGAAATCTAACCATACAAACACCATAATATCACAACAGAACATGTACGTTTCGGAAATAACTGTTGTGCATGGCAGCATTCTCAACATTCTAACTCCGGTGTACAATGCACAGATGTTCTGACGGTCTCCCCTCTTCTCCCTCCCTCCCCCCTCTTTTTTCCCCACAGAAGCTGCAAAGGCTGCCCACCAAGCGGCCAGCGGTGGCTCTGTGGTGGACACGCCCCCTCACCCTGGCCTGGGGGGTCCTCCGGCCATGCTGACCAACGTGCCCCCTCCCTACCAGCCGGTCAGCGTGCGCCACCTGGACTCGGAGTCCAGCCTGGACGAACCCCAGGACTACCTGTGGCTGGTCAACTGTGAGAGCAAGAAGCCAGAGCCAAACAGGTGGGTGTGGGGTCCATGATGTGACACGGCAGCGCTGCCATCAGTACAGAGTGGAGAGGTGTTGTGACATTTCCCTCTGTGTTTCTCTGACATCTCATCTCCATCTGTCTCCAGTTAGAATGTACTTTAGGTTTGTCACTCTCGTTTATTTTATTTTATATGAAGTATGGTGTCTTTAGCCTCACCCCGCACTGCTCCCCCCGCCCTCTTGCTCGACCCCTCCCCCGCCCTCTTGCTCGACCCCCTCCCCCGCCCTCTTGCTCGACCCCCTCCCCCGCCCTCTTGCTCGACCCCCTCCCCCGCCCTCTTGCTCGGCCCCCTCCCCCGCCCTCTTGCTCGACCCCCTCCCCCGCCCTCTTGCTCGACCCCCTCCCCCCCGCCCTCTTGCTCGACCCCCCCCCCCGCCCTCTTGCTCGACCCCCTCCCCCGCCCTCTTGCTCGACCCCCTCCCCCCGCCCTCTTGCTCGACCCCCTCCCCCGCCCTCTTGCTCGACCCCCCTCCCCCCGCCCTCTTGCTCGACCCCCCCTCCCCCGCCCTCTTGCTCGACCCCCCCTCCCCCGCCCTCTTGCTCGACCCCTCCCCGCCCTCTTGCTCTCCCCCCCCCCCCCCCGCCCTCTTGCTCGAACCCCCCTCCCCCGCCCTCTCTCGCTCGACCCCCCCCCCCCCGCCCTCTCTCGCTCGACCCCCCCCCTCCCCGCCCTCTCTCGCTCTCCCACTCCGCCGCCCTCTCTCGCTCTCCTCCCCCCGCCCTCTCTCGCTCTCCTCCCCGCCCTCTCTCGCGCTCCTCCCCGCGCTCTCCTCTCGTGCTTTAGTAGGTTGTGTGCTTTAGTAGGTCTCTTGTATTGTCTCTATATGTTGTCCATATTTCAGTGCCTCTTCTCTCTTGTTGATGTGGTTCTCCTCCTCCTCTCTGTGTGTGGTGGTGTAGCTCTGTGACTCCTCTCCCCCAGGAGTACCTCCTCCTGGAGGAGTGTGAGAGCAAAGGGGCTCCTTCTCCTCCCCAGGTTAATCAGTGAGTCTGGAGCAGCCTGTCTAGTGTGGAGTGACACACACATGCATGCATACACACAGGTTCATAAACATGCACATATACATGTAGACACACACATACACACACACACTGTAAATACACACAAAACTAACCCAGCACTTACCTCTGGGATTGATGTGTTTGAGAAGTGATCATGAATCCAAAATGCAGCACCTGGCTGTTCTCACAGGGAAGTGAGGAATGATCTAGAATAGCTTAATATGTAAATAGACCTTTGGCAATGCAGTGTTTGATCCTGCATGTTTTGAAACGATCCACAGGATGAAACATGGATCATTATACTGAAGCTACAACTCAATAAGATCTGTTCAACAACATATCCAGTGGGCCTCAATAGGAGTTATTGGTGGTTCTGTTGCTGTAACCCATATCACTAATCTATGTTGAAGTGTGTGTGGAATGTTCACACGCCATTCAGCCTTCTGATGTTTATATATCTGTGCCGTCGCCATAGAGCCCACGCCGAGTGTTCCAAGTCAACCTCGTCAGAGACGGACCTAAACGACAACGTCCCCGCCCACCGCACGCCAACCTCCACTAGCTCCTCCTCTAAGCACGCCAACGGCTTCTTCTCCTCTGTCCTGCCCCCTCACCCCTCCTCCGCCTCCTCCATCTATGACTCTCCGCCTTCCCGCGGAGGCGACCTCTCCTCCAGCCTCTACCACCTCCCCCGTTCCTACTCCCAGGACACTGTGCTCCTTCCCAAGTCGGCCTCCGCCTCCTCGCCCCCCGTCCCGGTCGACGGCGACGCCCCGGAGCTCTATGTCTTCAACACGCCCTCGCGGAAGCCCTCCATGGAGACTCAGATGAGGAACCTGTCGGTGAGCTATGACATTCCTCCCACACCAGGCAGTAACTGTACCTATCAGGTGCCTCGAGGTCCAGCGAGTGGTGGGTCTGAGGGTGGGGATGGGATGCCTCCGCCCCGGCCCCCCAAACCTTCCCTCAGCTCCCTGACCCCGGGGCACCCGCCGCCCCCCGCGGAGCGCTCGCCCACGGACACGTACTGCGTGCCGCGCTCCATGTCGGAGACTGACGGGAACTACTGTGTGCCCACCAGCGCGGGGAACAAGGCCCTGAGGAGCAACACCATCGGCACTATGGACTCATCACGCCTCAGGAAAGGTATGGCTCATTGATTGATCTTGATTCATTGTTCCTGATTTATTAGTCCTGTCAAATAGATGAGAAATATATGTAATTGATCACAAGCATTCCATTTCACTCTCACTTTTTGCTAAGTGACAGGGTACCACATCCTTTCACTAATCATGAGGCTAAGTGATATATGTGTGCATCATTATAAAGGCTAAATACGCTAGCTAGCAACGACAGGATGTTCATAACGACACATGGCTGGTGTGTGCTGTTGTCAGCCAACACTATCATCTGCAGCGCAAAGCAAGTGTCTAATCCTCCAGGATAATTATCTTGACGCGACAGATGTGTTTTTGAATGGATAATTACAAATACTTTTTCACAGCTGAAGACTGCCTTGCCTCCAAGGACATCTGGTGTAGCAGTATTAGTGGTGTTCGGTTACCATGCAGACAGACAACACATACTTCAGAGTTTAGGAGAAAACAGTTTGGTGCCTCAGTCCCAACCTCTATGTACAGTCGATGCTCCCAACCCATTTTCTCGACTAGCAATAGAGAAACACTGAGGCCCTCTCCTCATCACCCCCTCTGGTGGTGGCCTCTGGTAATCCCCCCCCAAAAAAAATATAATAATATTTTACTTGCATTACATTACATTACATTTAAGGCATTTGGCAGACGCTCTTATCCAGAGCGACTTACAAATTGGTAAGTCTGGTAAGTCTACAACTCTTGATTGCCTACTTGTTGAAGGGCAATCATTTACACAACTAAAAAAGCATCAGAGGTTAAAGTTCAAGATAAAACATTATGCCCAGCTACATCCGGTCCAAGTCTGTTCCTATCATTTAACATGAAACGGGTCTGTTAAACTAACACAAAGACATTTTGCAAATGTCCCGGGATTCCCCGTTTGTCTAGTCCGTTGTGTACCAGAGTAGGCTTTGCTTGCCTTGGCTTTAGAGTCTGGCGACCTTCCAAGTCGTATCATCCTGTTTGTCTGAAATCCATTAGTGTGAAGTTACACATGATGACCAGAGCAAGAACGGCAACTATAGTCCAGCTGCCTTAGTGCCGAGATGACAGACTTCCCTGTTCAACACTTACTGTGGTTCCAATGCTGCATTTATATTCCCTTTTTATTTAGTATTTAACTCCATTTTGATTCATACTGCTGTAAGCCCTACCTAGACTACTATACTGTTGGTTATGTTGTGTTTACACTGGTTTTAAATGTTCTGTCATGTTTGTTGCAGATTTGGGCTCCCAGGACTGTTACGATATCCCTCGGACGTTTCCCTCTGACAAGAGCTGCTCGTTTGACTTCAACGAAAGCTTCAACAGCTACTTGGTCAGTCTTTACACGACATGCTCCTGAATCAGTTTAAAACGATCAACATAAAAGACCTCTCACATTGATACTGATCCTTCCAAGTATTGGACTGTTATGACTATGGAGTTTTGAAGTGTACTAAGGTGCAGATTAAGATAAGGGAAGATTGTATGCTCTTACTACTTTTCGTGTGTGTGTGTGTGTGTGTGTGTGTGTGTGTGTGTGTTCTTTTTGTCTATGCCCTCATGTAGCCTGCCTCCCTCTCTGCCCCCCCTCCCCTCCAGAAAAACAAAGGCATGATGCCAGTGGGCAGCCAGTCCATGGAGGAAGTTGACCAGAACTACGTACCCATGAGCGCCAACTCCCCGTCCCACCACCGCTCAGGCAGCCTGTCGGGCTGTGAACCCATCATGGAACCCAACTATGTCCCCATGACCCCGGGCCCGGGCACCTTAGAGTTCTCCCTGGGCAAGCAGGTTCCCCCGCCGGCCCACATGGGGTTTCGCTCAAGCCCCAATACCCCACCCCGCAGGCCCATGCTCATCAGCGATTGTCAGCCCCCGCCCGTGGACCGCAACCTCAAACCGGACCGCAAAGGTGAGGGGGGCAGGGAGGATGGGTGGATGGCTGGGGGGTGAAGGGGTGTGGCTGTGAATGGGAATGGGGGTGAAGGGGTGTGTCTTTGAATGAGAGAGAATCTTGGTACGTTTGTCTTTATCTGCTGTTGCATCGATGTTTTCACAACTGCTCGTCTCTCCACATCCTGGCATTCAACTCTAACTCACGCACATTTACATGTGCTGGCTCATGGTTATGAAAGGCAGATTACCATTGCATTATGTAGAATTATAAACTGGGTGGTTCGAGCCCTGAATACTGATTGGCTAAAAGCTGTGGTATATCAGACCGTATACTACGATTAAGGACTGTATCCAGGCACTCTGCATTGCGTCGTACTTAAGAACAGCCCTTAAGTGCCCCAGAGGTGCCTTATTGCTTAAGTACAACTCTTCAGAATGTGTCATTATACAATTCCTGTATGGCATCAGACAGGAGTGCAGCTTGTTGAGGCTCACCCTTTGCTCCTCTCCTCAATGTACGCAGTGTTCTAGACAAAGCCTCCTCCACCCTCCTCTCAGCCTTCTCTTTTAGTTTAGCCCACTAGCCTATCCTCTCCCTCTCACCTCCTCCACCCTCCTCTCAGCCTTCTCTTTTAGTTTAGCCCACTAGCCTATCCTCTCCCTCTCACCTCTTCCACCCTCCTCTCAGCCTTCTCTTTTAGTTTAGCCCACTAGCCTATCCTCTCCCTCTCACCTCCTCCATCCACCCTCTCAGCCTTCTCTTTTAGTTTAGCCCACTAGCCTATCCTCTCCCTCTCACCTCCTCCACCCTCCTCTCAGCCTTCTCTTTTAGTTTAGCCCACTAGCCTATCCTCTCCCTCTCACCTCCTCCACCCTCCTCTGACTTCTCTTTTAGTTTAGCCCACTAGCCTATCCTCTCCCTCTCACCTCCTCCACCCTCCTCTCAGCCTTCTCTTTTAGTTTAGCCCACTAGCCTGTCCTCTCCCTCTCACCTCCTCCACCCTCCTCTCAGCCTTCTCTTTTAGTTTAGCCCACTAGCCTATCCTCTCCCTCTCACCCCCTCCACCCTCCTCTCAGCCTTCTCTTTTAGTTTAGCCCACTAGCCTGTCCTCTCCCTCTCACCTCCTCTACCCTCCTCTCAGCCTTCTATTTTAGTTTAGCACACTAGCCTGTCCTCTCCCTCTCACCTCCTCCACCCTCCTCTGACTTCTCTTTTAGTTTAGCCCACTAGCCTATCCTCTCCCTCTCACCTCCTTCACCCTCCTCTGACTTCTCTTTTAGTTTAGCCCACTAGCCTATCCTCTCCCTCTCACCTCCTCCACCCTCCTCTCAGCCTTCTCTTTTAGTTTAGCCCACTAGCCTGTCCTCTCCCTCTCACCTCCTCCACCCTCCTCTCACTCTTTTAGTTTAGCCCACTAGCCATCCTCTCCTCTCAGCCTTCTCTTTTAGTTTAGCCCACTAGCCTATCCTCTGACCCTCTCACCTCCTCCACCCTCCTCTCAGCCTTCTCTTTTAGTTTAGCCCACTAGCCTATCCTCTCCCTCTCACCTCCTCCACCCTCCTCTCAGCCTTCTCTTTTAGTTTAGCCCACTAGCCTGTCCTCTCCCTCTCACCTCCTCCACCCTCCTCTCAGCCTTCTCTTTTAGTTTAGCCCACTAGCCTGTCCTCTCCCTCTCACCTCCTCCACCCTCCTCTCAGCCTTCTCTTTTAGTTTAGCCCACTAGCTATCCTCTCCCGCTCACCTCCTCCACCCTCCTCTCAGCCTTCTCTTTTAGTTTAGCCCACTAGGCTATCCTCTCCCTCTCACCTCCTCCACCCTCCTCTCAGCCTTCTCTTTTAGTTTAGCCCACTAGCCTATCCTCTCCCTCTCACCTCCTCCACCCTCCTCTCAGCCTTCTCTTTTAGTTTAGCCCACTAGCCTATCCTCTCCCTCTCACCTCCTCCACCCTCCTCTCAGCCTTCTCTTTTAGTTTAGCCCACTAGCCTATCCTCTCCCTCTCACCTCCTCCACCCTCCTCTCAGCCTTCTCTTTTAGTTTAGCCCACTAGCCTATCCTCTCCCTCTCACCTCCTCCACCCTCCTCTCAGCCTTCTCTTTTAGTTTAGCCCACTAGCCTATCCTCTCCCTCTCACCTCCTCCACCCTCCTCTCAGCCTTCTCTTTTAGTTTAGCCCACTAGCCTATCCTCTCCCTCTCACCCTTCCACCCTCCTCTCAGCCTTCTCTTTTAGTTTAGCCCACTAGCCTATCCTCTCCCTCTCACCTCCTCCACCCTCCTCTCAGCCTTCTCTTTTAGTTTAGCCCACTAGCCTATCCTCTCCCTCTCACCTCCTCCACCCTCCTCTCAGCCTTCTCTTTTAGTTTAGCCCACTAGCCTATCCTCTCCCTCTCACCTCCTCCACCCTCCTCTCAGCCTTCTCTTTTAGTTTAGCCCACTAGCCTGTCCTCTCCCTCTCACCTCCTCCACCCTCCTCTCAGCCTTCTCTTTTAGTTTAGCCCACTAGCCTATCCTCTCCCTCTCACCTCTTCCACCCTCCTCTCAGCCTTCTCTTTTAGTTTAGCCCACTAGCCTATCCTCTCCCTCTCACCTCCTCCACCCTCCTCTCAGCCTTCTCTTTTAGTTTAGCCCACTAGCCTATCCTCTCCCTCTCACCTCCTCCACCCTCCTCTCAGCCTTCTCTTTTAGTTTAGCCCACTAGCCTATCCTCTCCCTCTCACCTCCTCCACCCTCCTCTCAGCCTTCTCTTTTAGTTTAGCCCACTAGCCTATCCTCTCCCTCTCACCTCCTCCACCCTCCTCTCAGCCTTCTCTTTTAGTTTAGCCCACTAGCCTATCCTCTCCCTCTCACCTCCTCCACCCTCCTCTCAGCCTTCTCTTTTAGTTTAGCCCACTAGCCTATCCTCTCCCTCCACCTCCTCCTCTCAGCCTTCTCTTTTAGTTTAGCCCACTAGCCTATCCTCTCCCTCTCACCTCCTCCACCCTCCTCTCAGCCTTCTCTTTTAGTTTAGCCCACTAGCCTATCCTCTCCCTCTCACCTCCTCCACCCTCCTCTCAGCCTTCTCTTTTAGTTTAGCCCACTAGCCTATCCTCTCCCTCTCACCTCCTCCACCCTCCTCTCAGCCTTCTCTTTTAGTTTAGCCCACTAGCCTATCCTCTCCCTCTCACCTCCTCCACCCTCCTCTCAGCCTTCTCTTTTAGTTTAGCCCACTAGCCTATCCTCTCCCTCTCACCTCCTCCACCCTCCTCTCAGCCTTCTCTTTTAGTTTAGCCCACTAGCCTATCCTCTCCCGCTCACCTCCTCCACCCTCCTCTCAGCCTTCTCTTTTAGTTTAGCCCACTAGCCTATCCTCTCCCACCCTCCTCTCACCTCCTCCACTCCTCCTCTCAGCCTTCTCTTTTAGTTTAGCCCACTAGCCTATCCTCTCCCTCTCACCTCCTCCACCCTCCTCTCAGCCTTCTCTTTTAGTTTAGCCCACTAGCCTATCCTCTCCCTCTCACCTCCTCCACCCTCCTCTCAGCCTTCTCTTTTAGTTTAGCCCACTAGCCTATCCTCTCCCTCTCACCTCCTCCACCCTCCTCTCAGCCTTCTCTTTTAGTTTAGCCCACTAGCCTATCCTCTCCCTCTCACCTCCTCCACCCTCCTCTCAGCCTTCTCTTTTAGTTTAGCCCACTAGCCTATCCTCTCCCTCTCACCTCCTCCACCCTCCTCTCAGCCTTCTCTTTTAGTTTAGCCCACTAGCCTATCCTCTCCCTCTCACCTCCTCCACCCTCCTCTCAGCCTTCTCTTTTAGTTTAGCCCACTAGCCTGTCCTCTCCCTCTCACCTCCTCCACCCTCCTCTCAGCCTTCTCTTTTAGTTTAGCCCACTAGCCTATCCTCTCCCTCTCACCTCCTTTTAGTTTCCACCCTCACCTCTCAGCCTTCTTCTTTTAGTTTAGCCCACTAGCCTCTCCTCCTCCACCCTCCTCTCAGCCTTCTCTTTTAGTTTAGCCCCTCCATCCTCTCCCTCTCAGCCTTCTCTTTTAGTTTAGCCCACTAGCCTATCCTCTCCCTCTCACCTCCTCCACCCTCCTCTCAGCCTTCTCTTTTAGTTTAGCCCACTAGCCTATCCTCTCCCTCTCACCTCCTCCACCCTCCTCTCAGCCTTCTCTTTTAGTTTAGCCCACTAGCCTATCCTCTCCCTCTCACCTCCTCCACCCTCCTCTCAGCCTTCTCTTTTAGTTTAGCCCACTAGCCTGTCCTCTCCCTCTCACCTCCTCCACCCTCCTCTCAGCCTTCTCTTTTAGTTTAGCCCACTAGCCTATCCTCTCCCTCTCACCTCCTCCGACTTCTCTTTTAGTTTAGCCCACTAGCCTATCCTCTCCCTCTCACCTCCTCCACCCTCCTCTCAGCCTTCTCTTTTAGTTTAGCCCACTAGCCTATCCTCTCCCTCTCACCTCCTCCACCCTCCTCTCAGCCTTCTCTTTTAGTTTAGCCCACTAGCCTATCCTCTCCCTCTCACCTCCTCCACCCTCCTCTCAGCCCTCTCAGCCTTCTCTTTTAGTTTAGCCCACTAGCCTATCCTCTCCCTCTCACCTCCTCCACCCTCCTCTCAGCCTTCTCTTTTAGTTTAGCCCACTAGCCTATCCTCTCCCTCTCACCTCCTCCACCCTCCTCTCAGCCTTCTCTTTTAGTTTAGCCCACTAGCCTATCCTCTCCCTCTCCCTCTCACCTCCTCCACCCTCCTCTCAGCCTTCTCTTTTAGTTTAGCCCACTAGCCTATCCTCTCCCTCTCACCTCCTCCACCCTCCTCTCAGCCTTCTCTTTTAGTTTAGCCCACTAGCCTATCCTCTCCCTCTCACCTCCTCCACCCTCCTCTCAGCCTTCTCTTTTAGTTTAGCCCACTAGCCTATCCTCTCCCTCTCACCTCCTCCACCCTCCTCTCAGCCTTCTCTTTTAGTTTAGCCCACTAGCCTATCCTCTCCCGCTCACCTCCTCCACCCTCCTCTCAGCCTTCTCTTTTAGTTTAGCCCACTAGCCTATCCTCTCCCGCTCACCTCCTCCACCCTCCTCTCAGCCTTCTCTTTTAGTTTAGCCCACTAGCCTATCCTCTCCCTCTCACCTCCTCCACCCTCCTCTCAGCCTTCTCTTTTAGTTTAGCCCACTAGCCTATCCTCTCCCTCTCACCTCCTCCACCCTCCTCTCAGCCTTCTCTTTTAGTTTAGCCCACTAGCCTGTCCTCTCCCTCTCACCTCCTCCACCCTCCTCTCAGCCTTCTCTTTTAGTTTAGCCCACTAGCCTATCCCTCTCCCTCTTCACCTCCTCCACCCTCCTCTCAGCCTTCTTCTCTTTTAGTTTAGCCCACTAGCCTATCCTCTCCCTCTCACCTCCTCCACCCTCCTCTCAGCCTTCTCTTTTAGTTTAGCCCACTAGCCTCCTCTCCCTCTCACCTCCTCCACCCTCCTCTCAGCCTTCTCTTTTAGTTTAGCCCACTAGCCTATCCTCTCACCTCCTCCACCCTCCTCTCAGCCTTCTCTTTTAGTTTAGCCCACTAGCCTGTCCTCTCCCTCTCACCTCCTCCACCCTCCTCTCAGCCTTCTCTTTTAGTTTAGCCCACTAGCCTATCCTCTCCCTCTCACCTCTTCCACCCTCCTCTCAGCCTTCTCTTTTAGTTTAGCCCACTAGCCTGTCCTCTCCCTCTCACCTCTTCCACCCTCCTCTCAGCCTTCTCTTTTAGTTTAGCCCACTAGCCTATCCTCTCCCGCTCACCTCCTCCACCCTCCTCTCAGCCTTCTCTTTTAGTTTAGCCCACTAGCCTATCCTCTCCCGCTCACCTCCTCCACCCTCCTCTCAGCCTTCTCTTTTAGTTTAGCCCACTAGCCTATCCTCTCCCTCTCACCTCCTCCACCCTCCTCTCAGCCTTCTCTTTTAGTTTAGCCCACTAGCCTATCCTCTCCCTCTCACCTCCTCCACCCTCCTCTCAGCCTTCTCTTTTAGTTTAGCCCACTAGCCTATCCTCTCCCTCTCACCTCCTCTACCCTCCTCTCAGCCTTCTCTTTTAGTTTAGCCCACTAGCCTGTCCTCTCCCTCTCACCTCCTCCACCCTCCTCTCAGCCTTCTCTTTTAGTTTAGCCCACTAGCCTATCCTCTCCCTCTCACCTCTTCCACCCTCCTCTCAGCCTTCTCTTTTAGCTTAGCCCACTAGCCTATCCTCCTCCTCTCACCTCCTCCACCCTCCTCTCAGCCTTCTCTTTTAGCTTAGCCTGCTCTCCTCATTTTCAATCCCCCTCACCCCATTCAAAGAGACCTTTGTCCCTGAGTTCAGGGGGCCCTCTCCGGGGCTTTGGGGGGGGTGACCGGCCTGGGCCACCATCACCATGGAGCGCCCAGAGCGGTCACCTCTATCCCCATTGTTGTGCCCCCCCCTCTGAAAGAGCCTCTTTGATGAAGCAACAACCCCCTCCTGACCCACCAGGGGACATTTCAATCTAGAGCAGGAAGGATTTGAATATCCCACAGGCAGACCCAAAGCAGAGGTCATTACCAGTCACTGTCAATGGTAGAGAAGAAAGGGGGAATATGTTAGGAATCCTGAAGTCAGTCCCTCTCTGTTCACGGCTTAGAGCTTTAACTCTCAGGTCACTGACTCTTGGTTATGTTCATTCCCGTGTCTTCCATGGTGTCATCATGGGGTGCTGGATGTGAGTGGTTCGGTGCAAGAACATGTTAGACTGGAATGTTACTGTAGTCAGGGGCTCCTTTTTACGGCGACAGGGATCGGCAAACAGCTACTTGAGTTTTTCATAACCATGGGCCATCACCGTGAACTTCCATCTCAATGCAATCTCTGTCCTCACCTAACCACCACTGCTATCCACCTGCTGAGTTTGGGACCTCTGTTGTCCAGCCTGTGTGTTCTTGTAGGGTTGTTGTGTTCTGTTGGGTTAATCTCTCGAGCCTTCCCTCTGGCTCGCCGGCTCTGGTACAAATCCCAAATCAAATCCACCGCTAGACCCTATGCACTTGGTGGAAGTTTGACCATATTGCTTTAACAAATCAATTCCTCTCAGATCTCCACAATTGAATAGGGTCCAGGGGTCCATTTGGGATTGGGCCTCGCTTGCTTGGTTTGGTTCTGTAGGCGAGGTCTTGTGAGGCTGAAGCATCTGTGGTCGATGCCAACAAGTAGCATCATTCACTTTCCTTATGGCTCTGTTCTAAATGTCTGCCATGGTTTTATCTGGAGTGCGCTGTGTTCTCTGGCTGTAGTGAGGGTTATACATGCAGTTATAACGTCGGTCTGCTGGTGTACAGATAAATGTGCACTTTTATTGTCTGCTGTTGTGGATGTGTTGTTGCACTCAAAATGATCTTCCACACTCATACTGGTGCATGTTGTTGTCCTGTCAAGTCTGAGGCCAGCCATGTTACAGGGTTCTGACTAGAGGGAGTACAGCTACGACCGGAAGTTCGTTTTTCATAGCTGGTTAGGAGAATTGACCCAGCAGGTTAGGAGACATAGGTTAAGGTTAGGAAAATGTTCTCCTAACCTGCAATGAAAAGTCACTTCCGGTCATAGCTGGACTCAAGTCACAACCATGTTGCGTGGAGTGAGGTGCATGATGGGAAATGTTAGCGGCCGCTGTTGCCATGGCGATGGTCCTGTCTACTGCTATACACACCAATAGGAACGAAGCAATGGCAGGGTGGAAGTAGTGAGTTGTCTCTCAACAGTCTGTTGATCTGTCGGCTTTGCATGGCAGGGTTTTATTAAAATAGGGGTTACAATGATGTCATCGTTTTATCAATGATGGTAATGTGAAAAGTCTTCTTTTTTTTTTAACCAATCAGGTCAGAGTCCTAAAATAATAAGAGCAAAGGGGGTTGGTTTAGAGCGAACCGACTCTCAGACCGTAGGGGAGTTCCCAAGACGACGCAAGGGTAGGTACTACCAAACAACGACGCCTGAAACCTGGCTCTGAATACTCTCATTCTCTCCCAACGTGTCTGAACTCAACGCATGCTTCTGAATGTTCTCCTGTGACATCACATGGTATCCTGTTTCATCCAATCAACTAACTCCTGGACCAGCGGGGACCCTCTTCTGTTCAGTTGTCGTTTCCGATTCCACATTTTGTTCTCATAACACGCTTTTGAACCTCACCAACACCCGAGAGATGTTATCCTCTAGGCTTCTTCAGGAAATGGTGGAAAGATCATATCTCAGGGTGGGAGATGTCCAGTACGCAGGAGAACGTTGTCAGTGTACTAGTGTACCGCACCAACAACCACATCTCAAGCCCACATATTCAAAGTAATCAATAGCATTAATGATTTGCACCAGTACAGTAATTGATTCTTAGGTTAGTGACACACACAAACACACCAGTGATGGACTGTTCTAACCAACTACCTCTTGTCTTTTTAACACTGACCCGCATGCTCCTGTTTCAACATGTAATTCTATCATGTGCTCTATTGTATTTGTAATGGAAGAAAGTTTATTGCTCAGGTACGATGAATGATATTTTCCCCTCTTTATGTTCTGTTCAGATATATATATATATATACACACACACACACACACACACACACACACACACACACACACACACACACACACACACACACACATCTCTGGTTTGCATGAAGGGTGTTTAGTGCTGTACTGTAGGCTGAGAAGTGTTTGTGCTGCTGTCCTGTAGACTGCAGCACCAGATGGTGTTTTCTAGCCAGGCTGAGGGAGCTATGCTGAATGTGTTTCTATAGCACCCGGGTTGCCAGATTGGGCTCTGTTACGTCAACCATGCGGGAACGTTTGGCTGTGGACACTCAATGTGGACGTGCTCTATAAACCTAGAACCAATTGATTACATTTTTGTAGTACACTCAACTTCTCATATTGGAATCTAGCCTACAGTTTGTCTTGCAAGGAGGTATTGTGGCTTTTAGGGACCTCTGTCGCCCAAATGAAAGCCTACCCACCACCACCTTTTGTATGGTGGAATGGAATGTATTGTGTTGCAATGATGGTACGTGATGAGAGAGATTGACGGGGGTGTTTGCCCCTCCCCTCTACAGCCAAGCCCGCCCCTTTGGAGATCAAGCCCCTACCTGAGTGGGAGGAGTCATCGGCACCCGTCCGCTCGCCTGTTACCAGGTCTTTTGCTCGGGAGTAAGTGTCTTACCCTTTGACCTTTCACCTCTACAGCAGCTCAGGGTCAAAGTGGCCCTTAGACACATCTAGGATTATTGTCGCTCACCGCATCCTAACCATTTGTGAGTAAAACGTAAAGCTGACCTTAGGTCAGTGTCAACTTAGTTGAATTCCTTTCTACTGCATGTGACTATAGGTTTGGTATTTTATCAGAACACTAACCCTCCACGCATGACTTTAGTCACCTCATAACATGTCAAAGTAGTCATGTCTTAGAAATGAGCTTTTTGTCTTTTTCCAGTGAGTCATTTTTTTCTCTGCAGGGAATTCTGCAGGCACTGCTGCAATTTGTGTGTGTGTGTGTACCGACGGTGTGTTAAACAGTGTGTGTGTGTGTGTGATGCTGCTCAGTCCCTCCAGGTTCCCCATGCCCCCCAGGCCTCCCTCGGTGCATAGCACCGCCTCCAGCACCGACTCCGAGGACTGTGATGAGAATTATGTAGCCATGGTCTCTAAGGCAGACGAACTCGTATGTAACACACGTCCTCAACTACTCTCTTCTAAAATATTCATGTTAAATCATACAATGATTTATGTACATTTAAAAAACAAAACAACTTGTCACATTAATAAGCTAATGTTCCACATACAGTCAGTAGCCAATGAATGTATTGCAATTCAATTATATATATTTTTTTATTCATGGTCAAGTGCAGCATTTGCAATGTAATTTGTCTGATGGCATATCTTAGTGGGCTGAATATCCATAGAACATCAGTATGCAGAAGAATTTAAATACACTACATGACCAAAGGTATGTGGACACCTGCTCTTCCAACGTCTCATTCCAAAATCATGGGCATTAATATGGAGTTGGTCCCCCTTTGCTGCTGTCACAGCCTCCACTCTTCTAGGAAGGATTTCCACTAGATGTTGGAACATTGCTGCGGGGACCTGCTTCCATTCAGCCACAAGCATTAGTGAGGTCGGGCACTGATGTTGGACGATTATGCCTAGCTTGTAGTCGGCTTTCCAATTCATCCGAAAGGTGTTCGATGGGGTTGAGGTCAGGGCTCTGTGCAGGCCAGTCAAGGTCTTCCACACAGATCTCGACAAACCATTTCTGTATGGACCTCGCTTTGTGCACGGGGCATTGTCATGCTGAAACAGGAAAGGGCCTTCCCCAAACTGTTGCCACAAAGTTGAAAGTACAGAATCATCTAGAATTTCATTGTATGCTTTAGCATTAAGATTTCCCATCACTGGAACTAATGGGCCTAGCTGGGAACCATGACAAACAGCCCCAGACCATTATTCCTCATCCACCAAACTTTACAGTTGGCACTATGCACTGGGGCAGGTAGCGTTCTCCTGGCTTCCGCCAAACCCAGATTTGTCCATTGGACTGCCAGATGGTGAAGCGTGATTCATCACTCCAGAGAATGCGTTTCCACTGCTCCAGAGTCCAATGGCGGCAAGCTTTACCCCACTCCAGCCCACGTTTGGCATTGTGCATGTGGCTGCACAGCCATGGAAACCCATTTCATGAAGCTCCCAGTGAACAGTTATTGTGCTGACCTTGCTTCCAGAGGCAGTTTGGAACTCAGTAGTGAGTGTGGCAATCGAGGACGGACGTTTTTTACATCCTACATGCTTCAGCACTCAGCGGTCCCGTTTTGTGAGCTTGTGTGGCCTACCACTTCGCGGCTGAGCCGTTGGTGCTCCTAGACGTTTCCACTTCACATTAACAGCACTTACAGTTGACCGGGGCAGCTCTAGCAGGGCAGACATTTTATGAACTGACTTGTTGGAAAGGTGGCATCCTACGATGGTATCATGTTGAAAGTCACAGAGCTCGTCAGTCAGGCCATTCTACTGCCAATGTTTGTCTATGGCGATAGCGTGGCTGTATACTTGATTTTATACACCTGTCAGCAACGGGTGTGGCTGAAATAACCAAATCCACTATGTTGAAGGGGTGTCCACGTATTTTTGTGTGTATATAGTGTAGTCTGACATCACTTCAAAACATACTACTGTTTTTTGTTAGTGTGATGACATTGAAATGATGAGTCCACGTTTCTTGTTTCTAATTTCCCATGTTAGTATAGTATACCTAGTAAAAATCATAGTCCGTTATCATCCTCCTCGGCCTCCCAAACCTCATCTTTTATGGAGAAAGAGATGGTTGCCACAGAAGGACTCCTCTTCAACACTTCTATTTTCTTCACCTCTTCTTTCCCTCTTCATCTCTTGTCATCCTGCTTTTTTGTCTTTTTCGTTTGCGCTTTCATTCTTTTCCCCCTGCAGGTATTCAGTCCATCTGGTGGACATCTCCTTCCCCCTGCAGGTATTCAGTCCATCTGGTGGACATCTCCTTCCCCCCTGCAGGTATTCAGTCCATCTGGTGGACATCTCCTTCCCCCTGCAGGTATTCAGTCCATCTGGTGGACATCTTCTTCCCCCTGCAGGTATTCAGTCCATCTGGTGGACATCTCCTTCCCCTGCAGGTATTCAGTCCATCTGGTGGACATCTCCTTCCCCCTGCAGGTATTCAGTCCATCTGGTGGACATCTCCTTCCCCCTGCAGGTATTCAGTCCATCTGGTGGACATCTCCTTCCCCCTGCAGGTATTCAGTCCATCCGGTGGACATCTCCTTCCCCCTGCAGGTATTCAGTCCATCTGGTGGACATCTCCTTCCCCTGCAGGTATTCAGTCCATCTGGTGGACATCTCCTTCCCCCTGCAGGTATTCAGTCCATCTGGTGGACATCTCCTTCCCCCTGCAGGTATTCAGTCCATCTGGTGGACATCTCCTTCCCCCTGCAGGTATTCAGTCCATCTGGTGGACATCTCCTTCCCCCTGCAGGTATTCAGTCCATCTGGTGGACATCTCCTTCCCCCTGCAGGTATTCAGTCCATCCGGTGGACATCTCCTTCCATCAGTTCTCCAGGACCCTTTTTGTTGACTGGTCAGATAAAAATGATTTTCCCTGGCTCAGACTCCATGATCTGGTGGTGTAGGCATGTGAACACAACCACGGGTCTTCACCTTTCCCACTTTGTCTCCCAATTTGTCTCACCGCTGTTTAGTCTTCCCGCTGTTTCTAATCTGTCTGAATACAGCAAAAATGTCCTAAATACATGTTTTAAAATATATATATTTTCCCGGTGGGTGTCAATAAATTGAACAGCACAATCACTGTTTAACGTTGTTCCGTTCTCTCCTAAAGGAAATTCTTAACTATACTAAATTGACTGGTTAACTTCACCAACAACAAAATGGGTAATTTCCTGTATAGAATGTCTGCTTGATTGTTTGTTTTCCAGGTCTTTATGACCTTTTTATTGATATGTTTTCCCTTATCGTTTCTTCGCCTTTACCTTATGTTTACTTCCTGTTGCTTTTTTCACTCATTTATATTTTTTCCTAGTCCCTCTCTTCCTCCTCCCCCTCTCAGTAGAGCCTGTGTTGTTTGACCTCTGACCTTTCCCTGCTGTCTCTGTAGAGAGGAGTCCTTCTACTGCACTGTCCCCATCACCCCTGTTAAGAGGGAGATGGAGGGCCTTGACACCGTAGAGGAGGTGAGACGGGTTGCCAAGTGTGGTTAGACAAGCTGCCTGGGTTGCCAGTTTGGAGCCTAACCGGAGATGCCCATAGAGCCTATGCTCTCACTGCATGGCGTGGGTTGTGGTGTAATTTCCCCCCCAAACCCCACTAAGATGTCAGACACCGTCTGCAGTGGTAGTGTACATGCTGACATGACTTGAGGTTTGCGTAATAACTCAATGTAGTGTTTAGTAATAGACTGTTCTAGAACTGTCTCCATTGTAGCTGTACTACCACTCCTCTTGCCCACTCCTTGAGTGTAGCACTAACATTTAATCATGCTCTGTGAGTGTCATCATCCCCCTATCTCCACTGTAACATGGTATCTCCCTTGTTGCTTAGAACATGAAGCTGGGTGCGCCCATGACGGCGGACGGGGGGAGCAGCCCAATGGTGAAGCCCAAGGGAGACAAGCAGGTGGAGTACCTGGACCTAGACCTGGACCCCGGCAAGTCTACCCCACCACGGAAGGTGAGACCTCACTCACTCACTCACTCACTCACTCACTCACTCACTGTGACCTGTGTTTCTTCCTTTCCAGAAGAAGAGTAATGGGATTGGTCTGGCGGTGTCAGATGAGCGGGTGGACTACGTGGTGGTGGACCAGCAGCGGACGCAGGCCCTCAAGAGCACCCGGGAGGCCTGGAACGATGGACGCCAGTCCACAGAGACAGACACCTCTACCAAAGGGCCCAAGTGACCCCCAGCTCACCCAGCTACAGCCCCACGCTGCTGGGCCGCAGACATTACTCCAAGCCCTGGCTCGGGCCCCGGCCTTCACCTCCTCCAGACTCCTAGTGCCGAAGTGAAGGGGCTGGCGGACCTCCAGGGCTGCTGAACTGTCTTTAGTTTACACTGCCTTCAGTCAGTCTGAGGACAGAACAGCGACAGCACAGCGCCCCTCTGTGGCAGACAGGGGGTATGTGCCAGGAATAAGCTGAATGCAGTATGGATGCAAGTAGGTTTGATTGATGTATCAGTCCTCACCTGCCTGATATGGGGACTCTGTAAAGACATTACCACATCCACAAAGACTTGGAGTCTGGAACACTTACTGCCACTTATGGTAGATTTTTCCTCTAGTTGGTTGGAGAATGACCAGGAGACAACTTAAAGACATTTCCTTTATGATTAAATCACAACACTGTGGGACACTGTCTGGAGTCTGTTTTGGGAGAGAATGAGTCATCTCTCTTTCAGAATGCTTAGTATCTACTTAATACTTTACTGCCAAGGTTGCCTAGTTTTGCTGGTAGGAAATTGGGCCATTTTCTCTTGTACAGGTCTAATATTATCCAAAACATTGTAAGAGAGAGAACCAGGTTTTCTTAGTGAAAACTTGTTGTGAATGCAAGAAAATAGAAAACAAGTAACTTTTTTCTGAAACGCAACTGACCAAGTGCTCAATCAAAGGTTTGGATTCACTGAAACGTCATTTAATCGACTGAGAAATGATTATCTTCCTTGTTTAGTTTTTAGTGGAAGAGGAAACGGCTTGACATTTGCAAAACAAAAAGAGTTGTACAAAGTGTTATGTATATAAACAGAAAGTGTCCTTTATTCAACACTATATACGGGGTGTGGAAATTCTGCAGGGTGGAATTCTATACGCTCTCCGAGATGGTATCGGGACATGTGATATGAGATGACAGAATCAACTGTGACGGCTTTTAACAGGAAGCTCCCCGACACTTTCTGTGAGTTATGCAAAGGTGTCAAACGTAGGTTTATAGGAGAGAGAAATCAGGTACTCATTCAAATACTAATAACAGCTATTTCCATTTCTAATTTATTTTGAGTTATCTCAACGATAGATGTCCAAGTAATCTATAAACGGACAGATTTGATGCTATAGAGCAAAGTGCTGTTGAAAATGCCTTCTCAACGAGCGCCAGTCAATTTTGTTTTAGGAGTTTATTATTGTGATGGCGTGTCGATTTCATTCTCTCTTAGGTTTTAATTTATTTCAACAGGATTTACACACACACCTTCTGGGGTCTGATGTGTGTATGCCTTACGATCTACTTTACTTGATATGTCTTTGTAAATAGTGAGAAATTGTGATGTTTTACCTAAAAAGAAAATACTTCAGAATCGTAGTGTTTTTTTTTCATGACGACTATTGGCTTTACTAACTTTCCAGGGACCCTATTCACTTTCCAGGGACCCTATTCAGTGTCTGAGTAGGAGTGCAGAAGCCGCTTTCCCGAAAGCATCTTAAGGCTAAATTCATTGTTAGAACCATAGGATCCTACCGTTCTAATGATGAACTTAGCCTTGAGATAGTTTTGGGAACCCGGCCCTGGTTTAGGATCAGGTCTCCACCTTTCATGTGATCTTAGTCATTGTAAAAGGCAAACAACTGATTCTAGATCAGCACTCTTACGCTGAGATTCTTCATGAATACAGGACCATTTCTCTCTCGAAGTCCTAAGCATGTTATACCTGGAGAATTAGTCTTTGCTGTATATATTTGCACCAACTATTCCAGCATGTATCATTTGAATTGAAAAACTGCCTGTACTGTCATTTCCATACTACTTAATTCTCACCATCCCATTGCAGCTTTGTCTGTCTCGAGACCAACTGCAAAATGTTGATGCTTTTTCTTTAATGAATCAAAAGAGAAACATTTTCCATTTGAAAGTAAACTAAATAAAACAACCTTTTTTGAGTCTGTTTGTCACCGACACCCTACAGTATGTCACCTATGTTAAAAAAATGTTGGCGTATTATAGGGAGGAAAACAATGACAGAGGAAAGAGAAAATAACAAAGGCCAGGAAGTCCCAACCACTGAGGCTGATGGGAGGAGCTGGAGGACATGCTCATTATGACTGGAATGGAGTCTAATATTTTATGTTTGACCATCTATTCCATTCTAGCCATTACAATGAGCCTGTCCTCCTGTAGCTCCTCACACCAGCCTCCTCTGGACCACAGACATTTCTATAGAGGAATGAGAAATGCACACACAAAGTGATGTGCTGTACTAAATTGTGCCATTCTGTTTCAGGAAGTGTCCAAATGCCTACCACTTCCCCAATCAATGATTACCTCACCTGTTCACTATTCTCTCATTTTAATTTGATAGCTCTCCATTTAGCCACCAAGGAGAAAAAAAATCTTCAACATGCAGTAATTTACATACAAATCTAATCTCTCACATTTCAGCAATTTCCCTTGAAGATTTGGAGCAACATGTAATCTGGATGAAAAGGGGGACAGTTGTCAATGTATGGGAAGTGTGCTTGGACTGAGTGGGTAAGTGTCTGTAGAAAGATGAGAGAATTGATTGCACTTAGGGTTTTTGTACTACATTGGCTGCGTTAAGACAGGCAGCCCAATTCTGATTTTTATTCTTCACTAATTGGTCTTTTGACCAAACAGATCAGTGCTGAAAAACATATGTGATTAGTCAAGACTAGTGAAGAAAAATCAGAATTGGGATGCCTGTGTAAACGCACCCTTCTAGCCTTTACTCCTCTTGTCACTGTTTGACACAGTAGCTTGCAGAGCCGTATGTGCACTAATTCATTAGCATGTTCCTGTCATTTTGACACATTTAAATGGGAATCCAATTATTATAAAAGGATTGTAATCATATTTAGTAAAAAAAAATATTTGAGGAGCATTGTAAATGTGGCTGGTGGAGATGGCCTGAAGTATTCCAGTTTAATCATAGAATCTTCAACACATTCTTATTTTTTATAATTTCTTTATGCGTCTGATCCAATTTTTTAGCATACCCGATTCGAACAACCAAAAATGACATGGAATCGGATATTTCAAGGTACAATTCACCATGTGGTTTGAAAATCAGATAAATCTTATTCCAGGCCTTGCAACTTGTCTGAACAGTCAAATTTACCCTCAAGTGTTTTTTTAGACTTAGGTGGCATATCTTGTTGCTTGCAAACTGGTTAACAGTTTTACTGAAACGTGGTAGCTAACTAGCTAGCTTGTTAATTGTTTACAAACTAATTAGTGAATGTGCTAAACAGCTACCTAGGTAGCTATTTGATTGCTGTGGCTTTTGGCAAAAAATACGGGGTTTGAAAGTTGGATCATCTTATCCTTCGAGGCTTTAAAAGCATTTTAACACTGATTTTGAACATTCGGAGCAACCGGCACTTGTCCATGGCAGGAATTGTTGTCACCTTAGCATGCTACACACTTAGTTGTTCTCAATCTGATGTCAAAAGACCAATTAGTGTTAAAAAAAAGATGAATTGAGCTACCTGTGTAAACGCAGCCTTCAAGCCTCTACTTCACCTTTCTTGTCACTGTTTGTCACAGTAGCTTGTAGAGAGACTTCTTACGCGCGCACTTTAATGTAATTTTTGACACATTTTAAATAGAAATCAGCAGAGGACCGTAATCAATTCGTGTCAAATTGAACTTGTTGAGGAGCAGTGGAGATGTGGCCGTTGGAGATGGCCTGAAATACTCCGGATTCTATTATGATTAATCTTCAACACATTCTTATTTTTATGTCTGAGTTTTCCATAGTTCCCAATTTATTTACTTCTACTGTCGGGATCTTTAAGTTGGGTGTATTCCATAAATTATGAGCATGGCATTGTTCTTGGATGTCTAAAGTTGTTTTGTTCTATTTTGTCTCACTTTTCCTCTGGTTGAAAAATAATGGTTAGAAAGAGGAACCACCTTGTAAAACAATGGGTAGGGACTTCTAGGAACCACCACGTAAACTAGTAATTTATCAATGTCAGTCTTGCCCTTGCTGTTGATCAATTACACCACTAGGGGGCATGGTTACTTGATAAACCAGTGAAGAAGTTGACGGGCCACAATGGGTATCACGTTGTGCGCGACAGGGTGCTGCAGTACATTCTGAGAAAGATTGATGGACATTGTTTCTTTCTTGACAACAACACTCACCCGAGTTGAATGTTCAACTATGTTATTGTGGAGGATGAGTGTAGCCATAACTTATCACATACACATCAGAAGATAGTTTATTTTATTGGACTTGATATACATGGGAATGGTAGAAACACCTTCAGGACCAGTATCCTAGACACAGATTAAACCTTGTCCTTGACTAAAAAGTGTCCTTAATGTAGAATCTCAACTGGAAGTGTTTTTAGTGGAGGACTAGGCAGGGAAACCGTCTGTCTGTGTACTTTGGAAGCTGCAGGATCAGCTAAAGGTTGAATTTAATAGGTTCTACTCCAGTGGTTATGATGAAACAACTGGCACCACTTCAATGAATCCACATTGTTTTCCAACCCAAGTCCTGTAGGTGGACAATAAACCAAGACACCCTCTTAAATCTCACACTTGTACTTTTAGCCACACATAACAGCAAAGTAACTTTGCAAAGGGCATAAATACTACATCACAACATAGTCCACTAATACAATATATCACTGTCGATATATCACGGCAGAATTCTCCCCTATTCCCAGTCCCAGAGACATTCGGCAACACCTCAACATAAATCTCTGAGTACTTCCTCTAACCCGCGTCACACAGATTTATGCCGTTGAAACCGGTCTCCCATTTATTCCTCAAATACAGAAGTGATAGAGCAAATGGCGTTAGGCTAGGTACTGTTGGGCGGCCATCTTTAATCCTATCAATCACTGCTACTCCACATCTGATGATAGATTTACTCCTTGGCTACAGTCACAGATGTATGTGTTTTGCTGTACTGCATTAAGACTCTGATTGCTGAGTAAAGACCTTCATTGAAGTAAATTAGTTGTGATTGACTGTAGTGCAGGGGTGTCAAACTCATTCCATGGGGGCCTAGTGTCTGCTGGTTTTAGGGTTTTCCTTTCAATGAGGACCTAGACAACCAGGTGAGGGGGGCTCCTTACTGATTACTGACCTTAATTAATCAATCAAGTTCAAAGGGAGGAGCGTAAACCCACAGACACTCAGCCTCCATGGAATTAGTTTGACACGTGGTGTAGTGGGACAGAGTGGGAAGCTGTGATATTGCTACTGGGTTAGCTACATTACCTGGGTTGTCTCTACCAGGGCTACTGTATGCAAGCATTCATATTGCTGTAACATCATATACCCAAATGTTATGTTTGTCTCAGATGGCCCCTTTAATTTCCCTGCTTTCGTCCAATAGGTGACTAAGCCTGTTGACTATCACTCTGCTACTCGATGCTCATGACCGTGTTTTTTTTAGTTGTACTAAAACATAATACACATTTCCATAGATTACAGTAAACGAGCTGGTGTCTGTGACCTTTTTTTACCTCACATTCTCTGTGGTGCTGAATGTGCGAGGTACTGATATGCCTCGTTATGATAAGAATAACGGCATACATTTGTTAGGAGAATGTAGAACCCATTTAGCGTTCCTTGATCAGTGTTATTCTGACTTCAAACACTTTGTAGTCAACAGAGATGAAGGATAAAGGTGTTTTGTTTGCTGACAAGCATTTTAATGTAGAGATGTTAGATATCGAACCAGCCTGGGATGTTGAGAAGCCAGTGTGTGTGTGTGTGTGTGTTAAGGCTGTGACGATACCAGTATCGCAATATTTTTTTCATGACAAAAATGAAAACACGAAGCAGACCAATCTCTTTGGTCCTTTAAAAACCTGCCGTATGTAACATATTGTACTACAGCTTAGAAAATAAATACATGTGACTCTGGATGACAACATAATGCTCGTTTCCAACATTAGAGCTGATTTCTAAACAAGTTCAACCCACCTTGTGTTGTGTTCCCTTACCCCCATACTAATGAGTATCACCATACTGGTATGGTCCCGGCCCTCGTGTGTGTGTGTGTGTGTGTGTGTGTGTGTTTGACAACGTGTTCATGTTGAGAAAGATATAGAGACCGGATGTGGGTGCATTTTGGGGAGAAAGAGCAGGCAGTAGAGGGAGTGTGAGTGTGTGTTTTTGACACTTGTTTGTTTGAGAGATGGAGAGAGACTTTGTGCATATTTTTGGGAGAAGGAGAGATAAAGACGGAGGAGGAGGGAGTGTGTTCCTGTCTGTGTGTGTGTGTGTGTGTGTGTGTGTGTGTATGCTTCTCCATGCAGATTGGGATGTGAGGTTCTCTCTGCCGTATCTTTGACAGTGTGTGAGTAATGGAACAGTCCCTCGGTTCCAAACAGGGCCAACAGAATAATGATGAGCCTGGCTGGGAGGCTGGGGGAGGGTGAGAGCTGCTCCTGGGTGAGCTGTGAGCTCTGGGCCTGCCTGCCTGACTGTCCTGCTGGACCTCTGCCTGGACTGATGGGAGCTGTCAATAACTGAGCCCGAGACTCGCTTGGGCTGCACAACCCTGCCAGCATGTCTCTGGCTGTGGGTCTGCCGGTCTGTCTGTCTGCCAGCCTCTTCTCTAAGTCTGACTGTTTGCCTGCTGTTTGCCTGATTGGGGGAGTGTGTCTATCTGTATTGGGTGTATTATCCTGTCTGTCTGTCTGTCTGTCTAGCTTATCAGTGTCTATGTGGCCACCTGTATGTCCTTGTGCGTGTCCATGTGTCTCACTGGCAGCCTGCCTGTCTGTCTACCTCTAGCGCTCTTTCATTCTGCCTGTCTGCTTCCCTCTCTCCCTCCAGACTCCCACCCAGCCTTCTCCCTCCAGACTCCCACCCAGCCTTCTCCCTCCAGACTCCCACCCAGCCGTCTCCCTCTCTCCCTCCAGACTCTCGCCCAGCCGTCTCCCTCTCTCCCTCCAGACTCCCGCCCAGCCGTCTCCCTCTCTCCCTCCAGACTCCCGCCCAGCCGTCTCCCTCTCTGCATCTAAAATGTTTGAATCCCATTAAGACCCGAACAGTGTCGGGGTGAATCTCAAACACTTCCAGATGCGTCATCAATGTTGTGGGCCTCCAGTCAGACAGAATCGATCCATTCATGTGTCTCCCGAATGGCACCCTACCCCTACTTACTTCTTTCAATAGGGCTCTTGTCAGAAATAGTGCACTATGTAGGCAACCTCCCCCTCCTGGCTCACTTCACCAAGCCAAAACCCTCCTCAGGCACAACTCTCCCTCCTAGCCTGTCTATCCTGTCAACTACACTTCACATCATCGCCTCAATTCCTCAACTTCCTGGAAACAAGTTAGTTCTTGTTAGTCCATTCTATTCATTCTATTTCTATGCATTTAATCCTCTCCAATAAGTGAAATCCGGATAGATAACTTTTGAAAAACAGGGCCCAGGGGATGCGGATTGTTCTGTACCACCCTCTCACATATAGGCTGGTTGTAATGAGATTTAGGGAGTATCAAGGACAACGTTGTGTGGGACTGGAATATAATCAGAGCGTTGGAGAGGAAAGACATTAGTATATTCTAAATAGTAATAATAGTATTTAAAGTGTGGGATTGAATGAGGATTCATAGTTCAAGTTATGAGAACAATGATTTGAGTCATTATCCACTCTGCAATTTTTACTGCAGTTATTATACGTTGGTTTTTAGGCCCATTAAACCAGGTTATGCTAAGTCATTGAGCTGGAACTGCTCTGGTTTGAGGAAATTGGTTTGAGGAAAAAGTTTATCTGCTGTGTCTTAAGCGCAATGTAATTAGTATATAACGACTCTATCATTGTAAAACTATCCGCTTCTTTCTCTTCTAGAATGCCAGTAGTTGTCGTTCAGCAGTTATGATGGCATTACTTCCTCATGTAAAGTAGGACTAACTTTTCTGTACGTGATCAATGATTGGTTGAGAAGACACGTTTGCACTAATTAGTTAAGAAGTGAATTAGTACAGAAACATGAGCCGAGCACAGCTTCACTCATGTTCAATTGAACTGGATGAAAGCTACATTATTTGTTGACTGATTTCACCAACATTCAGTGACAAATGGGCATCAAAGAGCGTGACATATTGGCAGATGAGATCAACTGTTAGTATTCCATTGATTGCAGAGAAGAGAAATAGACATGCCACGTGTGCTCATTCACTCTCCTTCGTCTACAGTGAGGAGGAGTGTTAATTACGGGTGAAGAGTGAGGGATCTGTGATGTGTGCAGATGGATTTGTCTCTAATTGCTCAGCTGCATGATCTCTGTGTGACGGGATATCTTCTCTGTTTCCAGACTATGCACTAAAGTATCCAGTCCCTCTCAGAAACTGATTCACATATCTACTCTACAATCAGTAAGTAATCTAGCCTACAGCAGGACTGTACTCAGAAGTGGATATATGTATATATACAGTGCCTGTCAAAAGTTTGGGCACACCTACTCATTCAAGGGTTTTTCTTTATTTGTACTATTTTCTACATTGTAGCATAATAGTAAAGACATGAAAACTATGAAACAACACATGGAATCATGTAGTAACCAACAAAGTGTTGAACAAATCAAAATATATTTTATTTTCAGTTGCCACCCTTTGCCTTGATGACAGCATTGCATAATCTTGGCATTCTCTCAACCAGCTTCATGGTTGTCACCTGGAATGCATTTAAATTAACAGGTGGGCCTTACGTTAATTTGTGGAAGTTCTTTCCTTCTTACTGCATTTGAGCCAATCAGTTGTGTTGTGACAAGGTAGGGGTGGTATACAGAATATAGCCCTATTTGATAAAATACCAAGTCCATATTATGGCAAGATCAGCTCAAATCAGCAAAGAGACAGTCCATCATTAATTTTAAGACATGAATGTCAGCCAATACGGAACATTTCAAAAACTTTTAGAGCTTCTTCAAGTGCAGTCTCAAAAACCATCAAGCGCTATGATGAAACTGGCACTCATGAGGACCACCACAGGAATGGAAGACCCAGAGTTACCGCTGCTGCGGAGGGTAAGTTCATTAGAGTAACCAGCCTCAGAAATTGCAGGCCAAATCAATGCTTCAGAGTTCAAGTAACAGACAAATCTCAACTTTAACTGTTCAGAAGAGTCTGCGTGAATCAGGCCTTCATGGTCGAATTGCTGCAAAGAAACCACTACTAAAGGACACCAATAATAAGAAGAGACTTATACCGGTGGAAATCTGTCCTTTTGGTTTGATGAGTCCAAATTTGAGATCTTTGGTTCCAACCAAAAGATTTTTTTTTGTGAGACACAGAGTAGGTGAACGGATGATCTCCGCATGTGTGTTTCCCACCGTGAAACATGGAGGAGGAGGTGTAATGGTGTGCGGGTGCTTTGCTGGTGAAACTGTCAGTGATTTATTTAGAATTCCAGGCTAACTTATACAGCATGGCTACCACAGCATTCTGTAGCGATACGCCATCCCATCTGGTCTGCGCTTCCTGGGACTATCATTTGTTTTTCAACAGGACAATGACCCAACACATCTCCAGGCTGTGTAAGGGCTATTTCACCAAGAAGGAGAGTGATGGAGTGCTGCATCAGATGACCTAGCCTCCACAATCACCTGACCTCAACCCAATTGAGATGGTTTGGGATGAGTTGGACCGCAGAGTGAAGGAAAAGCATCCAACAAGTACTTATATGTGGGAGCTCCTTCAAGACTGTTGGAGTAGCATTCCAGGTGAAGCTGGTTGAGAAAATGCCAAGAGTGTGCAAAGCTGTCCTCAAGGCAAAGGGTGGCTACTTTGCGAATCTAAAATCTATAATGTATTTGATTTGTTTAACACTTTTTTTGGTTACTAAATGATTCCATAGTTTTGATATCTTCACTATTATTCTGCAATGTTGAAAATAGCAAAAATAAATAAAAACCTTTGAATGAGTAGGTGTGTCCAAACATTTGACTGGTACTGTATATCCAGAGAGAGCTTTCTGGGTTAGTTTGTTTGCTTGTGTCAGCTAAGTCTATGCATAGTCTCATAGCAAAGGGTCTGCATACTTATGTAAATGATTTGTATTTTTAATACATGAATACATTTGCAAACATTTCTAAAATCTGTTTTTGCTTTGTCATTATGTGTGTGTGTAGATTGATTGATTGATGAGGGTGGAAAAGTATTTAATACATTTTAGAAGAAGGCTGTAATGTAGCAGAATGTGGGAAAAGCCAAGGGGTCTGAATACATTCCGAATACACTGTATTGTAGCTAGAAGCCATGCACAGCATTTTGGACATTCGGGCCGTTCAGGCAATGTCAGCAAGTGTGTTGTCACATGCCTCCTACCAGGAAATGGCATCTCTAGGGTCAGGGAAAATGTACGTCACTGAACTTCCATTGTACCTGAGAGGGTCTGTAGTTTTGAGCTTAAAGGAATAATCCACTCAAAAATATTTAATAGATATTTTTTTTCAATAGTTCACTGTTGATACAGTGCCAAAGTGTTTTGCATGTCAGCAATCAAGTTTTCAAGATATTGGACTTTCAAGAAGCAAATTGTCACTTGCCACCATCATGATGATGCAACATCCATCATATGATGCAGAACGCAGTGGATTTTTCCTTTTAATGCAGAGGGATGGGTCTAAATCTTTAACTACTCTACCATCTTAAGAACCAAACTATTTACAAGGGAAAACCCCTGGGCCCTAAATCAAATTATGTTTATGTTAATACATAGCTAGATAAGTCTACAAGTCCATTTCTGTTCATCTATCTTCCCTACTGAGGGAAATGTTGTCTCCCGGTGACGGCCATTTTAGCTAAGTGCAGATCCTTTTCCAAATGTCCAACTCCTTTATTCAAATCATCTTCATGTGAATGAACAGATAAGTACACTGATATGGGACTTATCTTCCCCAGTGAGAGAACGTTGCCCTGAAGGTGGCCATCTTGGCTGAGTACTGCTCAGCGCAGGTTATTTTCAAATACTTTACCCTCCCTTTATTCAAATCATCTTCATGTGAATAAACAGAAAGATAAGTCCCATATCAGTGCATCTTTCCTCCCCCAGTGAGAGAATGTTGTGGCCCAGTGGCGGCCATTTTGTCTGAGCAGTGCAGCATTGTCCTAGTGAATGACAGCTCCAGCTGCATTATTGATTATTAGTGCTCGGGAGGGGGAGGGGGGAGGGCACAGCACAGCAACTTGTGTTGATAAAGCAGACACATCAGATAGGAGTTAACTGGTGCTGCTTTTAGCAGCCCATGAGTGTCTGTGAACGTAGGAGACAGACGGCTGGTGAACGCAGCCCGGTGGGCAGCGGTAGGAGACAGACGGCTGGTGAACGCAGCCCGGTGGGCAGCGGTAGGAGACAGACGGCTGGTGAACGCAGCCCGGTGGGCAGCGGTAGGAGACAGACGGCTGGTGAACGCAGCCCTGTGGGCAGCGGTAGGAGACAGACGGCTGGTGAACGCAGCCCGGTGCGCAGCGGTAGGAGACAGACGGCTGGTGAACGCAGCCCGGTGGGCAGCGGTAGGAGACAGACGGCTGGTGAACGCAGCCCGGTGGGAAGCGGTAGGAGACAGACGGCTGGTGAACGCAGCCCGGTGGGCAGCGGTAGGAGACAGACGGCTGGTGAACGCAGCCCGGTGGGCAGCGGTAGGAGACAGACGGCTGGTGAACGCAGCCCTGTGGGCAGCGGTAGGAGACAGACGGCTGGTGAACGCAGCCCGGTGCGCAGCGGTAGGAGACAGACGGCTGGTGATCGCAGCCCGGTGGGCAGCGGTAGGAGACAGACGGCTGGTGAACGCAGCCCGGTGCGCAGCGGTAGGAGACAGACGGCTGGTGAACGCAGCCCGGTGTGCAGCGGTAGGAGACAGACGGCTGGTGATCGCAGCCCGGTGGGCAGCGGTAGGAGACAGACGGCTGGTGAACGCAGCCCGGTGCGCAGCGGTAGGAGACAGACGGCTGGTGAACGCAGCCCGGTGTGCAGCGGTAGGAGACAGACGGCTGGTGAACGCAGCCCGGTGCGCAGCGGTAGGAGACAGACGGCTGGTGATCGCAGCTCGGGCTCCGCAGCAAATACCCATCCGTCTGTGTAATAGGGCTTGTCAAAGTTTTAAAGTGGATCAGCAGTTCACTTTGAGCGGGGCGCGTTCTTTCCGAAACGAGAGGCTGATCAGCTGTGAAAGCCCCATTGAGGGCTCTCTAAAAACGCTGTTGATGCGGAACGATTTTATTTTTGTCAGTGTGTGACTTCCTTCCTGTCCCATTCTCATTCTGTCACTGTTGTCAGGCCAGGTTTTTCTATGTTTAATCTGTACCATTCATTCTCTCCTCTCCTCAACCACATTGGTTATTTACCAACAAACGGAAGCGGAATGAATTAATAATTTAATTAGTTTTCCACTCTTCTTGAAGCCTTATGTAAATGGATGACATCTATAATTGGGCCGCCACAGCCCATCAGCGGAATAGGGATCTTTTTCTCTGTGGTTAGTTTCTTTTCAAAATAGATCCTAGTTGTGCTTGGGGTGAAGAGACTCAATGCTGCTATCCCTGTCTTATCTCTTGATCATTCTTCTTCTCACTTTCTCACACACACACACACACACAGACACACACACACACACACACACACACCTATGCCTGCGTGCGCACACGCTTTCCACCTCTGTTAGTCGAATGGTATGCCAGCAGGATACCACCCTATATCCCACTGCTGACTTGCTTCTGAAGCTAAGCAGCTATGCAGGGTTGGTCCTGGATGGGAGAACAGATGTTGCTGGAAGTGGTGTTTGAGCGTCAGTAGGAGGCACAGTTTCCTCTGGTCTAAACAAATGAATCCAAAAGCCCCAGGGCAGTGATTGGGGACATTGCCCTGTGTAGGGTGCGGTCTGTCGGGTGGGACGTTAAACGGATGTCCTGACTCTCTGTGGTCACTAAAGATCCCATGTCACTTATCGTAAGAGTAGGGGTGTTAATTAACCCTGGTGTCCTGGCTAAATTCCCAATCTGACCCTCATACCTTCACGGTCACCTAATCATCCCCAGTTCACAATTGGCTCATTAATCTCCCTCCTCTCCCCTGTAACTATTCCCCAGGTCGTTGCTGTAAATGAGAATGTGTTCTCAGTCAACTTACCTGGTAAAATAAGGGTAAAACAAAAGATGAAGAAGTCGGTAAGATGAAGAAGCCTGCCCTCAGGCAACCCAGACAGCCCACCCACTCCCTCCTCAAACAAGACATGGGATGTCTGTCTGGTTCTGTGTGTTCAGCAGTGTGGGGTTGGCAGAGGGGCTTATGTTATGAGGAACAAGACAGCCAACCCAGAATGGCCAACCACGAGTGAAGGACTTTGTAAAAAGTGGTAATTCAGTCTAATCATCATTACACAGTCATTACATTAAGACATCACTTATTCGTTTCTCTCTCTGTGTGTGTGTGTGTGTGTGTGTGTGTGTTCTCCGAGGCTCTGCCTGTCTCTCCTATTAATTCTCAATCCTCAATGTAATCACCAGTCTTGGCTGCAGCAACCAGAAGCCTACTACTCAGACATGTTCTTAAAATTTAACTTTTCAAGCTTTGATGCATGTTTACTTGGCTTTTCGCCGGCCTTGGAAGAAGTGCTGGGAGTTGTTGTTGTAAAAATTCTGGAGGCAATAATTGTTTGTCTCGGAGAGAGCGAGAGAGACATAAGTGAGATATTTTAAAGCAGCGTTGTCCTTCGGTTAAAGATGGAACTACTGACATCATTATTGCATCATCTATTTGGACTAAGAGTACTGTACAATACAACAAGATAACTTTGTGACATCTGCTGATTTGATTTTCTGCTTTATCTCACTAACACATTCTACACGTATATTTCACCCGGTAGACAGTTATGGAAGATATTTTCTTTTGACAGTCCCGTTACAATCAATTGAGGAATGGTTTAATCTAATCAGGGCGGCAGATGGAGGGAGAGAAACATGCTCAGTCATTCTCCACACACTTTTGAACCGCTGCCATCCACTTCACAGTCTTCACTCCTAGACTGCCAGGACATGACAAGCAAGAGTAACTCCTAATGCAACAGAGAGGGGCAACGCTGTTACATCCGATGCCTGTTTGCCTGAGGCCGATGCCGATGCCACGCAGGTGCTTGTACGCGTCTACACATGCATATACACACACTCGCATTCAAACGCACACATGTGCATACACACATGTAAATAGTACTCAAGCGTATTGAGCTGGTCTTGCTATTTTGCTTTCGTTGTCCTTTTTATTTTTTGCATTGTTGATTTCTTTTTTAATTTCTATTTTTCTTTTTTCTTTTTGTTGGTGCATTGTGAGACTGTGGCTTGGGTGGGGGAAATGTTAGGAAAAGTTTTTTTTGTGGGGGGGTTTGAGATCTTGGATGGTTGGTGGCCTGGTGGTTGGGAGCTTGGGCCGGTGACCGATAGGACATTGGTTCGGGTCCCCGTTTTGAGCGTTCTGTCGAGGTGCCCCTGAGCATGGCGTTGACCCTGGTTGCTCCTGTGTGTGGCTCTGGATGGGAGTCTGTTAGATGACTGAATGTAATGTAAATGTTGAGTGGCTTCACAGCAGGTAGATTGTATGTTTTAATATTCGATAAATCAAAAATGATAATCAAAACATTCTAATGCAACAAGGTTGTGTGTGTGGTCACATGTCTGTGTGTGTGTGTGTTGTCACATGTCTGTGTGTGTGTGGACACATGTCTGTGTCTGTGTGTGTGTGTGTGTGTGTGTGTGTGGACACATGTCTGTGTGTGTGTGTTGTCACATGTCTGTGTGTGTGTGGACACGTGTCTGTGTGTGTGTGTGTGTGTGTGTGGACACATGTCTGTGTCTGTGTTGTCACATGTCTGTGTGTGTGTGGACACATGTCTGTGTGTGTGTGTGTGTGTGTGTGTGTGTGTGTGTGTGGACACGTGTGTGTGTGTGTCTGTGTGTGTGTGTGTGGACACATGTCTGTGTGTGTGTGTGTGTGTGTGTGTGTGTGTGTGTGGACATGTCTGTGTGTGTGTGTGTGGACACATGTCTGTGTGTGTGTGTGTGTGTGTGGACACATGTCTGTGTCTGTGTGTGTGTGTGGACACTGTGTGTGTGTGTGAGTGTGTGTGTGTGTGTGTGTGTGTGTGTGTGTGTGTGTGTGTGTGTGTGGACACATGTCTGTGTGTGTGTGTGTGGACACATGTCTGTGTGTGTGGACACATGTCTGTGTGTGTGTGTGTGTGTGTGTGTGTGTGTGTGTGTGTGTGTGTGTGTGTGTGTGTGTGTGTGGACACATGTCTGTGTGTGTGTGTGTGTGTGGACACATGTCTGTGTGTGTGTGTGTGTGTGTGTGTGTGGACACATGTCTGTGTGTGTGTGTGTGTGTGTGTGTGTGTGGACACATGTCTGTGTCTGTGTGTGTGTGTGGACACATGTCTGTGTGTGTGTGTGTGTGGACACATGTCTGTGTGTGTGTGTGTGTGTGTGTGTGTGTGTGTGGACACATGTCTGTGTCTGTGTGTGTGTGTGTGGACACATGTCTGTGTGTGTGGACACATGTCTGTGTGTGTGTGTGTGTGTGTGGACACATGTCTGTGTGTGTGTGTGTGTGTGGACACATGTCTGTGTGTGTGTGTGTGTGTGGACACATGTCTGTGTCTGTGTGTGTGTGTGTGTGTGTGTGTGTGTGTGTGTGTGGACACTGTGTGTGTGTGTGTGTGTGTGTGTGTGTGTGTGGACACGTGTCTGTGTGTGTGGACACATGTCTGTGTGTGTCTGTGTGTCTGTGTGTGCAACCTGGCGTCAGTGTATGTGCATTTGTGTGCGTGTATTCGTTGTATGTATCTGCATATACACTTGCTTGTGTGTACATGAATCCTTGTATTTCTGTCTAGGCATCTCTCCAGACACTACAGGTCCTCAAAAAACAACAACATCTGGAACAGAAAGAGAGCAATCTATATTACTTTATAGTATGTATATAAATCATATCCATGAGGTAGTGAGCGCATATTCTCCAGTTATGGCCGCCCCACAACAAAAGCAGTTAAACACTTGGCCTGGCAAAGTATCTGTGAAATGCCCGGCCCCAGGAACTTTGAGTGATACATTGTATGCGTCCTTAGCTGCCTGTGGTAAAAACACATTTTAAAGCTGGAGTCTGTCCAGTGGTCAATGATGCTGATTTATTAGGAAAGGGAAGTGAAGGGGTAAGAGGGAGTCCGACGGGATTTGTTTGCTTCTTAAGCACTTTGTTTGGGAAATGACGCAGAGAGAGGTGGGTATGGTGAAATGTCTCCCAGGACACATTGCCCCTCCAAGTACAGTTGCATCATCTGCATAGAAATAGATTGGGTAGAAATGCTTGGTTGAATGCAGAGCACAGTGAGAAAGCTGTGGTCAGTGGAATACTCCAAATGATTCCGTCCTGATTCCCATCTGGTTGGTAAACATCACTTCTCCCATATGTGATAACAGGTCTATGGATTCCATTTCTAGTTCTGCCTCTCTAAAAGGGTTACAGACAGGAAATGTTTAAAGACATTTTCAACAAGCAACACTTGAAAAATAATCTCTGTGTGTGTGTGTGCGTGCTCCATCTTTACTGATTCCTTTGCCGCTGCCAAAGGAGAGCTTATGAATTTTACATAGCTGTGCGCTATTACACACACACACACACACACACACACACACACACACACACACACACACACACACACACATACAAAACATTCCCTAGTGTGGTGCCCTCTACAAGAGCAGCATGTCAACCACCCCCCTTCGCTCCTCTCTCTCTCACACACATTCCATGGCTCAAGAAGGAGCCATCTATCTCTACTCTGGACAGAGGCAGCAGGAGCCAATGAAAATAAAGTTAGTTTGTGCTGCAGTCACCACATTGCCAGAGCTGCAGCGAACCCACACAGCCATCTGGGAACCTCTCTGGTGTTCAGCTGCACGCCTGCCGGTCCAACCCCAATGCTCCCCTCGCTCCCTCGCCGCCGCGCCACTACCAGGGCACCAATCGTTAACAATCCCCCTTTCCCCTCCTCTCTCCTCTGTCTCTCCCTCGCTTCCCCCCTCGCCCCTCCCTCCGGTCTGCAGGGGCTGCCCCCTGACCTTTCCCTGGCAGTGTGTTTCTCCACTCCAAGCGGGTGGTTTTGTCCAGTCAGCCAGCCAGGCTATAGGACAGCTGCTCTTGCTGCTGCTGTTGACATTGTCCTCAGAATCTCTGTCTGTACTGTAAACACAGCAACATAGATCTGTAGAGTAACTAGTGCAGTGCCTAGAGGTGCTCTGTGTGAAGCTGTCTGTTTACCTCCGTGTTCTCCTCTCCATCAATAGCACATCGACAAGACCGAGAGGCCGGACACACACGCAGAGGGACGGACGCAAGCTTTTTGTCTTCCTGGAGACGTCCTTTGAAACCAGGTAGGAGAAGTTTATTTTGTGAATCTGCTGAGTGTGTGTGATTGTGACAGTGTGTTGGTGAATCTTGTGGCAGAATTTGAAGCCGACGTGAGGGGCGTGTGTACATTTCTATGTAGAGGTGCACGGACCTATCAGCATGCAGATGTGCATTACTGTGCCAGGGTTTGTGTGATATTTCCTGCATTGGAAAACATTGAAAAAGTCCACTACACTGCTGCAACCATCATCCTTTGTATAAAGACGGTTGTACATTTCACATAGAGTTGCAAGGTGAGTCCATTTGTGCAGTAGTGGCTTCATTTGTTGCTGGTAAGATGCAAAACTAATAGTCTTACATGTCCCTGGCTCTATCAAAGTCCTGCCTCAACTCAGTCCCTGGTCATCTTCCCTGGTTTGGAGTGTTTCCAACAACAGTGTCATTACTACTGTAGCTTCCATTCTGCCATGTCATTCCACTCTCCGATGTGCTCTAGTCATTTCCAGATTTTCAGTTTCTACATGTAATGAAAGTGTTCTGACCTGGACAGTGGTCAGGCCACCAGTGCCGTGTTCTGGTGTTGTGGTGGGTTCTGGAACCCACATTTAAGTGGCTTGTATTCTCCCGTACCCTCCAACGGCAACCGCGAGTGTAGAAGCAGGTTGTAAGAACGTCTCTGGATGCCTTTTGCCCCCTGGCCGGTACAGCGGTCACCCGATGTCCTTTACCTCATAATCCCTTGCACCACTAACTCACTCAGGCTGACTCAATGATACAGTGGGACTGTGGCAATAGGGATTAAGCCGTGGGTTGTAAGAGTGCGCAAGATGCTAACCCACTCGGATGAGTGAGTTTTCCCCTTAGCATTTGGTAGCCAGTGCCATTAGCATCCGGGTTTATAGCTAGCAGGTTGTCTAAGTGTCGTCTGTCGACAGAGATGGACTGCATCACTAGGATCAGATAAACCCGCACTCGGCAAGATGGATGAGAACATTTGCATGCTGGCGTTGTGTTTCTCCACCTCTCCTCCTCCTCCTTTCCAGTTTCCATCCGCTCTTTCTCTGTATCCCTCCCGGGCTTCTTTATTTCTTAAAGAAGCGACGGCCGCCACGTAAAATGACGGGGTATTCAGGAGGGATATCATGGCGGTTCATATATTATTCACAGTTGACTGGTGTTTAATTAATTGCCCCTGCAGTGAATAGTACTTGAGCACATGGGGTAGAGAAAGACAAGTGGGCCCCTTCCAAATAAAACCCAGGTCCTCTGGTTAATCAACGGGCCTCGATAGCGAGCCAGTGGAAGACGCAGCGTTCGGTAAACCAGAGGTTTAATCATACGGACAGGAAGTACACGTGCTGCACAGTCTGGATGTTAACGTCTTTGTCGTGACGGATCCTTAATTGCGGGTGGCGCAATTTGCGGCGTGGTAGCTCGTTATCAAAGGGTGGGGAACGTTTTTAACCAAAGCGGATTCACGTATTGGATGGGAGATTGGTGACTGTGAGATTTAAAGGGAGACCACTCTGACTGAAGAGATGCCCCGTTGTCGTGTTATGTGGTTATTAATTATATGTCACGTGTGGTTGGATACTGTTTTCCTGAGCACTGGCTCAGGTGGCTTGACAATCCTTGATGCCATGTTGTATCTCTCTCAGCCAGATAAAGTGGGTTATCCCATTTGGAAAACAACTGCAGAGATTCTGAAACACTCATGAGTCATGACGTGCTGTTGTTTTAAGGGCTACTTTACCATCTGTACACAACATGTTTTCCTGTAGTCTTATACATGAGATGGATTTCTTCCTACATAATCTATTATCTTTCTAAAGCCCAATGTTACATTATGTTAATGTTGTCGTAGCGCAACAGCAGTGCTTGCCATGGTTGATTCATTACAGATAAAACAGATGTCTTATCATTAAAGGCCCGCTGCAATCAACATTCTGTTTACCCTTCGTTGTGTATCATGTTGTACAACAGCTGATGAAACTAACACTGTAGAAGTGTGGAAAAAATGTGATTCATGTTTTTTTCTGATAGTTATTTCCTGGTTGAAAATATAATCTACACAGGACCTTCTAATTAGCAGGTTTGCATGGGCGAGAGTTTCGGCTTTCCATGGTGACATCACCATGAAGTAAATGAGTTATTAGACCAATAACAAAGAGTTCCAAACCTCTCTGCCAATAGTTTGTTTTCAGTCTCCCACTCCCCACTCAGAACACTCCCAGACAGTCCGAGCAAAATCCTTTCTTGACAAACCGTTTTTTTTGCCTAAAAGCTATTTTTGCCCATTTCAATGGACATCTATTACAGTAAGGTGCTCACTTGTGCCCTCAAATGATTTGATATTGATATAAAAATGGCTGCATTGGGAATTTTTAAGGAGGGAAAATTATTGAGTTTTCACATTCCCTCTTCCTCAAGTTTCTATTTAATACTTTAAGAAATCTTCAAGCTGTTACTGGCGGACTTCAATGGTTTCTGAGGCAAAGCATCTCTCGCTCTCTCTGTCTCTCTCTGTTTCTCTGTCTCTCTCTGTTTCTCTGTCTCTCTCTGTCTCTCTCTGTTTCTCTGTCTCTCTCTGTTTCTCTGTCTCTCTCTGTTTCTCTGTCTCTCTCTCTGTCTCTCTCTGTCTCTCTCTCTGTCTCTCTGTCTCTCTCTATGTCTCTCTCTGTTTCTCTGTCTCTCTCTGTTTCTCTGTCTCTCTCTCTGTCTCTCTCTGTCTCTCTCTCTGTCTCTCTCTGTTTCTCTGTCTCTCTCTGTTTCTCTGTCTCTCTCTCTGTCTCTCTCTGTCTCTCTCTCTGTCTCTCTCTGTTTCTCTGTCTCTCTCTGTTTCTCTGTCTCTCTCTCTGTCTCTCTCTGTCTCTCTCTCTGTCTCTCTCTGTTTCTCTGTCTCTCTCTCTGTCTCTCTCTGTCTCTCTCTCTGTCTCTCTCTGTCTCTCTCTCTCTCTCTCTGTTTCTCTGTCTCTCTCTCTGTCTCTCTCTGTCTCTCTGTCTCTCTCTCTGTCTCTCTGTCTCTCTCTGTCTCTCTCTCTCTCTCTCTGTCTCTCTCTGTCTCTCTCTGTCTCTCTCTGTCTCTCTCTGTCTCTCTCTGTCTCTCTCTCTGTCTCTCTCTGTCTCTCTGTCTCTCTCTCTGTCTCTCTGTCTCTCTCTCTGTCTCTCTGTCTCTCTCTCTGTCTCTCTGTCTCTCTCTGTCTCTCTGTCTCTCTCTCTGTCTCTCTCTGTCTCTCTCTGTCTCTCTCTGTCTCTCTCTGTCTCTCTCTGTCTCTCTCTGTCTCTCTCTGTCTCTCTCTGTCTCTCTGTCTCTCTCTCTGTCTCTCTCTGTCTCTCTCTGTCTCTCTCTGTCTCTCTCTCTCTCTCTCTAACTCTCTCTCTAACTCCCAACCACCCGCCTACTTTCTCGTATGCACTGTCTTAGTCAGATGAAATGTGTTATCCCATTTGGACACAATGGCAGAGACCGTGAACATGGCATGCTGTATTTTAATGGTGTGATAATTGTTGCCAAAGGCTACTGAGTGTACACTGTCTCTCATGCTGTTAGATAGCATTATGTTGTTTTACATACAAATGTCTTTCTTTTTACATCCTTTAGTGTCTTTCTAAACTATGTTGCATTATGTACATTTTTATGGAGCGCAACAGCACTGCTTGTCATGGTTTATTCATTGCAGATAAAACAGATGGCCTTATCATCAAATCATTAAGGAGGGAACACTATGGAGTTGTCAAATTCCCCCTTCTGAAGTTTCTATTTAATTCTTTACCAAATCTTCAAGCTGTTACTGGCCGACTTCATTGGTTTCCCCTCCCTCCCTCCCTCGCTCCCTCGCTCCCTCGCTCCCTCCCTAGCTCTTTCTCTGGCTCTCTGTCTCTCTCTGTCTCTCTCTGTCTCTCTCTGTCTCTCTCTGTCTCTCTCTGTCTCTCTCTGTCTCTCTCTGTCTCTCTCTGTCTCTCTCTGTCTCTCTGTCTCTATCTCTATCTCTTCATTTAACTCCCACCCACTTTCTTTCTGTGGCTACTCCCCTACTTTCTCATATCCGCTGTATTGTGTGACCTTATTCTAGTCACAGCATCACCTCCATCTCCCTAGGGTTGTTAACCTCATAACTAAACCAAACCACTATGTCCCTCTCTTGTCATAGAGCCACATATGTAGTGTTGGTGGAGAATAGTATACAGATGCTCTACTAGTACATCATACCTACATAGCCTAGAATTTATCCTCGGATACAAAATTCCCATGAAGCTACACAGAGAGACACATGACAGCTAGGTCTGCTGTCATGAACTTTCAGCGAGTCCGAGGTATGTGGTTTCAGTGAGTCAGAGGTACAGTATGTGGTCTTAATTAAATGTTTGAATATGTTGTAAAGGGGATTGGGTTAAATGAAATGCTTTCTCCTGTTTCCCGAGGCAGGTTTAGAATGCAAGGTGTACGTGGCGACCTTCATGTCAACATTAGCTTCGACCACAAACAAGGTACGGCAGCCATCTTTTCTTTCTCTAGCAGTGTTTTGTTCTAGTTCTGTTCAGAGTGATGATCTGGCCACCATTTGTAACTGTACGACTCTGTATTAAACACTGTGGCAAAAGCCTGCTTCATTAAGAATCACTTGAAAATAAGGTCTGATGCATAAAAGCCCGACAGACTTTTATGCGCTCATTAATAAACATTTATGACTTAATTCTAATGTGACTGACAGCCTATTTATATGTGATCGTTGCATAAAAGTCCTTTGAGTTCATCATAGTAGAATGCACTGTGAAAAGTTACTGCCTAATTCATTAAAGAAATTGAGCAGTGGCTACTCAAACATCTCCAATGGTCAGGTGAACTCAAACCATATAAGTGGTACTAACTATCTCAATAAGATCTCTTTTCGCTTAACGTTTTTGAGAACTGTTGACAAGTTTTACGTTATTGAGTAAACTTTTTATTTGTTCTGCAAATCTAAAGTTTAGTTATTACAAGTTATGGTTATTTAATATTTTAAAGTCAATCTAACCTTTATTAAATAAGTTGTTCTTACTTGATTTTATCACATTTTACGTCTTTACTTAAAATAAAGTAGTAGTCAGACACTGATATTTGAGTAAAAAACACTATCTGTGTAGTGCTGAGATACAATTCTGAATACTTAACAGTGTCATTTGGGGCTGTTTTTAGAGGATTGTGGGTAATTTAACATTTTTAGACTGATACTTTCACACAATGTTGTATGCATATGTGAAGTATATTTCTAAAATAGTATTAAGCGGTTTGTTATGTAATTGTTCATGATGAACGGATATTAAAACCGTCGGACAAATTGATGTTCAATAAAGAGACAAGCCATTCCCACCATCAACAAGGTCATGTGTACCACTCTTAATGACTGTGGCTAATGCAGCATTCTTTAATGCTTACAGTCAGTGGTGATTGGCATGCTTACATTCAGTGGCGTGCATGTGGGATGCATGCCACTACACAACACTAAACAATACATTAATTGCACTATACCACTGCTACACCTGGGTATCAGCGGAACCTTGTCTGGCAGTGAAACAGTTAATTCAGCCTCATTTACTGCCTTTAAAAAAACATAGCTGATATGGCTGACTTGCTAAAACAAACGTGGTTTCTACTGACTATGGCATAAGGGAACGTTGAGCGGATAAGAGGCAATCCGTGATTTTGATTAAGACATCAATGAGCAAGCTAGGACAGAAGTAGTCAATATAACTATTTGTTCAGCACTTTTGAAATGTACATCGACAGAATTCAAAACATGGGCTGTTCTTACAGTGTTCTCCCTGTACACCAATTCAGAACCAGTGGATAAATAAAGGGGGCATATAAGCAAACAATGAAAGCTCTTACAATTTTCAATGATTACATTTCTCAAAAACAGGTTATAGGCTACATGTGAACCACCAAGTCAGAACAGTAGGTGAAAATAAGAGGTGAAAATAGAGTGAGGCACATTGGCTACTAACAGCTTACTACACAACATACACTTGTGTATGCTGTAGCTAAGAAAGCAATACTATCTCCCAAGCATATTACATAATTTATGCAGCAGCATACAAGACATTTTTGGACTCACCTTGTTGTGCTTTGTTCACTTGAACAGGAAGGTGGCACGGAGGTCCTTCGTGGCAAATTGTGGCATCAAATCTGGCATTCTCTGGATTTATCGTGCTTTCAAGACAACTGGGAACTGATCTTTAGGTCGTAAATCTAGAAAGAGGCCTGAGTTCCCGACTTACAATTTCCAGTTGGATGAAAGTTCAAAACATATTTTCCCAGTCATAGCTCGTTTTTCCCGAGTTACCAGTTGTCTTGAACTCACTAAAATCAGAATTTGCAGTTCTGAGTTAACAGTTGTTTTGAGCACGGCACAAATCATGCTTCATTGACAGCACGGCCAATGTTGAATATTTATCATTTTTAACTAGGAAAAGAGACCCTTAATCGTAGACTTGGGACCTCACAGCCACTCCACTGAATAGCAGACTAATGATTGATTTGCAATGCTTGCAGATAGCTACGGATTCTTTCCAAACCACTCATTGTTGAATTTGCGATTTCCAACTGGACATAAACATTGTGTAATGTTTATGTCCAATGGCCGATGAGCACCGATACATTTTATCTATAATTTCTCTTCAGTAGTTATCTTCATATGACAAGGATTAAATAGGATTTACTAGTAGATTGTCGACTTGATTTTGAAAGTATGATGTTGACATGATCAGTCCAATCAAAGCTACTGTAGATATAACGTGATTTGATGTCATTTTATCTGTGGCCTATGACCTTGAGCCTTTTTGGATGTGCACTTCTAACTTAACACTTTGGCAGCACCCAAGGGGACAGAATTTTAGAGCTCTACCCCTAGACTTGGCGGTGACGTAGTGTCCCCATGAGTGACAGAACACTAAGCCAATCATGGCGCAACGCTCTGTATTTTCTGCTGGCTTTCACCACCACCACAGAAAGCACTGAGCTAGGCTGAAACATCTGCATTTTTGAGCTGCCTTACTCAAGAAAACAACAAAGAGGCCGTGTTTGCATGCGTCTACATTAACTCAATGATATACAGTTGAAGTCGGAAGGTTACATACAGTACACTTAGGTTGGAGTCATTAAAACTCGTTTTTCAACCACTCCACAAATTTCTTGTTCTAACAGACTTGCCAAAACCATAGTTTGTTAACATCTACTTTGTGTAGTAATTTTTTTCAACAATTGTTTACAGACAGATTATTTCACTTATAAATCACTGGATCACAATTCCAGTGGGTCAGAAGTTAACGTAATCAAAGTTGACTGTGCCTTTAAACAGCTTGGAAAATTACAGAAAATGATGTTATGGCCCAATTTGTAAGTCGCTCTGGATAAGAGCGTCTGCTAAATGACTTAAATGTAAATGTAAATGTAGAAGCTTCTGATAGGCTAATTGACATCATTTGAGTCAATTGGAGGTTTACCTGTGGATGTATTTCAAGAGAAATCAACCAAGAAAAGAAATCCACAAGTCTGGTTCATCCTTGGGAGCAATTTATAAACGCCTGAAGGCACTACGTTCATCTGAACAAACAATAGTATGCAAGTATAAACAACATGGGACCCCGCAGCCGTTATACCGCTCAGAAAGGAGACGCGTTCTGTCCTAGAGATTAATGCACATTGGTGCGTAAAGTGCAAATCAATCCCAGAAGAACAGCAAAGGACCTTGTGAAGATACTGGAGGAAACAGGTACAAAAGTATCTATATCCGCAGTAAAACAAGTCCTATATCGACATAACCTGAATGGCCCCTCAGCAAGGAAGAAGCCACTGCTCCAAAACCGCCATAAAAAAGCCAGACTATGGTTTGCAACTGCACATGGGGACAAAGATCGCACTTTTTGGAGAAATGTCCTCTGGTCTGATGAAACAAAAATATAACTGTTTGGCCATAATGACCATAGTTATGTTTGGAGGAAAAAGGGGGAGGCTTGCAAGCCGAAGAACACCATCCCAACCGTGAAGCACGGGGGTAGCAGCAGCATGTTGTGGGGAAAATTACTGATCAAAACAACCTACTACTTACAAATAGTATTAAAGGTTAAAACATTTAAGTAGAAGTGACCCTTCAATTTTACGTTCACTACATATATACAAATATACAAATATTCATGTTCAATTAACTTCAATGGTTATGGTTCAGAATACATACATGAAATTTAGTGTAAAAAAAGTTAATAGAACACAAAACAGTTAAGTATTTACAACTTTGAAAAGATAACCATATGGGTGACTGTCACGCCTTGACCATAGAGAGCTTTTATTCTCTATGTTGGTTAGGTCGGGTGAGATTTAAGGGTGGGTTATCTAGGTGAATTATATTTCTATGTTGGCCCAGTATGGTTCCCAATCAGAGGCAGCTGTTTATCGTTGTCTCTGATTGGGGATCATTTTAAGTATTTTCCCATTGTGCTTTGGGGGGATCTTGTCTATGTATAGTTGCCTGTGAGCATCATATTAGCTTCACGTTTCATTTGTTCGTTTTGTTGTTTTGTTCTTTAAAGTTTTCTATTCCAAAAATAAAGGATGTAAACATACCACGCTGCATCTTGGTCCACTCCTTATAACGATCGTGACAGTGACGATGTTACTTTATTATATTATTTCTTGGACACTGGAATACTTGGAGTTGGGTAACTCAGTTCTAAGCAACGAAGTTTCCACAAACAGTTTTTGTTAGTTGAACTAAATGTTTTTTTTATTTTACGCTGCAACTCCCATGCATCCTCCGAGATATGACCCGCCAAACCGCACTTCTTAACACCCGCCCGCTTAAACCGGAAGCCAGCTGCACCAATGTGTCGGAGGAAACTGACGACCTGAAACTGACGACTGTTCAACTGACGACTGAGGCCAGACTGCAGGCGCCCGGCCCACCACAAGGAGTCGCTAGAGCACGATGAGCCACGTAAAGCCCCCCCCGGCCAAACCCTCCCTAACCCGGATGACGCTGGGCTAATTGTGCGCCACCCTATGGGACTCCCAATCACAGCCAGTTGTGATACAGCCTGGGATCGAACCCAGGTCTGTAGTGATGCCTCTAGCACTGCGATGTAGTGCCTTAGACCGCTGCACCACTCGGAGGCCCGAACTAATTACTTTTTACAGTGTACAAGTCTCAGAATCTTTCTCAAGAATTCTGTTTTAGCAGTTAATGGAAGCTCACTGACTTGGAAGGTTGGTTTGGGAAGATGACGGAAATATTGTGGGATACTACATTGTTTATCCAAAGTCTTGTCATAGTTCTAACATGAACTTCTTAAATTGAATAAACTTGGTAAGGCTGGCAAAGAAGAAAACTTGCCATATTGAAAGAGGTCATTTTGAATTCTTCTCAATAGGACTGTGGCTTTGTTTGGATTGAGTGTTGAGCGTTGGAATGCAACTCATGTCTCACAATGGAAAGCTAACAATGTCCCCAGAGCATCCTGTTGTCATTGACATTGACAGACAGAAGCTGTTGATCACAGATTGGTCCTCACAGGAGATTACCGTCACCCCCACTTATGAATATTCACAAGTCTCAATGAGATGATCCAAAAAGGCTCTGTTATCATGGATCCTACATTTACCAGGTGTGTGTTTGGATGATAACAGGGGTGCTGGTCTTTGGGGAGTTATGTGGAGAAGCGAGCCTCGCTCAAGCCTCTGTATGAAATATCCGCTTCAGAAGACAAGTTGGCATTAAACGGTAGGAAAGGAAAGGAGGCAGTCCGGAACACATTGACGAATGGCAAAAAAATAACTCGAGACTCATTTTTCTTAGTTTCTGTCAAATCCCCTTTTCCAGCGTTTCCTTTTTAGATTCCATTAGTGTTGGCAGACGTCTTTTAGAAGAGAAAACAAAAACACCCACATGATTCTGCCTAGAAAGTGGCCGCCAGTCATTTTGACAGTTTTCCACAGCCAAGTCCAGGCAATAAATCATCTAAGTCGTTCATTGTAAAAGTTGGAGTTTGCCGCAGGCTCCGTGGGCGACGGACCAGACACACTATCTTCCCTTTGGGAAGAACGGAGGGAGACAGAGAAGCAGAAGAGATTAGTTCCTCTGTTAAAACAACCTCAATGGACATAATGGACATTCTCTCACTATTAATTCTCCCTGTCAATATGAAGTATTGCCGCACCTCTCGGTCTCTAGGCACTTTTCTTCCCCAAACCCAGAAGGGCCTTCCCGTGGGACTTATTTTGAGAACGCACTGGCACTAAATACCTCATTAGTAAGACCGGGATGTCCAACTTGAGGGACAAATGTATTGTCGGTCTTGTTTTACCTACGGGGTCATGTGGATTTACCATTCACTTTTCTGCCCATCCCTTTTCTGCCCATCCCTTTTTAAACAGCAATACATTTAAAAGAAGTGAATTGATATTTAGCTTCAAATCAAAGTGAAGTCTTACAATTATGAGGGTGTTTGCTAACGTGTTTGCTAACTAAATGAAAGGGATGATAACTTTGGCAGTTCCCTCCATGATGATTTGGAATCCAAACCGCAGGAGCTCTATTCTAATTAACCAACAAACAAAAAAAGAACTTGCTTTGTACCGAGGACTCAGGAAGGAAGGATGCTCTTCTCGCGCCGACTACAGATCACTAATTAATTCGCATTAATACAAAGTTGATCATATTCTGCTGCCTGGCGCATCTCCTCAATGTGTGGGTAGCTCTGCAGTTATATAAAGAGAATGCAAAGCATACATACATACATACATACATACATACATACATACATACATACAGATTTAAATTCAGTTATCACAGATGGGATCTGCAACAGTGTTAGTCTTTAGAGATGGGAAGTAGCTGCCAAGCCACCTCCATCAGTCTTCCTAGAACCCTCTATCTAGCCCTTCCTCACCACTCTCTCCATCCCACCTCTCTCTCTGTCTTTCTCTCTTTCTCGCTCGCTCACTCTGTCTTTCTCGCTATCTCTCTTTCTTGCTCTCCCGCTCTCCCGCTCTCTTTCTCTCTCTCTCTCTCTCTCTCTCTCTCTCTCTCTCTCTCTCCCCCCCCTCATCCTCCCCCCCCCTCTCTCTCTCTCTCTCATCCTCCTCCCCCCTATCAGCTTAGAGGGAAATAGATTGTCTCCTGGCTCCCAAAATCAATTTGTGTCAGCACACCAGGCCTTCTTTCTGGAAGTGCCAATGCAGGGGAACACTTGGTATTCACAAAATGAAATAATGGGTGACCGTAAATCCTGCCGAGAGAGACCCTGTCGGCTTCACTTAGGTTTAGGGGAGATCTCTTCTACAGATGCATCTTGTTAGCATCTCCTGTTGGCATGCTCCTTCAGTCTGGCTCTCTTCCCCCTCTCTCACTCCTCCATCTTCAAAGTGTTACCCTGAACGGCTTGATGAGGAAGAGTTATTTAAGGCAATGGACAGGATGTAGAAGCGTTGGCTGAGCATTTTTACTTTGATTGGATGTGTGTGTGTCTGTGTGCTTTAATGGTGGCCTGTGAGTGTCAAATTGGCTTGGTTTGGCTTGGACGTGTGTGTGTCTGTGTGCAGAAAGCCTTTCTCTCCTCACCGCATTATGCCAAGAGATTAATTGACTATGTCTACCAGGGACATCTGCCTCAATGTCCCCTGACAATGCCTATCGTTTTTAACAAACGACCTCACGCTGGGATATTTCTGAACACCCTAAATATAGCCATTCCTCATGTTCCTTTTACCCTGGGCACAATAACAAACGCTGGCCACTGCGGTAACGGCCGCTCCATGACGTTCCGTCATTGAAATTCACGGGGGGGAAACAAGGCACGTTATTTCAACAAGGAGGTTCAGGAGCAACGCCGTGGCGCTTGAGCCATTTGTAAAATCCCGTTCAGATGAATTCACATGAAATAAATGTTAAGTCACCTGACAAGCCATTAATAAAGCGTTTTGATGTAGAGCCACGGCGAGGGGGGATGCCAGGGAAGGGAGAAATGCTATTAGTGGACACTGGGAAGGAGAAGCCTTATCTCCATCTCACCGCTGTCTCTGGGCTCCTTCCCTCCCCTTAGGGTGGCTTTGTAGTCAGAGATACACACCACACAGGTGGGATTACTGGGCCTAGCAGGAAGTGGGGACATTGGAGTTAGACACCGTAGATGAGACCAGACCCTGTCATTCTCATGCCTGACAACTCACCCTGAATGCAGTTCCACAAAATGAGGGGCGTTGTACAAGACAAATTCATCAGTGATTGATTGGTTAGATTTGTTTGAGATGATCCAGAGTGTCAAAGTTGATAACGTGATGGAGGCAGGCTCTGGCCAAACCCATCGGTTTCTGGGACCAATCAGAACGGTCAGAATGTGTCCATATTGTAGAAAACGTAGGGCTAGGAGGCAAATCCAGACTCATCGTGGAGAAGAATTGTCAGTTTCGACAGAGCGATGTGGATGGGTAGACAGGCAACTCTCCAGATCGATTATGTCCTCAAATACTTATTGAGATGAACCCAAGATCAGACCTACTAGATGGAATTACATTTCTGGGAAATATTAGGGTCTAAATGTGATGCAGTGTGTTGGCTAGTGTGGGACTTGGAAGTAAGTGCATGGCTGTGTGGTGTTTTCAGTCGGACAAATATAAACCCACACACACCCGAGCTGAGAAGTGTTTTTGCAATTTTGGGGTCCTTGTTTGAAGACTTCGTTGGTTCATGCGAATGCACCTCAGGTGTCCTTATTGTTATTAAAGCCACTCCCCTCCCAAGCAAGTGTTTCGAGGATAGATTTGTGATTAAGGCCTTTGTTTAGAAGCAAGGTAAAACGACCTGTTTGAAACCCACCTCACACACAAAGCACTCCACAAACAAATTCTAAATAAAACAAATACCTTCCCCCAGCCTTCTGTTATCCAGAGAAAATCCATTTCCTTGTTTGCTTTTCAAGTGCTTACTCATGGAAGGGGACGGTACAGTACCTCAGCGTTTTTTTAAAGATGAAAAAATAAATAATCCCATCAGTGCGAGAGAGAAGTGCCCGAGGTGGCGCCAACCAGACGGGCAGCCGTCAGGAGCCTCATGCTGGGGAGGCTGACAGAGCCAGGCTTCATCCCAAATGGTACCCTATTCCCTACATAGTGCACTACGTTTGACCACAGCTCTTTGGGAAGCCTATGGGTCCTGGTCAAAAGTAGCGCACTATGTAGGGTGTTTACCTTGCAGTGGCCCTGAACGTTATTCTCTGCTCTCGGTAACCTGCTGTGGCGGCAGATTCAGGATGCCTCTCTTCCAACCTGGAAAAGCAGCGTGTTTGCGAATATTAAAGCACATCTGCCGGTCTCAGCGTGTCACGGCCACTGTAGGCTGTTGGTTCACGACTGTCTCTGTCACAACAGACTCCTGACAGGTTCAAACTCCTGTTTAGAGGGTGTGAGTAATGGGGCGTAATGATGGTTTAGAGCTCATTGGATCTCAGTACAAGTTCAAAGCTTGGTAGAAGCTTCTTCTGCTGCCCAAGCTTTGCATATCATCAGTCCTGTTTTACTTGGTACTTATCTAACAACGTGCACTCTGGTATTACCTTCAAAGAATTCAGCTTACGTCTGGGAATTTCAACGAAATACCTAATTACCCTTTCACCGTGTTATTACTAGGTGAATATCTGATGAACACGGGACTATCAAATGAAGCGTAGTCCATTATTGCCCTAAAGCGAGACATGCATCTCAGACATTAGTGATCGTTAAGGGAATGCTAGTGGTTGTAGCATGTCACCAGGAAGAGAACAAGACCGCTAAGAGTCCAGCAGAGAAAATACAGCATGCAGGAGAGAGAAGTTCAAAGCAAGATGAAATATCCTCTGTAATGTACGACACTGTCAGGGTAAAAATGGGACCCTACTCCCTATACAGTGCACTACTTTGGAGCCCTGGTCAAAATGTGTGCACTACAAAGGGAGCAGGGCGTACCCTCCAGCTATATAGGCCCGGGGCATGAAACTAGTATTAGCTCATGTTTAGAAAGAACCGTCATGGATTAAAGCTTAGTGAGAACTGACTGGGCTGTTCTTAAAATGGAGAGAGAGAGAGGGTTGATTAGCATATACTCAGCAAATACCGGTGACTAAGCAGTTTTGGGGCCGAGCGGAAGCTACTCAATCCTCCTAAGTTTTGTTTGCAAATCCTGTACGAGGAATGTATTTTCCAATCCCTCCATACTGTGTGTCACTCGCTAATTCTCTGAGGAGGAGTTGTGAGTTCAGTGCATATGTTGTGGATGTGTCCTCTGCAGTAAATCCGTTAAACCTGCGTTATTCAGTTGTTTCATGTAATGTAGGCTACCTGCGCTTGATTGACCTTAATGGATCTGTCTTAATAGATTTCAAATAGTTTGATATACATTGGAGTCTTCGTTTTTTTTGAACTCCTAAGTCACGTAATGAAAGGTTTTGAGACATTATGGTTGTGTTGATGGAGACAAGAGAAGCAGTTGGGCTTCCCTTCTTATGGGACTGACCATCCATCAAGGGTCCCTGTGGAAAACTATTGGGGCCTTGTGTTCAGATCTATACTCATGTAGTTTTCAAAACATCCACATTCAAATGCTTTAGTTATGGGTTAAACTACATGAAATACATGAAAAGCAAAATGATCCACTTGTTTATCCCGACCAGATGATCAATTGATAGGATATTAAAAGGCATGATTGTAATAAAAACATGATTTATTGTTATTTCAGTCTTTAGTGTGGGACCAGTGTCTCTGGTAGTGCTGTGAAAACTTGCTTGTTTGTTACCAAAGCAAATGTTGTTTTTGAAGTCAGAACGGATATGAACCAAAATAAAAAATTCTAACATTTTCTTTAATCATAAAAGGAACCGTTTTGCTGTAAAAGTCTAAACTATTTTGCAACTCCTCTTTGGTTTTAGCGTTCATGCTTCTTCAGATGTGTTTAAGTATCACACGTACTTATTAATAAGTCATTCGTGTCCTGTAGCCCCTGCTAATCTTCTAACAAGTTTCATTTGATTCTGTTGGATTTGAATCAGGGAAGCACGTCAACCTTCTAAGAGTACATTTATAATATCTGCAGGCCTAACCTAACTCCTGAATGCTTACTACTCTGACATGCATGATGCAACAATAAGATAAATAGTCCTAAAAGTGGACGATCAAAACATTGGTGAAACAACAACAACCCATTGGGTTACAACGAAGGTCTAATTTCCTCTTATTCGTGAGCTGTAAAGAAAACACACAGAGCTGCCTGTCATCCATCATCCCTTTGGTTGAGGAGCTGCCTGTCATCCATCGACCCTTTGGCTGAGGAGTTGCCTGTCATCCATCGACCCTTTGGTTGAGGAGCTGCCTGTCATCCATCGACCCTTTGGCTGAGGAGCTGCCTGTCATCCATTGACCCTTTGGCTAAGGAGCTGCCTGTCATCCATCGACCCTTTGGCTGAGGAGCTTAGAAGACAGACACAACAGACTCAACAGCAGAGCCCTCAAACACCTTCTAATATTTACCTGTTGAGCACACTGAGTTCACACAGAGAGATACACACAGAGGGAGGGAGGGAGTGAGGGAGAGACGGACATAAAGGGGGAGAGAAGGCCAGAAAGGGGGAGAGACGGCCAGAAAAGGGGAGAGACGGCCAGAAAGGGGGAGAGACGGCCAGAAAGGGGGAGTGCCGGGCAGAAAGAGAGAATGTCTTTTGTTGATTGTTTCAGGACTAGTTGTGTGTCTTTTGGTTCCACAAGTAGTGTGACCCAAAATGACTGTTGGGCTTCAAAACAAAGTGTGTAACCCCCCCCCAACACACACCAATCAGTAGAAGCATGTCTCAGGAAACCCAATCAGACTGGAGAGCTCTCCCCAGTAACACTCTAGGAGGTCGCTTTGATAGCATGAGAAATGAGGGTCCTCTTTCTTCTGTCTGAGAGAGAGAGAGGATCGAGCGGGAGAGAGGAAAGGATGGAAGGAAGGAGTGATGGAGATGGAAGGGGTAATGGGCCACCCCAGCGGTTATCTTAATCTCATCCCCTGTGAAATTTAAACGCCCTTATGTTTTTCATCAGGTCTGGGACGGGGGGCCAATCGCATGCAGGCACTTCAGGTAGTGTGTCCTAAAATGACACTTGGCCTGGAAAAAAATAGTAAAACACACATAGACACACAGTACCACAGTCTTCCATCATGGTGTTTTGTAGTAGCCGGCCTCTGTTTCGGTTTGTCTCAGGAAACCCAATCGGGCTGGAGAGATCTCTGCTGAAACACTGGGAGTCTGGGTGGCCCCTTTGACAGCACGTGAAAAGAAGAGGCCTCTTTCCACTGTCTGAGCGAGAGGGTGAGAGAGAGAGGGTGAGAGAGGAGAAAAAGAGAGAGGAAGGGATGGAAAGAAGGATAGAGAAAGAGAGAGAGATGGATGGGGTAATGGGCCACCCCACCAGTCTTGTCAATCTCATACCCTGTGAAGCCCTCTTCTGTTTTTCATCTTGACTTGGTCGGTGGGGGCCAATGAGATTGACAAGACTGGTGGGGTGGCCTGTGAGATCTCTCTGGCAGACCTGGGCCTTTTCATTATCCGGTCCAAGAAAGCCCTTTGGTTGTTGCGTTTTGAACACCTGCATGTTAGACATTGGAGTGTTAATAAAAGGCTGTAGGTCATTTGCTGCATTTAATAGAGGAGAGGTTGAGAATGAAAGTAATGGTTGTGTGGATAGGACATTAATAATGATCCCCATGTGCTCAAGTTGAAGGATGTCTCCTTTTGATTTTGGGGCCCTGAGGATCTTCAAAGGACTTTTTCAGGAGGGGAGCGTTTGGGATGAAAGTGTAGTGAGGAGGGGAGGGGGATTAGGGCAGCACCCCTGTGAGGTGGACCAATTTCCAAGTCTGACACAGATCTGAACGGGGTTTGATCATGTCCTCTAAAAGATAAGGTGTCGGCACGGCCGCCGCTCCCATGGCGACCGTTGATCTCGGCGACTGTCGAGGGGCTCTCTTGCACCACACTGTCATCAAACGGCCATTAAGATGCCATTGTGTTAAATGAGATGCATTAGCCTGTGAGAAAGGCCCTCTTCATTGGACTGCCTTTAAACGCAAGGCATTAACACATCCTTGAAGGGTTGGACACGCGCGCAGAGACACACACACACTGGAAAGGGGGGAGGGATTGAAGTGGAGGGCCAGTGCTCCCATTTTGCTCATCAGTCAATTTGTCTCCCGGCATCTCCTAAATCATTATCTAGCCTCCATAACTCACAGGCTTCTAACCATAACGGAAAAGACATTTAGGAATCCGCCACACACGTTGTTTTACTTGGTTATGAGTTTCAATGAAAAGTCAATGAGCTATGACATCAATTAGCAATTAGCAACCTTGATGTAATTGCATTGGGGTTTTTTTTTTCTCGTGACGAGAGACCTTCATTTTTGCATCATTCATTAAGTAATTATTAAACCCAAAGGGATCATTGCATGTTTAGCATCCGTGCTATGAAACAGTCAATTGGAATAATACTTTGACCTCTCAATTCTTTGTTTGCTGTGTATTTACCTGATATGCTAATTGAATACTAATAATGTGTCATATAAACCATGCAAGCTACCTCTTTAGAACCCTGGTTGGGTTATGGACATGTGGAGAAAGCAACATTTACATGGTCGAGTTCAAACAAACTTTCTCTGCTTCAATGTAGTGAGGAGAACTTTCATGTATATTATAATCACAACACGTGGCAGCCATTTTGCTTTTTCCTCTTATTGTAAATAATGGAACCCAAGCCAAGAAATTAAGCATATCAAAGGCAATTTGGTCGTGTTTTAGTGATTGGGTATAGGCGTAGACTAAGGGCCTGGGAGATGGGAGCGATAGGCTGAAATAAACGTGTCAGGTCAGCTTGTTTTATCTCATTTAGGCTCGAGTTACATCAAATGGCGCAGAGAGGAGAAACTGCATGGGGGAAATGGGGGGAGGGAAAAAGACAGCAACCTTCTTTTGCTTTCAGCTGAAATACTATTAAATGTTGAATCTGTATCTCCCTCTTTTTTTCTCTCTCTCTCTTTTCTCTCCATCCCTACGATTTCAATATTTTCCCTAAGACGGCCCATTTCAAAGAGATTTCTACGCCTTAAGAGGTGGTCATTTGTAATAATCATCATCTCTAGTCTGCGTTTGGACTGACAGACATCACCCTGCAGGCAGCGTAGCTTTTGAAATGATTAATTGGAGTCTGATGTTGCAGCATCCCAGTAATTTGCTGTCAGAGCGCTGGCATTTTGCTGGACGCTTCATGTCAAATAGTCAATTTTGCTGGAAAGTAGCATAGAAACTATCAAGCAATTCATGGCTTTGCCATCCGGCCATGTCATATTCCTTTATCCCACTCTGCCAGGCTCTGTCACTCTAGTTACAATGTGTTGAGAAATACAATACATTTCGAAAGTGTGTGTTTGGATATGCATGTGCGTTTATTTGGCATAATTTCTCTTACAATCTCTTGTTTCCAAGGCTACACTGGTTTAATATTCAGTTGGTGTATGACAGAGTGAGTGGGATAAAGACGAGTGGAAATATCTCAGACACGAGAGCACTATAGGAAGACTAGCCTATGTGCTCCTTCCTCACACCTAAACCACACTAGTCATCACCTCACTACCAATTCTACCTTTAAACTGTTAACGCTTTTACTGTGACGACAACGCAACCGAACATATTATACTTATCATTACACACACCTGCTACCATCATTACGCGCACCTGCGCCTCATTAGACTCACCTGGACTCCATCACTTCTATGATTACCTCCCCTATATCAGTCATTCCCTTTGGT